>NW_022196713.1:12985-612985 GCF_008641045.1 Pistacia vera | reverse complement strand
AACATACTGGAAAAGCACATTAAAAAAAATGGTCATGGGTTCTGTAGCTGATCTGCACAAAAACAACATGCGGAGGACGTATGACACCAAGAGAGCTGAGCCGATCCATGGTGTGAAGCCGACCAAGAGAAGCGAGCCAGAGAATGAAAGAGTGAGGGAACATGCCCGGAAACCACAGGAGATGATGAATCGAGTTCACATCTCGTTTGTCTCGCAACACATTCCAGGCGAATCAATAGAGAAACCGTTCAGATGGATGGCCCTTCCACACAATATGGCGGCTGACTCGCTGAAGGCTGCACTGTAATGAGTCCCAATATGCTGAAGGTTGAACTGCCGAAGAAAAAATCCCACAACCATCCCGAATAATGTCTGAACCCGAGCATCCCACGGCAATCCAGTAGAAGTCAGAGTCTAAAAGGAGAGCAAGGTCACACAGAGGACCCTGCGGAAGCCGTGATCGCGCCATACATGGTGTCCTACCATTCCAATACAAGTCACAATAGGACTCGGCACCAAACCCTACTAATAAAACTTCCTCCAAGCCATGAAGCCCCAGAAGTAACGGATATGCCAAAAGGACCGACCACGGAGGAGAACCGAATGGGCCCATGAAGACCATATAGAAGATCTATCAGTAAGTAGCCTCCAAACATGTTTGAGAAAGCAGCCTGTTCCAATCTTGGATCCTCTTAATCCCCAGGCACCCTCCGTCAGAGATAGCAAACAGAGACCATGCGACCTTAGCACCAGAATGGGACAGAAGTACCCTTCCAAAGAAATGAGGCCAAAATACTCAATCCGTCTAACTGTAGCTCCGGCAAAAGAAACATGGAGGCCATAAACCTGTAGGAGAAAAGTACCGACTTTATCAACTGTAGTCGGCCTGCAAGGTCAAAGATGCCGACGTCCTAGCCTAATCCGAGAGAGAATTCGCTCCACAGAGGCATCCAATCGAGATGTCGAAGGGGGTAGAGATTAGAGGAACCCTAGAATCTTACCGTAACTGGCCCAACTGGAAACCCATGATAGACTGTAACCAATCTCTCCCTCATGTAACTCCAGAAAGAAAAAACTGGCTTCTCTGCATAGTCACTAATCCAGAACCTGAGCAAAATAATCCAAGGCCGATTTGATCAAGCTAACAGAGGAAGCATCGCTCTACAAAACACCATCAAATCATCGCAAAAACACAAATGAGTAATAGCTGCCTGCTACATCTCCAATGATACTGAAAACCAGGGCTGTGAGAGGTTTCCCGAAAAATACCAGCTAACCCTCCATAGCCAACACAAAAAGGTAAGGAAAGAGGGTCCCTGCCGCCACACCCCGGGAGGACCTAAAAAATCCGTGAAGCTCTCCGTTCAGGGTACAGAGAAACGGTGTAGAGATACATTTCATGATCCACCTCACCATACGCCAGGAAACCCCACAGTACGCAATCCCAAAAGGATGAATCCCAACTCACCTTATCAACAGCTTTCCGAATATCACTTTAGGGCACATCGAGGTAAGACAACCCCAGATGATAATTCCGCAAAAGCTCCTGAGTCAGCAGATATTATCAGAAATCCTTCGGCCGGGACAAAAGCTGACTGGGAAACCCCAATAATAGCCGGAAGCACAACTTTAAACGATTCACAATCACCTTAGTAATGCACTTGTAAGTACATTACAACAAGATACGGCCTAAAGTCTGTCATACGAATCGGGCTCTCCACCTTAGGAACCAAAGCAATCCTGTGGCATTACACATCTCGGCATTTCATTAGTAGCAACAAAATGTCTCACTGCCATCCCGAAATCTGTTACCACTAATATCCCATGGCCGCTAAAAAACAAAGATGTGAATCCATCGGGCCGGGGGATTTATCATCCGGATAGAGAATAAAGCAATCCTAATCTCATCATCAGTGATAGGAGCAGGTCAATGGGGAAATCATATAGGAGAAATGCGGCCTGAAAATACCTGGAAGCCTCGGCAATATGAGGGTGACTAGGGGCAGTAAGAAGATCCTGAAAAAAACCCAACGCCAAACGCCCCTAATCCCTGACTGTCAGTAATAGTGTACCTGCCCATTAGTCAAACGTGGATGCGGTTCCGAACCTGCCTAGGATCAACGACTTATGAAAGAATAGTATTTGATCCCCTAAGTTTAACCACTGAACACGAGACGCTGTAAAGAAAGCTCCTCATCTCGACAAAGACTAAATACTGGTGGCAAGGTTCCTCTCCTCAGAGAACACTCAGTAGAAAAGGGGTCCCGATCCAATTTCCCTGGGCTGCTGCCCACCGAGCCCGAGCCTCAGTACCCTGCTGGAGTATGACTGGAAGCACCGAATATGTAAAGCTTTTAGCTTCCGTTCACTAGCCCCAATCTGCGTAAGACGGAACATAGGATTGCCCACAAGGGCTCGTCCCAGACTGCCTGAACAATATCCCTAAAATTGCATGATCAGCCAAAAATTTAGAAATTAAAAGGGGATGGTTACCTTGCCACGGCGGGGACCAAACGGACGATAATAGAGCTGTGATCTGAAAAATCTCGAGGTCGGAACTCTGAAACTGTGCTTGGCGATCAAGGACCAAGAAAGTGATGCAAAGACCCAATCGAGCTTTCGTAAAATAAAAACCCATCGCCCTGTTGACCGTTATGCCAAGTACCGAAGCCCCAGTAAAAGGAACCCCAATCAACTCAGCATCATGGATACATTGGCCAAATCATCCATATAACCATACCAATAGGATCACCACCCACCTGTCAGAAGCTCCCAAGTGGCATTTAAATCACCCACAACAAGCCACGGGAGCCCTCTGAATCAACTTGCCGGACTGATCCCTAAGAAATCCACAGATTGCGGCGATTCCAGGGTCATTAGAACCATACACAAAGTAATCCCAAATGAGAACCCTCAGAAACATGAGTAACCTGCAAGTAATCTCTGAAGAGAGCAATGAAGACTATGCACAGGAGTAAAGAAAGAGTCCCAACATACCAGAAAGCGGCAAGCAATAGAATTGTCGCATTCGATAAAAACTGCCACGAAGGACAAACAGACGAGACCACTGATGTAATGAGACATGCTCAACCTTAGTCTCCAACAAACCAATCAAACCCAAGAAGAGTCACAGAAATCCAATTCGCACAGGCGTTGTTTCGAGAAGCCGTTAAGGCCTCTAAATTCAACTCCCTATCATTGGAATTGGGATAGAAACAAGCTAGAAATCACTTGAGCCGAAGCCGCCGCTTTCCCGACCTATCCCCTTTGCCAGGGGTGGCAAGGAAACTGATCCAGAAAGGTAGCATTGGGTGTCGGAGATCGTCACTATGCAAACAAGCGAGCATACCTGTTGGAAGAGGTGGATTGCCTACCTCCGGAACTCATAAAGGACTGAGTGTTTTCTGTGCAATTGTAAATCCCTAATACGTCGGTTTGTCCTCAATAGGAAAGGGGGAATCAGGTTCTGAACCCGATTCAGAGCCAGAAAAATTCCTTGCTAGAACGAAACAGTCTGCTGATACGGGCCAATGCCAAAGAAACATCCCCAACTCTAACTGTACTCGAAACTGAAACTGTAGATGGCACTAAAAACATCCCTTCTACCCCGGTCTCTCTCCCTGATGGGATCAATAGTGGCTGGCTGGTTAAGAGGCTCACAGTTCTTGGATTGCACTGACTTCCCTGGTGGCCTTCTGAAAACTAGTAACTACCTTATTCTTACCCTGAGCTGTGGCTGGAGTAGGTACCTCTGGCTGGGACAACATGACCAAAAACACAGCATTTAGGGCACCTCTTAGGGGTCCACTCATATTCCACTGTAATCTGAATAGGCTCTGCTAGATAACCGGCACTGAAATTCAATATGACGTCTCAAAGGCTTTGTAGCATCTAGCTCAACACATACACGAGCATAATCCACAACGGGTCCGCTCTGATGTTGCTTATCACTAGACAACGGTCGACCTAAAATAGAGGAAACCATGCAGAGTCCTTTGTGGGACCACAAAGGATAAGGCAAACCATGCAAAAGAGCCCATACGGAACTCTAGAGATGAGCGGCTCTTATCAAAAGTAAACTGAGCTGCCATTGTTGCAGAATAATACATTACCCCCAACATACGGCCTCTTCAAGGATTGAAGCACCGCATCCTCATCCCTAAATCTGAAAATGTAGAAGCAGTACCTGTGGACATAACATCTCAACCCGCAGATTCCATGCACGGAAAGCAATTGAGCGGACAGCAGAAAAGCATAGAAAGCCGGGAAACACCCACAATACAGCGAAGCCATTCAACATTATCATCAATAACATCATCTGGTATATGTAAGATGTCCTCCTTAATATCAAGGTCCACAGCTCAAGGGTGAAAATGGGACCGACCTCTGTCACTCTAACCTTGTCGCCCAAGGGAGGACATTTTGATGTGCTCTTTCCCTACTTCCTGATCTTTTGGCTTAGGGGCTGTCTTTTTCACGAGGCTCAGAAGATGCCCAATTGAGAGGAAGACTTTTTAGACTTCGGCATTGTAAGCATTAAACGATGGCAAAGACAAACTGCAATATCATTAGAATCAAAGTCAAGAAAACCAAAGGAAGACTTTTTGTGGTGAAAAACCTTGGCTCCTTGAACGCCACATTTGAAAAAAAGGAGGAACAAGTACTTGTCATCAATCCATGGCTCCAATCCCAATCCATAAAGATTTTCTCGAATTCCGGAGGCTGGGAGTGGTTGTTGAGTAGGTTGTTTTGCTTGGTTTGGGGGCGGCACGGTGTTATTTTGGGGTGAGAGGTTTGGTTCGGACATGTTGTCGAACACTTGGGGGAGGAAAAAAGTTGTGATTTAGTGAGTTAAGAGTTTGTGTAAAAGGGGGATTTGTGAATTAGTGGTTGGGGTGAAGAGATTTTGGTGTTTGGGAAGTGGAAAATGGTCGAGGAGGGCGGAAAATGGGGGGCTGGGCGGGGCGGCGCGGCTGGGGTCCGGCCTGGGCTGCCGCGCGAGGGGGCCTGCAGCCTTTTGTGAACACTGGTGTGCAAGTCCAAACTCGATCGAATGCAACCAAAATTTCCAGAATTCTGCAAAATCAAACCCAGCAAAAACCAAGAAGAAACACCTGCAAAAAATCACACCAAAACAAAGTCCACCAAATGGCTTACAAACACCAACCCAGTCCGACATTTCGCGAAAAAAACAGTGGGTTTTTCCGACAACCAGAGGTCAACAAGGTGCAATAGGAGTGGGTAGTGTCGATCTTGTCTGGATGAGTCAGTATTGCACTCCATTGCAATCCCGAATGAAAAAAACCCACTCAAAGAAAATCCAGAAGTGCACTTCGCAGATTCAACGGATAACTCCGACGATCTAGACCTCTAAACAAGAGGGACTGAACGACTGGAAAGAGGCGAACCAGCTTTCCACAGCAGGTTAGATCGCGGATTCCGAGTCGGACGCGCACGGGAAAAAGCCGGCAAACGTAGAGGCAGCGACACGAGTGACGAGAAAAATCTGGAAAAAAAATTCTAATTTTTTCCTTTTCCCCTCCCTAAAACCCTAAACCCTAAACCCAAACCCTAAACCCTAAACCCTAAACCTACAACCCTAAACCCAACCCTAAACCTAAAACCCTAAACCCCTAAACCCATAACCCAAACCCTAAACCTAAACCCTAAACCTAAACTTTTTTTGGATAAGGTAAGTAGTATAAAAGACAAAAAAATACAAATCGAGGGGCATACCCCAGAGGATGATTAAATATCAGTCAAGAACAACGTGGGAAAACCCACAAAGTCATGAGCAGCAAAAAGAGAGCACGCAGGCTCCCCACAAAGCAAAAGATGCCATAAAAAAAACCACAAACCGGCATAAGGAGCAGCAGGCTCACCAACAAACACAAAGCCACAAAACGGCAAAAAAAGAGCCGCAGGGTCACCCAAACACAGTCACAAACCGACACAAAAGAGCGCAGGTCCCTTACAAAGTAGTCAGGAAGATGCCATATCACCGCGGAGCTGAGGGGATCTCGTATCTAGGTGCTAGACACAAAATCTGAGCCGAACTAGATCACAAATAGCTAAGACAATATCTCTGGGGAGCTACAATGCTGAGAGAAACACGCGATTATTCCGTTCAAACCAAAGGAAATAAACTGTGGTCTGAAAGGACTAACGGGAAAGAAGGTGACTGAAGTCACCTTTTCGTCGAAGATGCAAACTAGCCCACTGAAGCAGAGGGAGCCAGGGGAGAGTAGGCCATGTAGAAAGCGTCCTGGCAATGACCTCCTGCCAAACAAACTGGAAAAAGTCACATCTGAAAAACAACTGTCTGGGTCTCTGTAGCTGATCTGCACAAAACACATCGGGAGGACGTAATGACACCATGAGAGTTGAGCCGATCCATGGTGTGAAGCCGACCAACGAGAAGCGAGCCAGAGAATGAAAGAGAGTGACGTGGAATATGCCGGGAAACCACAGGAGATGATGATCGGGTTCACATCTCGTTTGTCTCGCAACCATTCCAGGCGAATCAAAGAGACTGTCCAGATGGATGGCCTTCCACACAATATAGTCAGGATGACTCGCTGAAGGCTGCACTGTAATGAGTCCCAGATATGCTGAAGGTCTGAAATGCCCGAAAGAAAATCCCACAAACCATCCCGAATAATGTCTGAAACTCGAGCATCCCACGGCAAACCAGTAGAAGTCAAGGTCCTAAAAGGAACAAGTCACACAGAGGACCTGCGGAAGCCAGTGATCTCGCCATAACATGGTGTCCCTACCATCTCCAATACAAGTCCACAATAAGACTGGCACCAACCCCTACTAAGTAAAATCTTCCTCCAAGCCCTGAAGCCCCAGAAGTAACTCGGAATGCCAAAAGGACCGACCACGGAGGAGAACCGAATGGGCCCATGAAGACCATATAGAAGATCTATCAGTAGTAGCCTCCAAACATGTTTGAGAATAGCGGCCCTGTTCCAATCTTGGATCTCTTAATCCCCAGGCACCCTCGTCAAGGGATAGCAAATAGAAGACCATGCAACCTTAGCACCGAATGGGAAGAGAAGTACCCTCCAAAGAAATGAGGCCAAAATCTCTCCATCCGTCTACAGCTGCGGGCAAAAGAAACATGGAGGACCAATAAACCTGTATGGAGAAAAGTACCGACTTTATCAACTGTAGTCGCCTGCATAGGTCAAAGATGCCGACGTCCTAGCCTAATCCGAGAGAGAATGCGCTCCAACAGAGGCCTACAATCAGAGTGTCGAAGGCGGGTAGAGATTAGAGGAACCCTAGATATCTTACCGGTAACTGGCCAACTGGAAACCATGTAGACGTTAACCTAATCTGCTCCTCATCTGTAACTCCAGAAAGAAAACAACTGGCTCTCTTGCATAGTCACTAATCCAGAAACCTGAGCAAAAAAACCAAGGCCGATTTGATCAAGCTACAGAGGAAGCATCTGCTCTACAAAACACATCAAATCATCTGCAAAACACAAATGAGTAATAGCTGCCTTACATCTCAATGATACTGAAAAACAGGGCTGTGAGAGGTTTCCCGAAAATACCAGCTAACCCCTCCATAGCCAACAAAAAAGGTAAGGAGAAAGAGGGTCCCCCTGCCGCACACCCCGGGAGGACCTAAAAAATCCGTGAAGCTCTCCTTAGGGCTACAGAGAAATACGTGAGAGTAGAACTGTCATGATCCACTCACCATACGCTCAGGAAACCCCACAGTACGCAATCCAAAAGGATGAATCCTAACTCACAGTATCAAAAGCTTTCGAATATCAACTTTAAGGGCACATCGAGGTGAAGAACCCCAAGATGATAATTCCGCAAAAGCTCTGAGTCAGCAGAATATTATCAGAAATCCTTCGACCGGACAAAAGCTGACGGGAAACCCCAATAATATCCGGAAGCACAACTTTAAACCGATTACAATCACCTTAGTAATGCACTTGTAAAAGTCATTACAACAAGATATCGGCCTAAAGTCTGTCATACGACTCGGGCTCTCCACCTTAGGAACCAAAGCAATCCTGGTGGCATTAACACATCTCGGCATTTCATTAGTAGCAAAAAAAATGTCTCCTGCACCTGAAATCTGTACCAATAATATCCCATGGCCGCTTAAAAACAAAAGATGTAATCCATCCGGGCCGGGGGATTTATCATCCGGATAGAGAATAAAGCCATCCTAATCTCATCATCAGTGATAGGAGCAGTCAATGGGGAAATCATTCAGGAGAAATGCGGCTGAAAAATACCTGGAAGCCTCGGCAATATGAGGTGGACTAGGGGCAGTAAGAAGTCCTGAAAAAAACCCACCGCCAAACGCCCTAATCCCGACTGTCAGTAATATGTGTACCATGCCATTAGTCAAACGGGGATGCGGTTCGAACCTGCCTATGGATCAACGACTTATGAAAGAACTAGTATTCTGATCCCTAAGTTCAACCACTGAACCGAGACCGCTGCTTAAAGAAAGGCTCCTCATCTCGACAAAGACTAAAATACTGGTTGGCAAGGTTCCTCTCCTAGAGATACACTCAGTAGAAAAGGGGTCCCGATCCAAATTTCCCTGGGCTGCTGCCCACGAGCCGAGCCTTAAGTACCTGCTTGGAGATATGACTGGAAGCCCGAATATGTAAAGCTTTAGCTTCCGTTTCACTAGCCCCAATTTTGCGTAAGACGGAACATAGGATTGCCCACAAGAGGCTCGTCCCAGACTGCCTGAACAATATCCTAAAATTGCATGATCAGCCCAAAAATTTAGAAATTTAAAAGGGGATGGTACCTTGCCACGCGGGGGACCAAACCGGACGATAATAGGCTGTGATCTGAAACATCTCGAGGTCGGAACTCTGAAACTGTGCTTGGTCGATCAAGGAACCAGAAAGTGATGCAAAGACCCATCGAGCTTTCGTAAAATAAACCATCGCCCTGTGAACGTTATGCCAAGTATACCGAAGCCCGTAAAAGGAACCCAATCAACTCCGCATCAGGATACATTGGCCAAAATCATCCATATAACCATACCACTCAGGATCACCACCCACTCTGTCAGAAGCTCCCAAGATGGCATTAAAATCACCCAAACAAGCCACGGGAGCCCTCTGAATCAAATCTGCCGACTGATCCTAAGGAAATCCACAGATTGCGGCGATTCCCAGGGTCATAGAACCATACACAAAAGTAATCCCAAATGAGAACCCCTCAGAAACATGAGTAACCCTGCAAGTAATCTCCTGGAGAGAGCAATGAAGACTATGCAAGGTAAAGAGAAGAGTCCCAACATACCAGAACGCGGCAAGCAATAGAATCTGTCGCATTCGATAAAAACTGCCACGAAGGACAAACAAGACGAGACCACTGACTGTAAATGAGACTGCTCAACTTAGTCTCCAACAAACCAATCAAACCCAAAGAAGAGTCAGAAATCCAATTCCGCACAGCGCGTTGTTTCGAGAAGCCGTTAAGGCTCTATATTCCAACTCCCTATCATTGGAATGGGATAGAAACAAGCTAAGAAATCACTTGAGCCGAAGCCGCCGCTTTCCCGACCTATCCCCTTTGCCAGGGGGTGGCAAGGAAACTGATCCAGATAAGGGAGCATCTGGTGTCTGGAGATGTCACTATGCAAAACAAGCGAGGCATACCTGTTGGAAGAGGTGGATTGACTACTCCGGAAACTCATAAAGGACTGAGTGTTTTCTGTGCAATTTGTAAATCCCATAATACGGTCTTGCTCGTCCTCAATAGGAAAGGGGGAATCAGGGTCTGACCCGATTCAGAGCCAGAAAATTCACCTTGCTAGAACGAACAGTCTGCTGATACGGGACCAATGCCAAAAGAACATCCCCAACTCTAACTGTACTCGAAACTGAAATGTAGATGGCACTTAAAACATCCCTCTCTATCCCCCGGTCTCTCTCCTGATGGGATCAATAGTGGCTGGCGGTTAAGAGGCTCACAGTTCTGGATTGCACGACTTCCCTGGTGCCTTCTGAAAACTAGTAAAATCCTATCTTACCTGAGCTGTGGGTGGAGTAGGTACCTCTGGCTGGTGACAAAACATGACCAAAACAAGCATTTAGGGCACCTCTTAGGGGTCCACTCATATTCCACTGTAATCTGAATAGGCTCTGCAGATAACCGGCACTGAAATTCAAATATGAGTCTCCAAGGCTTTGTAGCATCTAGCTCAACACATACCCGAGCATAATCCAAACGGGTCGCTCTGATGTGTCTTATCACTAGACAACGGTCGACCTAACATAGAGGAAACCATGGCAGAGTCCTTTGTGGGACCAAAAGGATAAGGCAACCATGCAAACGAGCCCATACCGGAACTCTAGAGATGCGGCTCTATCAAAAGTAAACTGAGCATGCCATTGTTGCAGAATAATACACTTACCCCAAACATCACGGCCCTCTCTCAAGGATTGAATGCACGCATCCTCATCCCTAAATCTGAAAATGTAGAAGCCAGTACCTGTGGACATAACATCTTCAACCCTGCAGCTTCCATGCACGGAAAGCAATTGAGCGGACACATGAAAAGGCATAGAATATCTGGGAAACAAGCCCCAATACAGCGAAGCCATTCAACATATTACATCAATAAATCATCTGGTATATGTAAGATGTCATCCTTAATATCAAGGTCCACAAGCTTCAAGGGTGAAATGGGACCCGACCTCTGTCACTCTAACCTTGGTCGCCCAAGTGGAGGACATTTTGATGTGCTCTTGTCCCCTACTCTCCTGATCTTTTGGCTTGAGGGGTCTTCTTTTCACGAGGCTCAGAAGATGCCCAATTGAGATTGAAGACCTTTTTAGACTTCGGCATTTGTAACGCATTAAACGATTGCAAAGACAAACCTGCAATATCATTAGAATCAAAGTCAAGAAAACCAAAGGAAGACTTTTTGTGTGTGAAAAACACTTGGCTCCTTGAATCGCCAATTGAAAAACGGATAACAAGTACTTGTCATCAATCCATGGCTCAAAATACCCAATCATAAAGATTTTCTCGAATTCCCGGAAGGCTGGGAGCTGGTTGAGGTAGTGTTTATGTTTTGGCTTGGTTTGGGGGGGGCACGGGTTATTGGGTGTGAGAGGTTTGGTTCGGACATTTTGTCGAACACTTGGTGGGAGGAAAAAAAGTGTGATTTTAGTGAGTTTAAGAGTTTGTAAAAGCGGGGATTTGTGAATTAGTGGTTGGGGTGAAGAGATTTGGTGTTTGGGAAGTGGAAAATGGTCGAGAGGGCGAAAAGGGGTGGCTGGGCGTGGCGGCGGCGCTGGGGCTGGCCGGCGGCTGGCGCGCGAGGCTGCCTGCAGCTTTTGTCGAACACCTGGTGTGCAGTCCAAACTCGATCAGAATGCAACCAAAATTCCAGAATTCTGCAAAAACAAACCCAGCAAGAAACCAAGAAGAAAACCTGCAAAAAATACACCAAACAAGTCCACAAATGGCTTACAAACCCAACCCAGTCCGCACATTTCGCCGAAAAAACAGTGGTGTTTTCGGCAACCAGAGGTCAACAAGGTGCAATAGGATGTGGGTGTGTCGATCTTGTCTGGATGAGTCAGTATTGGCACTCCATTGCAATTCCGAATGAAAAAACCAACTTCAAAGAAAATCCAGAAGTGCACTTTTCGCCAGATTCAAGGATAAACTCCGACGATCTAGACCTCTAAACCAAGCAGTGACTGAACGACTGGAAAGAGGGCTGAACAGCTTTCCACAGCAGGTTAGATCGCCGGATTCCGATGTCGGACGCGCCGGGAAAAAGCCGGCAAAGTAGAGGCAGCGACCCGGTTGAGAGAAAAAATTGGAAAAAAATTCTAATTTTTTCTTTTTCCCTCCTAAACCCTAACCCTAAACCCAAACCCTTAAAACATAACCCCTAAACCCTAACCCCTAAACCAACAACCCTAAAACCTAACCCCTAACCCTAAACCCTAACCCCTAAACCCTAAACCCTAACCCCTAAAACCCTAAACTTTTTTTTGGATAAGGTAAGTATGTATAAAAGACAAAAAAATACAAATACGAGGGGCATACCCAAGAGGATGACTGATAACTATCAGTCAAGAACACGTGGGAAAACCCACAAAGTCATGAGCAGCAAAGAGAGCACGCAGGCTCCCACAAAGCAAAAGATGCCAAAAAAAACCACAAACCGCATAAGGAGCAGCAGGCTCACACAAAAACAAGCCACAAAACGGCAAAAAAGAGCACGCAGGCTCACCACAAACACAAAGTCCAAAACCGACACAAAAGAGCATGCAGGTCCCTTACAAAGCTAGTCAGGAAGATGCCATATCACGCGGAGCTGAGGCGGGATCTCGTATTAGGTGCTAGACCCAAAATCTGAGCCGAACGACTCACAAATAGCTAAGACAATATCTCTGCGGGAGTACAATGTTGACGAAACACGCGATTATTCCGTTCAAACAAAAGGAAAAAACTGTGGCTGAAGGACTAACCGGGAAAGAAGGTGACTGAAGTCACCTTTTCGTCGAAGAAGATGCAAACTAGCCCACTGAAGCAGAGGGAGCCAGGGGAGAGTAGGCCATGTAGAAAGCGTCCTGGCAATGACCTCCTGCCAAACATAACTGGAAAGTCACATTGAAAAACAAATGGTCATGGTCTCTGTAGTGATCTGCACAAAACATCGGGAGGACAGGAGGACTAATGACACATGAGAGCTGAGCGATCCATGGTGTGAAGCCGACCAGAGAAGCGAGCCAGGAGAATGAAAAAGAGTGACGTGGAATATGCCCGGGAAACCACAGGAGATGATGAATCGGGTTCACATCCGTTTGTCTCGCAACACATTCCAGGCCGAAACATAGAGAACTGTCCAGATGGATGGCCCTTCACACAATATAGTCAGGATGACTCGCTGAAGGCGCACTGTAATAGAGTCCCAGATATGCTGAAGGTCTGAATGCCCGAAAGAAAATCCCACAAACCATCCGAATAAGTCTGAAACTCGAGCATCCCACGGCAACCCAGAGAGTCAAGGTCCTAAAAGGAAACACAGTCACACAGAGGACCTGCGGAAGCCAGTGATCTCGCATAACATGGTGTCCCTACCATCTCCAATTACAAGTCACAATAAGACCTCGGCACCAAACCCTACTAAGTAAAATCTTCCTCAAGCCATGAAGCCCCAGAAGTAACTCGGATATGCCAAAAGGACCGACCACGGAGGAGAACCGAATGGGCCCATGAAGACCATATAGAAGATCTATCAGTAAGTAGCCTCCAAACATGTTTGAGAATAGCGGCCCTGTTCCAATCTTGGATCCTCTAATCCCCAGGCCCACCCCGTCAAGGGATAGCAAATAGAAGACCATGCAACCTTAGCACCAGAATGGACAGAGAAGTACCCTTCCAAAGAAATGAGGCCAAAATTCTCCAATCGTCAAACTGTAGCTGCGCGCAAAAGAACATGGAGGACCAATAAACCTGTATGGAGAAAAGTACCGACTTTATCAACTGTAGTCGGCCTGCATAGGTCAAAATGCCGACGTCCATAGCCTAATTCGAGAGAGAATGCGCTCCAACAGAGGCTACAATCAGAGTGTCGAAGGCGGGTAGGATTAGAGGAACCCCTAGATATCTTACGGTAACTGGCCCCAACTGGAAACCCCATGATAGACTGTAACCTAATCGCTCCTCATCTGTAACTCCAGAAAGAAACAACTGGCTCTTCTTGCATTAGTCACTAATCCAGAAACCTGAGCAAAATAATCAAGGCGATTTGATCAAGCTAACAGAGGAAGCATTGCTCTACAAAACACCATCAAATCATCTGCAAAACACAAATGAGTAATAGCTGCCTGCCTACATCTCCAATGATACTGAAAACCAGGGTGTGAGAGGTTTCCCGAAAAATCCAGCTAACCCTCCATAGCCAACACAAAAAGGTAAGGAGAAAGAGGGTCCCCTGCCGCACACCCCGGGAGGACCTAAAAAATCTGTGAAGCTCTCGTTAGGGCTACAGAGAAATACGGTGTAGAGATACATGTATGATCCACACTCACCTACGCTCAGGAAACCCACAAGTACGCAACCCAAAAGGAGAACTCCAAATCACAGTATCAAAGCTTTCCGAATATCAACTTTAAGGGCACATCGAGGTGAAGAAACCCCCAAGATGATAATTCCGCAAAAGCTCCGAGTCAGCAGAATATTATCAGAAATCCTTCGGCCCGGGACAAAAGCTGACTGGGAAACCCCAATAATATCCGGAAGCACAACTTTAAACCGATTCACAATCACCTTAGTAATGCACTTGTAAAGTACATTACAACAAGATATCGGCCTAAAGTCTGTCATACGACTCTGGCTCTCCACCTTAGGAACCAAAGCAATCCTTGGTGGCATTAACACATCTCGGCATTTCATTAGTAGCAACAAAATGTCTCACTGCATCCCTGAAATCTGTACCAATAATATCCCATGGCCGCTTAAAAAAAAAAAGTGTGAATCCATCCGGGCCGGGGGATTATCATCCGGGATAGAGAATAAAGCAATCCTAATCTCTCATCAGTGATAGGACGTCAATGGGGAAATCATATCAGGAGAAATGCGGCCTGAAAAAATACCTGGAAGCCTCGGCAAATATGAGGGGACTAGGGGCAGTAAGAAGATCCTGAAAAAAACCACCGCAAACGCCCTAATCCCTGACTGTCAGAATATGTGTACCATGCCATTAGTCAAACGTGGATGCGGTTCGAACCTGCTATGGATCAACGACTATGAAAGAATTAGTATTCTGATCCCCTAAGTTCAACCACTGAACACGAGACCCGCTTAAAGAAAGGCTCTCATCTCGACAAAGACTAAAATATGGTTGGCAAGGTTCCTCTCCTCAGAGTACACTAGTAGAAAAGGGGGTCCGATCCAAATTTCCCTGGGCTGCTGCCCACGAGCCCGAGCCTCAAGTACCCTGCTGGAGATATGACTGGAAGCCCGAATATGTAAAGCTTTTAGCTTCCGTTTCACTAGCCCCAATTTCTGCGTAAGACGGAACATAGGATTGGCCACAAAGAGGCTCGTCCCAGACGCCTGAACAATATCCCTAAAATTTGCATGATCAGCCCAAAATTTAGAAATTTAAAAGGGGGGTACCTTGCCACGGCGGGACCAAACCGGGCGATAATAGAGCTGTGATCTGAAACATCTCGAGGTCGGAACTCTGAAACTTGGCTTGGTCGATCCAAGGAACCGAAAGTGATGCAAAGACCCAATCGAGCTTTCGTAAAATAAAACCATCGCCCTGTTGACCGTTATGCCAAGTATACCGAAGCCCAGTAAAAGGAACCCCAATCAACTCAGCATCATGGATACTTGGCCAAAATCATCATATAACATACCACTCAGGATCACCAACCACCTCTGAGAAGCTCCCAAGATGGCATTAAAATCACCCAACAAGCCACGGGGAGCCCCTTGAATCAACAACTCTGCCGACTGATCCCTAAGGAAATCCACAGATTGCGGCGATTCCCAGGGTCATTAGAACCATACACAAAGTAATCCCAAATGAGAACCCCTCAGAAACATGAGTAACCCTGCAAGTAATCTCCTGAAGAGGAGCAATGAAGACTATGCACAGAGTAAAGAGAAGAGTCCCAACATACCAGAACGCGGCAAGCAATAGAATCTGTCGCATTCGATAAAAACTGCCACGAAGGACAAACAGACGAGGCCACTGACTGTAAATGAGACTGCTCAACCTTAGTCTCCAACAAACCAATCAAACCCAAAGAAGAGTCAGAAATCCAATTCCGCACAGCGCGTTGTTTCGAGAAGCCGTTAAGGCCTTAATATTCCAATCCCTATCATTGGAATTGGGATAGAAAAAGCTAAGAAATCACTTGAGCGAAGCCGCCGCTTTCCCCGACCTATCCCCTTGCCAGGGGGTGGCAAGGAAACTGATCCAGATAAGGTAGCATTGGTGTCTGGAGATCGTCACTATGCAAAACAAGCGAGGCATACTGTTGGAAGAGGTGGATGCCTACTCCCGGAACTCATAAAGGATGAGTGTTTTCGTGCAATTTGTAAATCCCATAATACGGTCTTGCCGTCCTCAATAGGGAAAGGGGGAATGAGGTCTGACCCCGATTCAGAGCCAGAAAATTCACTCTGCTAGAACGAACAGTTGCTGATACGGGACCAATGCCAAAGAAACATCCCCAACTCTAACTGTACTCGAAACTGAAACTGTAGATGGCACTAAAACATCCCTCTCTATCCCCCGGTCTCTCTCCTGATGGGATCAATAGTGGCTGGTGGTTCAGAGGCTCACAGTTCTTGGTTGCACTGACTTCCCTGGTGGCCTTCTGAAAAAATAGTAACTACCTTATTTTACCCTGAGCTGTGGCTGGAGTAGGTACCTCGGCTGGTGACAAACATGACCAAAAAACACAGCTTTAGGGCATCTCTTAGGGGTCCAATCATATTCCACTGTAATCTGAATAGGCTCTGCAGATAAACCGGCACTGAAATTCAATATGACGTCTCAAAGGCTTGTAGCATCTAGCTCAACACATACCGAGCATAATCCAAACGGGTCCGCTCTGATGTTGTCTTATCAATAGACAACGGTCGACCTAACATAGAGGAAACCATGCAGAGTCCTTTGTAGGACCACAAAGGATAAGGCAAACCATGCAAACGAGCCCATACCGGAACTCTAGAGATGGGCTCTTATCAAAAGTAAACTGGAGCTGCCATTGTTGCAGAATAATAACACTTACCCCAAACATCCACGGCCCTCTCTCAAGGATTGAATGCACCGCATCCTAATCCCTAAATCTGAAAATGTAGAAGCCAGTACCTGGGACAAAACATCTTCCAACCCCGCAGCTTCCCATGCACGGAAAGCAATTGAGCGGACAGCATGAAAAGGCATGAAATCCCGGGAAATAAACCACAATACAGCGAAGCCATTCAGCATCATTATCATCAAAACATCATCCGGTATGTAAGATGTCATCCTTAATATCAAGGTCCACAGCTTCAAGGGTGAAATGGGACCCGACTCTGTCACTCTAACCTGTCGCCCAAGGGAGGACACTTTTGATGTGGCTCTTCCCTACTTTCCTGATCTTTTGGCTTAGGGGCTGTCTTTTTCACGAGGCTCAGAAGATGCCCAATTGAGATTGAAGACCTTTTTAGACTTCGGCATTTGTAAGCCATTAACGATTGCAAAGCCAAACTGCAATATCATTAGAATCAAAGTCAAGAAAACCAAGGAAGACTTTTTGTGGTGAAAAACCTTGGCTCTTGAATCGCCACATTTGAAAAAACGGACAACAAGTACTTGTCATCCAACCATGGCTCCAAATCCCCAATCCATAAATATTTTCTCGAATTCCGGAAGGCTGGGAGCGGTGAGGTAGTGTTTACTGTTTTGGCTTGGTTTGGGGCGGCACGGTGTTATTTGGGTGTGAGAGGTTTGTTCGGGCATTTTGTCGAACACTTGGTGGGAGGAAAAAAAGTTGTGATTTTAGTGAGTTAAGAGTTTTGTAAAAGTGGGGATTTGTGAATTAGTGGTTGGGGTGAAGAGATTTTGGTGTTTGGGAAGTGGAAAGTGGACGGGAGGGCGGAAAATGGGGTGGCTGGCGCTGGCCGCGCTGGGGCGTAGCCGCGCGCGTGCGCGCTAGGCGCTGGCCGAGCGCGCTGCGGCGGGGCGCTGGCCACGCGCGCTGCGCATGGGGTGAGGCGCGCGCGCTGCGCGCTGGGGCTGGCCGCTGCTGCCGCGCGAGGCTGCATGCAGCCTTTTGCGAACCTGGCGGCATGGTCTTCTGCTAGAACCGTCGAATGAACCAAAATTTCCAGAATTCTGCAAAATCAAACCTAGCAAGAAACCAAGAAGAAACCCTGCAAAAAATCACAAAAAATCACACCAAAACAAGTCCACCAAATGGCTTACAAACCCAACCCAATCCGCACATTTTAGCGAAAAAACAGTGGGTTTTTCCGGCAACCAGAGGTCAACAAGGTGCAATAGGATGTGGGTAGTGTCGATCTTGTCTGGATGAGTCAGTATCCCTAAACCCTGAACCCTGAACCCTGAACCCTGAACCCTGAACCCTGAATCCTAAACCCTAAACCCTAAACCCTAAAACCCTAAAACCCAAAACCCAAAACCCTAAACCCTAAACCCTAAACCCTAAACCCTAAACCCTAAAACCCTAAAACCCTAAACCCAAAACCCTAAACCCAAAACCTTAAACCCCAAAACCCTAAAACCCTAAACCCAAAAACCCTAAACCCAAAACCCTAAACCCAAAACCCTAAACCCTAAAACCCTAAAACCCTAAACCCTAAACCCTAAAACCTTAAACCCTAAAACCTAAACCTTAAACCCTAAACCCTGTATTCGTCTTATCCATTCACCTTATTTCTAATATGGCTGGCCATACCCAACAATCTCAAGAGCCTGTCCCGCGAGACAGCTCTAAGGTCAATAGGTATTTTCACTTCCGATCAAATTAGAAGAACAAAGTAGCTCGACTGGTAAGGAAAGGTACCCGAAGGAGTGTACTCGGACTCCCATTTTTTCTTGAGAAATACCTCCTGAACTGTTTCGCTTGAGAGATAGACCAACCCTAAACCCCAAAACCCTAAAACCCTAAACCCAAAAACCCAAAAACCCTAAACCCTAAACCCTAAACCCTAAACCCTAAAACCTTAAACCCTAAAACCTAAACCCTAAACCCGAACACCCTAAACCCTGAAACCCTAAACCTTAAACCCTAAAACCCTAAACCCTAAACCCTAAAACCCTAAACCTTAAAACCCTAAACCCTAAACCCTAAACCCTAAACCCTAAAACCTTAAACCCTAAACCCTAAACCCTAAAACCCTAAACCTTAAACCCCTAAACCCTAAATCCAAAACCCTAAACCCCTAAACCCAAAACCCAAAACCCAAAACCCTAAACGACTAGAAAAAGGGTTAAGCAAGCTTTCCAAAGATGGTTGGATAGCCAGATTCCGATGCCGAACGCCCCGCGAATAAGCCGACAAAGTACCGACAGCGACCACGAGTTAAGAGAAAAACACTTGAAAAAATTCTCCTTAAACCCTAAACCTAAACCCTAAACCTTAAACCCTAAACCCTAAACCCTAAACCCTAAAAACCCTAAACCCTAAACCCCAAACCCCAAACCCTAAACCCCAAACCCTAAACCCCTAAACCCCAAACCCCAAACCCCAAACCCTAAACCCTAAAACCCTAAACCCCTAAACCTGAAACCCTAAACCCCAAACCCCAAACCTGAAACCCCAAACCTGAAACCCCAAACCCGAAACCTGAAACCCTAAACCCGAAACCCTAAACCCCTAAACCCTAAACCCCAAACCCTAACCCCGAAACCCTAACTCCTAAACCTGAAACCCTAAACCTTAAACCCTAAACCCCTAAATCCCTAAACCCTAAACCCCTAAACCCTAAACCCTTAAACCCTAAACCCTCAACCCTAAACCCTCAACCCTAAACCCTCAACCCCTAAAACCCTAAACCCTAAACCCTCAACCCTAAACCCTAAACCCTAAAACCCTAAACCCTAAACCCTCGACCCTAAACCCTAAAACCCTAAACCTTAAAACCCTAAAACCCTAAACCCTAAATTTTTTTTTTGGATAAGGTAAGTATGTATAAAAGACCAAAAATGTACAAATACGAGGGGCATACCCCAAGAGGATGACTGATAACTCTCAGTCAAGAACCCGTGGGAAAACCCACAAAGTCATGAATAGCATAAAGAGAGCACGCATGCTCCCCACAAAGCAAGAGGATGCCATAAATAATAAAGCCACAAACCAGCATAAAAGAGCACGCAGGCTCACCACAAACACAAAGCCACAAACTGGCATAAAAGAGCACATAAGCTCACCACAAACACAAAGCCACAAACCGGCACAAAAGAGCACGTAGGTTCCCTAGAAAGCTAATCAGGAAGATGCCATATCACACGAAGTTGAGTCGAGATCTCGTACTTAGGTGCTAGACCCAAAATCTTGGCCCGAACTAGATCACAAAGACAATATCTCTGTGAGAGCTACAATGATTTCCTTTTTGTCCTTTTCTATTTTAAGGTAAGTTTTCTTTCTCCTCCTTTCTTTAATTTGGTTGGTGGAATCATTAATTAGTTTTTTTTTTTTTTTGGCCATAGATTGCTCTGGTTGTTGTGGGTTTATACTTTGGTAGGGTCATACTGAATTTCTTTCTTCTTCTCCTCGTGTCTTGGTTGTGTTTCCTTTTATTTATTTTTTTTTTTCTGTCGGTTGTTTAGTTTTCATTTGTATTTGGCCACACTGAAATAGGGGAGTTTTGTATCTGATTTGGTTGGTGGACATGGGTGTTTACCATTGTCATTTTGCTACCTCATTCTTCTCTTTTTGTCTTGTTTCAATTTATTTTTGTTGGTTTTGTCTGTAGGCATATCAACTTTCACACTTCATGGGTCCACAGAAGAAACGGAAGACCACAAAAGGAGCAAAGTCCTCGTCTTCAAAACGATCCACCTCGTCCTCTCGAAGATCCGCAGCTCCAAACATTCCCGGAGCTATTATTTTCAAAAGCAAGGACCAAGAGGATAGGTATGCCACTCTTGTCCAACGGCCTGTAGTTTGTACACGTTATATGGATGATGCAGTGTTGATAGAGTTAGACTTAAAAGACGAAATTGGTCTACTGCTTCGTAACATAGGTTGGACTACATTTATGGGGTTGAAATCAAGCACCTATGTCAAATTAACCTAGAGTTTCTTAGTTCTTTTTCCTATAAGATAGTCACCAGATCGTCAAGATGAAGGATGCATTTCATTTAGATTGTTAAACCAAGACCATTGTCTCAATCTTTCACAGTTTAATGAAATTTTTGGCTTCTCTAACTTGGGTTTCAGATTTCCCCCTCCTGAATATGTTGAAAACATAGTTTGGTGCCACTTTATCAACACCAAACACACACAACCATATGATGCTAGTTTTTCCAAATCCACCCACTTACGGAACCCTGCCCACAAATACATTCATAGTCATGTCACATACCATTTTCGAGCGGGGAGAAAGTATAGGGGTTGTTAATAAAAGTGAATTTTTTTGTTTATGGTGCATGGAGAAAGGCCATAAACACAACTCAAGTATTTGGCTTTTAGGACATTTGAATCATGTAGCACATGGTCGGACCGGTAAGATTGCCGTTGGTGGTTTAATCACCACTATTGCTAAATCTGTTGGCATCTCGAATGCACAATTAGGTGAACCCATGGTAGGTAAAGAACGTATTGACCTTGCTACCTTAACTGCTATGCGTATGTGTATTCCCTATCATGGTCAATATGTTTTACAAGACGGACAGGGACGTCCTATTCTGCCACAGCCCGACATTGATCAGTCTCCTCCCGAGGACTTGCAAATGACACTCCAATAAGCTTTCACGCAGAGAGAGTTGTGCTGAACACTGAAGGTCAAGCCGTTCTGACTCCACAAGCTCAAGCACCTGTGACTCTGTAGATGCTCTTACAAGTAGTGCAATGAATAGAGACTAGCATCAACAATGTCAATGATTGCCTACTCATTCTGGAAGCCAAATTTGATCGCTTTATAAGCCCACCTTCCTAAGTGTTTAGTCCTCTACATGCAGGGAAGTTTCTCTCTTTTATTTTCAATTTTTTTTGTGTGTTGTTTCCTGCTTGTCATGCATTGAGGACATTGTGTTCTTTAAGTTTGGGGGAGTGGGTAGTTTGATGGCCTATTTCTTTTATTTAGTGTGTTTGTTTTTAGAAAGTGCTTNGGACAAGCATTCGACACAACACTCAATCAAACAATATTACCAAATACCAACACCAATAAGAGCAAAGGAAGAAACAACAACTACGTACCTCAAGTGGGGCGTTACAGTACGCAATCCCAAGAGGATGAAATCCCAACTCATAGTATCAAAAGCTTTACGAATATCAACTTTAAGGGCACATCGAGGTGAAGTACCCCCAAGATGATAATTCCGCAAAGGCTTCTGAGTCAGCATAATATTATCAGAAATCCTTCGACTCGGGACAAAAGTTGACTAGGAAACCCCAATAATATCCAGAAGCACTACTTTAAACCGATTCACAATCATCTTAGAAATGCACTTGTAAAGTACATTACAACAAGATATCGGCCTAAAGTTTGTCATATGACTCGGGCTCTCCACCTTAGGAACCAAAGCAATCTTGGTAGCATTAACACATCTTGGCATTTCATTAGTAGCAAAAAAATGTCTCACTACCTCTTTGAAATCTATACCAATAATATCCCATGCCCACTTAAAAAACAAAGATGTGAATCCATCCAGGCCTAGGGCTTTATCATCCAGGATAGAGAATAAAGCAATCCTAATCTCATCATCAGTGATAGGAGCAGTCAAGGGAGAAATCATATCAGGAGAAATGCATCTAGAAAAATACATAGAAGCCTCTGTAATCTGAGGTTGACTAAAGGCAGCAAGAAGATCCTTAAAAAAACCCACCGTCAAAGGCCCTAAACCCTGACTATCAGTAATATGGGTACCGTTCCCATCAGTCAAACTGTGGATGCAGTTTCGAACCTGCCTATGGATCAGCGACTTATGAAAGAACTTGGTATTCTGATCCTCTAAGTTCAACCACTGAACACGAGACCACTGCTTAAAGAAAGCCTCCTCATCTCAACAAAGACTGAAATACTGGTTGGCAAAGTTCCTCTCCTCAGAGATACACTCAGTAGAAAAAAGGTCCCGATCCAAATTTCATTGGGCTGTTGCCCACTGAGCCCGAGCCTCAATTACCTTGCTGGAGATATGACTGGAAACCCTAATATGTAACGATTTGAGCTTCCATTTCAATAACCCCAATTTCTGCGTAAGACGGAACATAGGATTGCCTACAATAGGCTCGTCCCAAACTGCCTGAACAATATCCATAAAATTTGCATGATCAGCCAAAAAATTTAGAAATTTAAAAAGGGATGGTACCTTGCCACGGCGGGGACCAAACCGAACAACCATAGAGCTATGATCTGAGACATCCCGAGGTCGAAACTCTGAAACTGTGTTCGATCGATCAAGGATCCAAGAAAGCGATGTAAAGGCCCAATCGAGCTTTTGTAAAATAATCCTATCGCCCTGCTGACTGTTATGCCAAGTATACCGAAGTCCAATGAAAGGAACCCCAATCAACTCAGCATCATGGATACATTGGCCAAAATCATCCATATAACCATACCACGCAGGATCACCACCCACTCTGTCAGAGGCTCCCAAGATGGCATTAAAATCACCCAACACAAGCCACGGGAGCCCTTCCAAATCAAACTCTGTTGATTGATCCCTAAGGAAATCCCACAGATTGCGGCGATTCCCAGGGTCATTAGAACCATACACAAAAGTAATCCCAAAGGAGAACCCCTCAGAAACATGAGTAACCTTGCAAGTAATCTCTTGAAGAGAGCAATGAAGACTATTTACAGAGTAAAAAAAAGAACCCCAACATACCAGAACTCGGCAAACAATAGAATCCGTCGTATTTGACAAAAACTGCCACGAAGGACAAACTCATGAGACCACTAACTATAAATGAGACTGCTCAACCTTAGTCTCTAACAAACCAATCAAACCCAAAGAAGAGGCAGAAATCCAATTCCTCACTACGCGTTGTTTCGAGAAGCCATTAAGGCCTCTAATATTCCAACTCCCTATCATTGGAATTGGGATAGAAACAAGCTAAAAAAATCACTTGAGACTAAGCCCCCACTTTCCCCGACCCTTCCCCTTTACCAGGGGTGGCAAGGAAACTGATCCAGATAAGGTAGCATCTGGTGTCTAGAGATCATAACTATGCAGAACAAGCGAGGCAAACCTATTGGAAGAAGTAGATTGTTTACTCCCAGAACTCATAAAGGAAACCTGAGTGTTTAGCATGCAATTTGTGAAACCCATAATGCGGTCCTACTCATCCTCAATAGGAAAAGGTGAATCATGTTTCGACCCTGATTCAGAGCCAGAAAATTCACCTCTACTAGCACAAACAGTCTGCTAATATGGGACCAGAGCCAAAGAAACATCCCCATCTCTAACTGTACTTAGAATTGAAACTCTAGCTGGTGTGGGAACATCCCTCTCCCTAATGGGATCAGTAGTGGATGGCTGCCTCAAAGGCTCGTAGTCCTCAGATCACACTGCTGTTAGTGTATATTAGTGTATGCCCTAGAAACCATTCGTGTTGTCGGTTTCAAAGCATTTTGTCTTGTATCTATATATATCATAAATAATAGAAGAAAGAGTTTTTCAATTCATATATATAAATTGCTTCCTTTATTCAGTCATGCATTTAAAATAAAGTATGTATATGAATTGTCTAGATGATTCATTTAATCGATAAATGAATTATCGAAAAGGGTTCCCTACGGAAGCAATATAATTTGGGCAACTATATTGCATAGTAGGCATATCANCTAAAGCATGAATTCTTACCTTAGAAAGCTTTAGATGAAATTTCTACTCAAAAAGCTTCTTAAAACCCTTAGAACTCTTGGAAAATTGAGTGGAGAAATTGAGAGAATATTGGCAATTGGAAGAGGCGGTGGAATGAAGAATGAGCAAGGGCTTTCTCAACACTTTACTCTTTTAGCTCATATTATAAGCTTCATTTCCCATTTTGCCCTTGTCCTTTCTTGGAAATTCCATCTATATCCTTTGATTCTTTACAACTACACCCCCATACAACCACAATCTCTACTAAAATTCCTTTCATTTTACTCCCCACTTTTCCTACTAATTAGGGGTAGAATGGTCATTGTGTCCCAAAAGAAGAATTCTCTAGAAAACTCAAGAATCTTTATTTTAGGCTCTTCGCCGCGGCGAAGAATTTTTCGTCGCCTCGGCGAAATTGGGCAGAACCTACCCGAATGCCACTTCTCCTCCTCGCCGCGGCGAAGTTTCTTCTTCGCCCCGGCGAAGTTTGAATTTCCAACTTCACCAAAACTCAACCCATTTTCAAGGCAACAATCCAACCAACTCCACATACAAACTCAATTTAAATTAAAACAATAAACTTTTAACTAATACAACAAATCTTAAATACGTACCTCAAGTGGGATATTACAAAAACAAACTAAAACTCTCTCTCAAACCCACGGCCACTCTCTAATCTCTCAAGGTGGTGTTAAAGTGTGGAGGTCTTATTACTTTGAGGCTAATCTTCATCAATCCAAAGCAAAGGAGTAGGTATAATCTCTTTTCCATGCTTTGTTTAAAAACCGTTTTTTTTTTTTTAATCCATCCGTTCATGCTTTCTTCTCCATTTCCACCACTCTTCATGCATGCATGCTGTTCTTTCAAGAGCAATGAAGACTATTTACAGAGTAAAAAGAAGAATCCCAACATAACAGAATACGGCAAGTAATAGAATCCGTCGCATTTGACAAAAACTGCCACGAAGGACAAACTGACGAGACCACCGACTATAAATAAGATTGCTCAACCTTAGTCTCCAATAAACCAATCAAACCCAAAGAAGAGTCATAAATCCAAATCCGCACCGCACGTTGTTTCGAGAAGTCGTTAAGGCCTCAAATATTCCAACTCACTCTCATTGGAATTGGGATAAAAACAAGCTAAAAATCACTTGAGCTGAAGCCCTTGCTTTCCCCGACCTTTCCCCTTTGCCAGGGGTGGCAAGGAAACTGATCCAAATAAGGTGGCATCTGGTGTCTGGAGATCATCACGATGCAGAACAAGTGAGGTAAACCTATTGGAGGAAGTAGATTGCTTACTCTCAGAACTCATAAAGGAAACCTGAGTGTTTTCTATGCAATTTGTGAATCCTATAATGCGATCCTACTCATCCTAAATAGGAAAAGGTGAATCAGGTTCTGACCCCGATTCAAAGCCACCTCTGCTAGCATGAACAGTCTGCTGATATGAGACTAGAGCCAAAGAAGCATCCCAACCCTAACTGTACTCGGAACCGAAACTCTAGATGGCACTAAAACATCCCTCTCCCGCTCCCTCTCCCTAATGGGATCAATAGTGGCTGACTGCCTCAAAGGCTCGCAGTTCTCGGATTGCACTGCAGTAGCTTTCCCTGGTGCCTTCTGGAAACTAGTAACTATCTTACTCTTACCCTGAGCTATAGCTGCAGTAGGTACCTCTGGTTGGTGATAAACATGACCAAAAACACAGCAGTTAGGGCACCTTTTGGGGGTCCACTCATATTCCACTATAATTTGAATGGGTTCAGCAAATAACCGACATTGAAATTCAAAATGACACCTTAGAGGCTTTGCTGCATCTAGCTCAACACACACCCAAGCATAATCTAAATGGGTCCACTCTGACGTTGTCTTATCACTCGATAACGGTCGACCCAACATAAAAGAAACCATGTAGAGTCCTTTGTGAGACCACAAAGGATAAGGCAAACCATGCAAACTAGCCCATACCAGAACCTTAGAGATGAGGCTTTTATCAAAAGTAAACTGAGCATGCCGTTGTTGGAGAGTAATAGACTTGCCCCTAAACAACCATGACCCTCTCTCTAGGATTGAATGCACCCATCCTCATCCCTAAATCTGAAAAAGTAGAAACCAGTACCTGTGGACATAACATCTTCCAACCACACAGCTTCCTATGCATGGAAAGCAATTGAGCGGACATCATGAAATGGCATAGAATACCCCGGGAAATAGCCCACAATACAGCGAAGCCATTCAACGTCATTGTCATCAATAACATCATTTGGTATATGTAAGATGTCATATTTATCAAGGTCCACAACTTCAAGGGTGAAATAGGACCTAACCTCTGTCACTCTAACCTTATCCGCCCAAGAGGAGGACACTCCTGATGTGCTCTTACCCATACTTTTCTTCTCTATAATTGGCTTAGAGACTAACTTTTTTTCACGGGGCTCAGAAGATGCCCAATTGAGCTTGAAAAGCTTCTTAGACTTCGGCATTTTTAAGCCATTAAAAGATTGCAATGAAAAACTTGCAATATCATTAGATTCAAACTCAAGAAAACCAAAGGAAGAGTTTTTGTGATGAAAAATCTTGGCTCCTTGAATCGCTACATTTGAGAAAGCGGATAACAAATACTTGTCATTCATCCATGGCTCCAAATCTCCAATCCATAAAGATTTCCCCAAATTTTTGGAAGTTTGTGGCTACTGGGAGCTGATGGAGTTAGTGTTTAAAGTGTTGGCTTGGGTTGGATGTGGCATGGTGTTATTTGGGAGTGAGGGATTTGATTCAGACATTTTGTCGAACACTTGGTGGCAGGAAAAAAATGTGTGATTTAGGTGAGTTTAAAAGTTCAAAACAGTGGGGATTGGTGAAAAAACGCCAGGGGTGAAGAGGTTTTGGTGTTGGAAAGAGGAAGGTGGTCAAGAGGGCTAAAGAGTGGGAAGGCTGGGCATAGGCGCTAGGGCGTTGAGGCGTGCGTGCGCGCAAGTCCTGTAGAGTACTTTTATCAAACAACTTGCGTGCATGATAAAAGCAACCAAAACCCGACCAAATACAACCACGTTTTCCAGGAATCTGCAACAATCAAAACTCAGCAAGAAACCACAAAAAACTGCAAAAAATCACAACAAAACAGGTCCACGAAATGGGCAAAAAACCCAACCCAAACAGCACATTCCTGGGAAAAACAGTGAGTTTTTCCGGGAACCAGAGGTCAACAAGGTGCAAACAGCTACAGGGATTGTCGATCCTACCCGGAAGAGTCAATCTTGGCACTCTATTGCAATTCCCGATCGAAAAACCCACTGTGAAAGCAATTCCAGATCTGCAAATTCCGTGAATATTCACGGCCAAATCCCAGCGAATGGAGAAGCCAAACACAGGTGCTGATGAAATGACAGGAAAATTGGCTGAACACTTTTTCCGATGGTGAATGGATCATCCGATTCCGAGACCGTGAATATTTAACCCTAAACCCTAAACGCTTAGAAAAATTTCCAGTCCTCCCTAAACCCTAAACCCTAAACCTTAAAATCCAAAACCCAAAACCCAAATCCCTAAACCCAAAACCCTAAATCCTAAACCCTAAACCTTAAACCCTAACTTTTGAACCCTAAACCTTAACACCTAAACCCTAACCCCTAAACCCTAAACCCTAAACTCCTGACCCCTAACCCCTAACCCCTAACCCTTAACCCTTAAACCCTAAACTCTAAACCCTAACCCTTAAACCCTAACCCTAACCACTAAACCCTAAACCCTAACCCTTAAACCCCAAACCCCAAACCCTAAACCCTAAACCCTAAACCCTAGACCCTAGACCTTAGACCCTAGACCCTAAACCCCAAACCCCAAACCCCAAACCCTAAACCCTAAACCGTAAACCCAAACCCCAAACCCTAAACCCTAAAACCCTAACCCCTAAACCCTAAACCTTAAAACAAAAAACCCAAAAAACCCAAAAACCCTAAACCCCAAACCCCAAACCGTAAACCCTAAGACCCAAACCCCAAACCCCAAACCCCAAACCCTAAACCCTAAAAACCCTAAAACCCAAAACCCCAAAACCCTAACCCTAAAAACCCTGAACCCTGAACCCTGAACCCTGAACCCTGAACCCTGAGCCCTGAACCCTGAGCCCTGAACCTTGAACCCTGAACCGAAAACCCTAAACCTGAAAACCTTAAACCTTAAACCCTAAACCCGAAACCCGAAACCCTAAACCCTAAACCTTAAACCTTAAAACCCAAAAAACCTTAAACCCTAAACCTGAAACCGAAACCCGAAACCCGAAACGTTTTTTTTGGAAAAAGTAAGTAATTTATAAAAGAGACCAGAAATGTACAAATATGAGAGGCATACCCCAAGAGGAAGACCGATAATTTTCAGTCAAAAAACACATGGGAAACCCCACAAAGCCATGACGACATAAAAAGAGCATGCAGGCTCCCCACAAAATAAAGCAAGAATATGCCATAAATCACAAAGCCACAAACTGGCATAAAAAAGCACACAGGCTCACCACAAACAAACCAAGAAGATGCCATGAATCACAAAGCCACAAACTGGTGCAAAAGAGCACACATGCTCCTTACAAAGCAAATTAGGAAGATGCCGTATCGCACTGAGCTGAGTCAAGATCTCGTACCTAGGTGTTAAACCCAAAAACCCTAAACCTTAAACCCAAAAACCCGAAACCTTAAACCCTAAACCCCTAAAACCCTAAAACCTAAACCCTGACCTTTTTTTTTGGAAAAGGTAAGTAATTAATAAAAGAGACCAAAAATGTACAAATACGAGGGGTATACCCCAAGAGGAAGACCAATAATTTTTAGTCAAAAAAACACATGGGAAACCTAACAAAGCCACGACGGCATAAAAAGAGTACACAAGCTCCCTACAAAATAAAACAAGAAGATGCCATAAATCACAAAGCCACAAACCGGCATAAAAAAGCACACAGGCTCACCATAAACAAACCAAGAAGATGCCATGAATCACAAAGCCACAAACTGGCACAAAAGAGCACATAGGCTCCTTAAAAAGCTAATCAGGAAAATGTCATATCGCACAGAGCTCACTCGAGATCTCGTACTTAGGTGCAAAACCCAAAATATTGGCTCAAGCTAGATCACAAATAGCTAAGACAATATCTTTGCGGGAGCAACAATGCTAACAAAACACGTGATTATTTCGTTCAAACCATAGGAAATAAACTGTGACTGAAAGGACCAACTGGGAAAGAAGGTGGCTGAAGTCACCTTTTCGTCGAAGATGCAAGCTAGCCCACTGGAGCAGAGGGAGCCAAGAGATAGTAGGCCATGTAAAGAGTGTCCTAGTAGTGACCTCCCACCAAACATAACTTGAGAAGTCATAGCTGAAAAACAAATTATCATGGGTCTCTATAGCTTAACTGCACAAAACACACAGGAAGGACATGATGACACCATGAGAGCTGAGCCGATCCATGGTGTGAGGTCGACCAAGAGAAGCGAGCCAGAGAATGAAAGAGTGGCGTGGAATATGCCTTGGAAACCACAAGAGATGATGAATCGAGTTCACATCCCGTTTGTCTCGCAACACATTCCAGGTTGAATCAATAGAGAAACGTCCAAACGGGTGGCCCTTCCACACAAGATGGTCAGGATGACTCGCTGAAGGCTGCAGTGTAATGGAGCCCCAAATATGCTGAAGGTCTGCACTGCCTGAAGGAAAATCCCACAAACTATCCTGAATAATGTTTGAAACCCAAGCATCTCAAGACAAGCCAGTGGAAGTCAAATTTCTAAAAGGGAGCAAGTCACATAGAGGTCCCTACGATAGCCAGTGATCTCGCCATAACATGGTGTCCCTACCATCACCAATACAAGTCACAATAAGACCCCAGCACCAAACCTTGCTAAATGAAATCTTCCTCCAAGCCCATGAAGCCCCAGAAGTAACTCGAATATGCCAAAAGGACTAACCATGAAGGAGAACCAAATGGGCCCAAGATGACCATACAGAAGATCTATCATTAAGTAGTCTCCAAACGTGTTTAAGAATATCCGCTCTATTCCAATCTTAGATCTTCTTAATCCCTAGACCACCCTCTTTCAATGGATAGCAAACAGAAGACCATGCAACCTTGGCCCCAGAAGAGGACAAAGAAGTACCCTTCCAGAGAAACGAGGCCAAAATACTTTCAATCCGTCTAACTATAGCTACCGACAAAAGAAACATGGATGACCAATATACCTGTATGGAGAAAAGCACCGACTTTTTCAACTATAGTAAGCTTGCATAGGTCAAAGATGCCAATGTCCATAGCCTAATCTGAGATAGTATTCACTCTAACAGAGGCCTACAATCAGAATGTCGAAGACGGGTAGAGATTAGAGGAATCCCTAGATATTTGATCGATAACTAGCCCAACAGGAAACTCATGATAGACTGTAACCCAATCTGCTCCTCATCTGTAACTCTAGAAAGAAACAACTGGCTCTTCTCTACATTAGTCACTAACCCAGAAACCTTGGCAAAATATTCCAAGGCTGACTTGATCAGGCTAACAGAGGAAGCATCTGCTTGACAAAACACCATCAAATCATTCATAAAATATAAATGAGTAATAGCTGCCTGCCTGCATCTCCAATGATAATGAAAACCAGGGCTGTGAGAGGTTTCTTGAAAGATACCAGCTAACCCCTTAATAGCCACCACAAATAGATATGGAGAAAGAAGGTCCCCCCACCGAACCCCTCGGGAGGACCTAAAAAAAACCGTGATGCTTTCCGTTTAGGGCAACAGAAAAACACGTTGTAGAGATACATGTCATGATCCACCTCACCATACGCTCAGGAAAACCCATAGTACGTAGTCCCAAAAGGATGAAATCCCAACTCACAGTATCAAAAGCTTTCTGAATATCAACTTTAAGGGCACATCGAGGTGAAGCACCCCCAAGACGATAATTCTGCAAATGCTCTTGAGTTAGTAGAATATTATCAGAAATCCTTCGACCTGGGACAAAAGCCGACTGGGAACTCCTAAACCCTAAACCCTAAATCCCTAAACCCCTAAAAACCATAAAAACCCTAAAACCCAAAACCCAAAACCCAAAACCCTTAAACCCTAAACCCTAAACTTTTTTTTTTTTTTTTTTTGGAAAAGGTAAGTAATTTATAAAAGAGACCAAAAATGTACAAGTACGAGGGGCATACCCAAAGAGGAAGACCGATAATTTTTAGTCAAAAAAACACATGGGAAAGTCCATAAAGCCACAACGGCATAAAAAGAGCATGCAGGCTTCCCACAAAATAAAATAAGAAGATGCCATAAATCACAAAGCCACAAACCCGCATAAAAAAGTACGCAGGCTTACCACAAATGAACCAGGAAGATGCCATGAATCACAAAGCCACAAACTGGCACAAAAGAGCACACAGGCTCCTTACAAAGCTAATCAGGAAGAAGCCATACTGCATGGAGCTGACTCAAGATCTCGTACTTAGGTGCTAAACCCAAAATCTTGGCCCGAACTATATCACAAATAGCTAAGATAGTATCTCTATGGGAGCAACAATGCTGACGAAACATGCGATTATTCCGTTCAAACCATAGGAAATAAACTGTGGCTGAAAGGACCAACCGGGAAAGAAGGTGGCTGAAGTCACTTTTTCATCGAAGATGCAAGCAAGCCCACTAGAGTAGAAGGAGCCAAGGGACAGTAGGCCATGTAGAGAGTGTCCTGATAGTGACCTCCTGCCAAACATAACTTGAGAAGTCATAGCTGAAAAACAAATGGTCGAGGGTCTCTGTAGCTGAACTATACAAAACACACAAGGAGGACGTGATGACACCATAAGAGCTGAGCCGATTCATGGTGTGAAGCTAACCAAGAGAAGCGAGCTAGAGAATGAAAGAGTGGCGTGGAATATGCCTTGGAAACCACAAGAGATGATGAATAGAGTTCACATCCCGTTTGTCTCACAACACATTCCAGGTTGAATCAATAGAGCAACGTCCAGATGGGTGGCCCTTCCACACAAGATGGTTAGGATGACTCGCTGAAAGCTGCACTGTAATGGAGTCCCAAATATGCTGAAGGTCTGCACTGCTCGAAGGAAAATCCCACAAACCATCCCGAATAATGTCTGAAACCCGAGCATCCCATGGCAACTAGTGGAAGTCAAAGTTCTAAAAGGAGCAAGTCACACAGAGGTGCCTATGGTAGCCAGTGATCTTGCCATAACATGGTGTCCTTTCTATCACCAATACAAGTCACAATAAGACCCCGACACCAAACCCTGCTAAGTAAAATCTTCCTCCAAGCCCATGAAGCCCCAAAAGTAACTCGAATATGCCAAAAGGACGAACCACTGAGGAGAACCAAACAAGCCCAAGATGACCATACAAAAGATCTATCATTAAGTAGTCTCCAAACGTGTTTAAGAATAGCCACTCTATTCCAATCTTGGATCCTCTTAATCCCCATACCACCCTCATTCAATGGATAGCAAACAGAAGACCATGCAACCTTGGCACCAGAAGGGGACAAAGAAGTACCCTTCCAGAGAAACGAGGCCAAAGTACTTTCAATCTGTCTAACTGTAGCTGCCAATAAAAGAAACATGGATGACTAATATACCTGTATAAAGAAAAGCATCGACTTTATCAACTGTAGTCGGCCCGTATAGGTCAAAGATGCCGACGTCCATAGTCTATTACGAGACAGTATTCACTCTAATAAAGGCCTATAATCAGAATGTCGAAGATGGGTAGAGATCAGAGGAACCCCTAGATATCTGACCGGTAACTGGCCTAATTGGAAACCCATGATAGACCGTAACCCGATCTGCTTCTCATCTGTAACTCTAGAAAGAAACAACTGGCTATTCTCTGCATTAGTCACCAACCCAGAAACCTTGGCAAAATAATCCAAGGCCTATTTGAACAGGCTAACAAAGGAAGCATCTGCTCAACAAAACACCATCAAATCATCCGCAAAACACAAATGAGTGATAGTTGCCTGCCTACATCTCTAATGATAATGAAAACCAGGGTTGTGAGTGGTTTCTCGAAAGATACTAGCTAACCCCTCCATAGCCAACATAAATAGGTAAGGAGAAAGAGGGTCCCCCTCCCGAACACCCCAAGAGGACCTAAAAAAATCGTGAAGCTTTCCGTTTAGGGCAACAAAAAAATACAGTGTAGAGATACATGTCATGATCCACCTCACCATATGCTCAAGAAAACCCACAGTACGTAGTCCCAAAAGGATGAAATCCCAACTCACAGGATCGAAAGCTTTCCGAATATCAACTTTAAAGGCACATCAAGGTAAAGTAACCCCAAGATGATAATTCCGCAAAAGCTCCTGAGTCAGTAGAATATTATCAAAAATCCTTCGACCTGGGACAAAAGCCAACTGGGAACTCCCAATAATATCTGGAAGCACTATTTTAAACCGATTCACTATCACCTTAGAAATGCACTTGTAAAGTACATTACAACAAGATATCAGTCTAAAGTCTGTCATACGACTCGGGCTCCACCTTAAGAACCAAAGCAATCCTGGTGGTGTTAACACATCTTGGCATTTCATTAGTAGTAAAAAAATGTATCACTGCAGCTCTGAAATCTCTACTAATAATATCCTATGCCCGCTTAATAAACAAATAAGTGTATCCATCTAGACTTAGGGCTTTATCATCCAGGATAGAGAATAAAGCAATCTTAATCTCATCATCAGTGATAAGAGCAGTCAAGGGAGAAATCATATCGAGAGAAATGCACCCAGAAAAATACTTAGAAGCCTCTGCGATCTGAGGTTGAGTAGGGGCAGCAAGAAGATCATAAAAAAAAACCCACCTCCAAATGCCCTAAACCCTGCCTGCTAGTAATATGGGTACCATTCCCATCAGTCAAACCGTGGATGCGGTTCTGAACCTGCCTGTGGATCAACGACTTATGAAAGAACTTAGTATTCTGATCCCCTAAGTTCAGCCACTGAACACGAGACCACTACTTAAAAAAAGCCTCCTCATCTCGACAAAGATTTAAAAACTGGTTGGCAAGGTTTCTCTCCTCAGAGATACACATAGTAGGAAGGGGTTCTCGGTCAAAATTTTCTTGTGTTGTTGCCCACTGAGCCCGGGCCTCAATTACCTTGCTAGAGATATGGCTGGAAACCCTAACATGTAAAGTTTTGAGCTACTAACCCCAATTTCTGCATAAGGCGGAACATAGGATTGCCTACAATAGGCTCATCCCAAACTGCCTAAACAATATCCATAAAATTTGCATGATCAGCCCAAAAATTTAGAAATTTAAAAGGGGATGGTACCTTGCCACGGTGGGGACCAAGTCGGACAACCATAGAGCTATGATCTGAGACATCTTGAGGTCAAAACTCTGAAACTGTGTTCGGTCAATCACCAAGAAAGTGATGCAAAGACCCAATCGAGCTTCCATAAAATAATCCTATCGCGTTGCTGACTATTATGCCAAGATACCGAAGCCAGAAAAAGGAACCCCAATCAAGTTAGCATCAAGGATACATTGGCCAAAATCATCCACATAACCATACCACGCAGGATCACCACCCACTCTATCAAAGGCTCCTAAGATGGCATTAAAATCACCTAACACAAGCCACAAGAGCCCCTCTGAATCAAACTGTGTTGACTAATCCCTAAGGAAATCCCACAGATTGCGGGATTCCCAGGGTCATTAGAACCATACACAAAAGTAATCCCAAAGGAGAACCCCTCTGAAACATGACTAACCCTGCAAATAATCTTCTAAAGAGAGCAATGAAGACTATTTACAGAGTAAAGAGAAGACTCCTAACATACCAGAACTCGGCAAGCAATAGAATCCATCGTATTTGACAAAAATTACCATGAAGGACAAACTACCGAGACCACCGACTATAAATGAGACTGCTCAACCTTAGTCTCCAACAAACTAATCAAACCCAAAGAAGAGTCAGAAATCCAATTCTGCACTGCGTGTTGTTTTGAGACGCCGTTAAGGCCTCTAATATTCCAACTCCATATCATTGGAATCGGGATAAAAACAAGCTAAAAATCACTTGAGTTGAAGCCCCCGCTTTCCCCGAGGTTTCCCCTTTGTTAGCGGTGGCAAGGGAACTGATCCAAATAAGGTGGCATCTAGTGTCTGGAGATCGTCACTATGCAGAACAACCAAGGCAAACCTGTTGGAAGAAGTAGAGTTCCTACTCCCAGAACTCATAAAGGAAACCTAAGTGTTTTCCGTTCAATTTGTGAAGCCCATAATGCGGTCCTGCTCATCCTCAATAAGAAAAGGTGAATCAGGTTTCGACCCCGATTCAGAACCAAAAAATTCACCTCTGCTAGCACGAATAATCTGCTAATACGGGACCATAGCCAAAGAAACATCCCCAACTCTAACTGTACTCTGAACTGAAACTCTAGCTGGCGCTGAAACAACTCTCTCCCCCTCCCTCTCCCTAATGGGATCAATAGTAGCTGACTGCCTCAAAGGTTTGCAGTCTTCAGATTACACTGCAATAGCTTTCCATGGTGCCTTCTGGAAACTAGTAACTATCTTACTTTTACCTTGAGCTATAGTTGCAGTAGGTGCCTCTGGATGGTGACAAACATGACCAAAAGCATAGCACTTGGGGCACTTCTTAGGGGTCCACTCATATTCCACTGTAATCTGAATAGGTTCAGTAGATAACCAGCATTGAAATTCAAAATGGCGCCTTAGAGGCTTTGCTGCATCTAGCTCAACACATACCCGAGCATAATATAAATGGGTCCGCTCTGAAGTTGTCTTACCACTTTACAACGGTCGACCCAACATAGAAGAAACCATGTAGAGTCTTTTGTGAGACCACAAAGGATAAGGCAAACCATGCAAACGAGCCCATATCGGAACCTTAGAGATGCGGCTTTTATCAAAAGTAAACTGAGCATGCCATTGTTGCAGAATAATAGACTTATCCCCAAACATCCACGAACCTCTCTTTAGGACTGAATGCACTACATCCTCATCCTTAAATCTGAAAATGTAGAAACCAGTACCTGTGGACATAATATCTTCCAACCCCGCAGCTTCCCATGCACGGAAAGCAATTGAGCGGATAGCATGAAATGCCATAGAATACCCTGGGAAATAACCCACAATACAGCAAAGCCATTCAACATCATTGTCATCAATAACATCATCCGGTATATGTAAGATGTCATCCTTAATATCAAGGTCGACAACTTCAAGGGTGATATGGGACCCGACCTCTGTCACTCTAACCTTATCTGCCCAAGAGGAGGACACTCCTGATGTGCTCTTACTCATACTTTTCTTCTCTACAACTGGCTTTTTTTCACGGGGCTTAGAAGACGCCCAATTGAGCTTGAAAAGCCGCTTAGACTTCGACATTTCTAAGCCATTAAAAGATTACAATGACAAACCTGCAATATCATTAGATTTAATCTCAAGAAAACCAAAGGAAGAGTTTTTGTGATGAAAAACCTTGGCTTCTTGAATCGCCACATTTGAGAAAACAGATAACAAATATGTGTCATCCATCCACAGCTCCAAATCTCCAATCCACAAAGATTTCCCCAAATTTTTGGAAGTTTGTGGCTGCTAGGAGCTGATGGAGGCAGTGTTTAAAGTTTTGGCTTGGGTTGGGTGCGGCACAGTGTTATTTGGGAGTGAGGGATTTGGTTCGGACATTTTGTCGAACTCTTGGTGGCAGGAAAAAAAATGTGTGATTTAGGTGAGTTTAAAAGTTCAAATCAGCAAGGATTTGTGAAAAATTCTAGGGGTGAAGAGGTTTTGGTGTTGGAAAGGGGAAGCTGGTTGGGAGGGCCAAAGAGTGGGAATGCTAGGTGTTGGAGCGTTGGGGCTCGCGCGTGCGCATAAGGCTTACAGAGCACTTTTATCGAATAGTTTGCATGCACGATAAAAAAATCCTAAACCCGATCAAATGCAACCACATTTTCTAGGAATCTATAACAATCAAAACCTAGCAAGAAACCACAAAAAAACTGTAGAAAATCACAATAGAAACAGACCAAAAATAGGTCCACAAAATGGGCAAAAAACCCAAACCAAACAACATGTTCTCGAGAAAAAACAGCAATTTTTTTCAAGAACCAGAAGTCAACAAGGTGCAAACAGCTTTGGGGATTGTAGATCCTGTCCTCAAGAGTCAATCTTGGCACTCTATTGCAATTCCCGATCGAAAAACCTGCTGCGAAAGACACTCTAGATTTGCAGATTCCGTGAACTTTCATGAAGAAATCCCAGTGAACGGAGAAGCCAAACACAGGCGGTGATGAAACAACAAGATAGCTGTTCAACACTCTTTCCAACGGTGGGTGGATCGTCTGATTCTGACACCTGACGTGCTCGAAGGAAGTTGACAAAGTTCTGGCAGTGAGAAACGAGTTGAGAGCAAACACCTGGAAAAATTTCCAGTTTTCCCTCCCTCCCTCCCTCCTTAAACCCTAAAACCCTAAAACCCTAAACCATAACCCCTAAACCCTAAACCCTAAACCCTGAACCCTAACCCCTAACCTTTAAACCCCTAAACCTTAACCCTTAAACCCTAACTCCTAAACCTTAACCCCTAAACCCTAACCCCTAAACCCTAAACCGTAACCCTTAAACCCTAACTGCTAACCCCTAAACCCCTGAACCCTAACCCTTGAACCTTGAACCTTGAACCCTAAACCCTGAACTTTTTTTTTGGATAAGGTAAGTATGTATAAAAGACAAAAAATATACAAATATGAGGGGCATAGCCCAAGAGGATGACTGATAACTGTCAGTCAAGAACCCGTGGGAAAACCCACAAAGTCATGAACAGCAAAAGAGAGCACGCAGGCTCCCCACAAAGCAAGAAGATGCCATAAATAATAAAGCCACAAACCAGCATAAAGAGCACGCAGGCTCACCACAAACACAAAGCCACAAACCGGCATAAAAGAGCACGCAGGCTCACCACAAACATAAAGTCACAAACCGGCACAAAAGAGCATGCAGGTTCCTTACAAAGCTAGTCAGGAAGATGCCATATCACACGGAGCTGAGGCGAGATCTCGTACTTAGGTGCTAGACCCAAAATCTTGGCCCGAACTAGATCACAAATAGCTAAGACAATATCTCTGCGGGAGCTACAATGCTGACGAAACACGCGATTATTCCGTTCAAACCATAGGAAATAAACTGTGGCTGAAAGGACTAACCTGGAAAGAAGGTGGCTGAAGTCACCTTTTCGTCGAAGATGCAAGCTAGCCCACTGGAGCAGAGGGACCCAGGAGAGAGTAGGCCATGTAGAAAGCGTCCTGGTAGTGAACTCCTGCCAAACATAACTGGAAAAGTCACAACTGAAAAACAAATGGTCATGGGTCTCTATAGCTGATCTGCACAAAACACATCGGGATGACGTAATGACACCATGAGAGCTGAGCCGATCCATGGTGTGAAGCCGACCAAGAGAAGCGAGCCAGAGAATGAAAGAGTGACGTGGAATATGCCCGGGAAACCACAAGAGATGATGAATCGAGTTCACATCTCATTTGTCTCGCAACACATTCCAAGCTGAATCAATAGAGAAACGTCCAGATGGATGGCCCTTCCACACAAGATGGTCAGGATGACTCGCTGAAGGCTGCACTGTAATAGAGTCCCAGATATGCTGAAGGTCTAAACTGCCCGAAGGAAAGTCCCACAAACCATCCCGAATAATGTCTGAAACCCGAGCATCCCACGGCAACCTAGTGGAAGTCAAGGTTCTAAAAGGGAGCAAGTCACACAGAGGACCCTGCGGAAGCCAGTGATCTCTCCATAACATGGTGTCCCTACCATCTCCAATACAAGTCACAATAAGACCCCGGCACCAAACCCTGCTGAGTAAAATCTTCCTCCAAGCCCATGAAGCCCCAGAAGTAACTCGGATATGCCAAAAGGACCAACCACGGAGGAGAACCGAATGGGCCCAAGAAGACCATATAGAAGATCTATCAGTAAGTAGCCTCCAAACGTGTTTGAGAATAGCCGCCCTATTCCAATCTTGGATCCTCTTAATCCCCAGGCCACCCTCCGTCAATGGATAGCAAACAGAAGACCATGCAACCTTAGCACTAGAATGGGACAGAGAAGTACCCTTCCAAAGAAATGAGGCCAAAATACTCTCAATCCGTCTAACTGTAGCTGCCGGCAAAAGAAACATGGAGGACCAATAAACCTGTATGGAGAAAAGTACCGACTTTATCAACTGTAGTCGGCCTGCATAGGTCAAAGATGCCGACGTCCATAGCCTAATCCGAGAGAGAATGCGCTCCAACAGAGGCCTACAATCAGAGTGTCGAAGGCGGGTAGAGATTAGAGGAACCCCTAGATATCTTACCGGTAACTGGCCCAACTGGAAACCCATGATAGACTGTAACCCAATCTGCTCCTCATCTGTAACTCCAGAAAGAAACAACTGGCTCTTCTCTGCATTAGTCACTAATCCAGAAACCTTAGCAAAATAATCCAAGGCCGATTTGATCAAGCTAACAGAGGAAGCATCTGCTCTACAAAACACCATCAAATCATCTGCAAAACACAAATGAGTAATAGCTGCCTGCCTACATCTCCAATGATACTGAAAACCAGGGCTGTGAGAGGTTTCCCGAAAAATACCAGCTAACCCCTCCATAGCCAACACAAAAAGGTAAGGAGAAAGAGGGTCCCCCTGCCGCACACCCCGGGAGGACCTAAAAAATCCGTGAAGCTCTCCGTTCAGGGCAACAGAGAAATACGGTGTAGAGATACATGTCATGATCCACCTCACCATACGCTCAGGAAACCCCACAGTACGCAATCCCAAAAGGATGAACTCCCAACTCACAGTATCAAAAGCTTTCCGAATATCAACTTTAAGGGCACATCGAGGTGAAGAACCCCCAAGATGATAATTCCGCAAAAGCTCCTGAGTCAGCAGAATATTATCAGAAATCCTTCGACCCGGGACAAAAGCTGACTGGGAAACCCCAATAATATCCGGAAGCACAACTTTAAACCGATTCACAATCACCTTAGTAATGCACTTGTAAAGTACATTACAACAAGATATCGGCCTAAAGTCTGTCATACGACTCGGGCTCTCCACCTTAGGAACCAAAGCAATCCTGGTGGCATTAACACATCTTGGCATTTCATTAGTAGCAAAAAAATGTCTCACTGCATCCCTGAAATCTGTACCAATAATATCCCATGCCCGCTTAAAAAACAAAGATGTGAATCCATCCGTGCCTGGGGATTTATCATCCGGGATAGAGAATAAAGCAATCCTAATCCATCATCAGTGATAGGAGCAGTCAGGAGAAATCATTCAGAGAAATGCGGCTAGAAAAATACTTAAGCCTCGGCATCTGAGGTCGACTAGGGCAGTAGAAGATCCTGAAAAAACCCACCGCCAAACGCCCTAATCCCTGACTGTTATAAATGTGTACATGCCCATCAGTCAACCTGGATGCATTTCCGAACGCCTATGGATCAACGACTTATGAAAGAACTTAGTATTCTGATCCCCTAAGTGCAACCACTGAACACGAACCGCTGCTAAAAAAGCCTCCTCATCTCGACAAGACTAAAATACTGTTGGCAAGGTTCCTCTCCTCAGAGATACACTCGTAGAAAGGGTCCCGATCCAAATTTCCCTGGGCTGCTGCCCACCGAGCCCGAGCCTCAATTACCCTGCTGGAGATATGACTAGAAACCCGAATATGTAAAGCTTTTAGCTTCCGTTTCACTAGCCCCAATTTCTGCGTAAGACGAACTAGGATTGCCTACAAGAGGCTCGTCCCAAACTGCCTAACAATATCCCTAAAATTTTGCATGATCAGCCCAAAAATTTAGAAATTTAAAAGGGATGGTACCTTGCCACGGCGGGGACCAACCGGACGATAATAAGCTAGTGATCTGAAACATCTCGAGGTCGAACTCTGAAACTGTGCTTGGTCGTAATGAACCAAGAAAGTGATGCAAACCCAATCGAGCTTTCGTAAATAAACCCATCGCCCTGTTGACCGTTATGCCAAGTATACCGAAGCCCAGTAAAAGGAACCCCAATCAACTCAGCATCATGGATACATGGCCAAAATCATCCTATAACCATACCACTCAGGATCACCACCCACTCTGTCAGAAGCTCCCAGATGGCATTAAAATCACCCAACACAAGCCACGGGAGCCCCTCTGAATCAAACACTGCCGACTGACCTAGAATAAAGGATTCTGAGAGATAAAGAGTAAAAAAATAAACCTGAAAAAATCCTATGAAAACATAAGAAAGACTGAAAAAGATATATAGAAGAATGAAAACTGAGTCGACAAAAAAGAATGAAGAACACGACTGAGCATCCAAGGAATCAATGCCATCCAGAACAAAGTACCAATGGACCCAACTAGTACCTGCAATAATCTCGAAAGAGCAATGAGTATGCCAAGTAAGAGGATCCCACATACCAGAACGGCAACAATAGAATCGTCGCATTCGATAAAACTGCCAGAAGGCAAACAGAGAGACCACTGATAAATGAGACTACTGCTCAACCTTAGTCTCCAAACCAATCAAACCCAAGAAGATCAAAATCCATTCGCACAGCGCGTTGTTTCGAGAAGCCGTTAAGGCCTCTATATTCCAACTCCCTTCATTGGAATTGGGATAGAAACAAGCTAAGAAATCACTTGAGCCGAAGCCCCCGCTTTCCCACCTACCCCTTTGCCAGGGTGGCAAGGAAACTGATCCATAATGTAGCATCTGGTGTCTGGAGATCTCACTATGCAAAACAAGCGAGGCATACCTGTTGGAAGAGGTAGATTGCCTACTCCCAGAACTCATAAAGGACTGAGTGTTTTCTGTGCAATTTGTAAATCCCATAATACGGTCTTGCTCGTCCTCAATAGGAAAGGGGAATCAGGTTCTGACCCCGATTCAGAGCAGAAAATTCACCTCTGCTAGTCACGAACACTGCTGATACGGGACCAAGCCAAAGAAACATCCCCAACTCTAACTGTACTCGACCTGAATTGTAGATGGCACTAAACAATCCCTCTCTACCCCCGGTCTCTCTCCCTGATGGGATCAATAGTGGCTGGCTGATTCAAAGGCTCACAGTTCTCGGATTGCATGATTTCCCTGGTGCCTTTTGGAAACTAGTACTATCTTTATTCTTACCCTGAGCTTGGCTGCAGTAGTTACCTCTGGCTGGTGACAACATGACCAAAAACACAGCATTTAGGGCACCTCTAGGGGTCCACTCATATTCCACTGTAATCTGAATAGGCTCTGCAGATAACCGCACTGAAATTCAATATGACGTCTCAAAGGCTTTGTGCATCTAGCTCAACACATACCCGAGCATAATCCAAACGGTCCGCTCTGATGTTGTCTTCACTAGACAACGGTCGACCTAAAAGAGGAAACCATGCAGAGTCCTTTGTGGACCACAAAGGATAAGGCAAACCATGCAAACGAGCCCATACCGGAACTCTAGAGATGCGCTTTATCAAAATAACTGAGCATGCCATTGTGTAGAATAATACACTTACCCCCAAACATCCACGGCCCTCTCTCAAGATTGAATGCACCGCATCCTCATCCCTAAATCTGAAAATGTAGAAGCCAGTACCTGTGGACATAACATCTTCCAACCCCGCAGCTTCCCATGCACGGAAAGCAATTGAGCGGACAGATGAAAGGCATAGAATATCGGGAAATAACCCACAATACAGCGACCATTCAACATCATTGTCATCAATAACATCATCCGTATATGTAAGATGTCATCCTTAATATCAAGGTCCACAGCTTCAAGGGTGAATGGGACCCGACCTCTGTCACTCTAACCTTGTCCGCCCAAGTGGAGACACTTTTGATGTGCTTTTCCCTATTTTCCTGCTCTTTTGGCTTAGGCTGCTCTTTTTTTCACGGGCTCAGAAGATGCCCAATTGAGCTTGAAGACCTTTTTAGACTTCGCATTTTCAAGCCATTAACGATTGCAAAGAAAACCTGCAGTATCATTAGAATCAAGTCAAGAAAACCAAAGGAAGATTTTTGTGATGAAAAACCTTGGCTCCTTGAATCGCCACATTTGAGAAAACGGATACAAGTACTTGTCATCCATCCATGGCTCCAAATCCCCAATCCATAAGATTTTCTCGAATTCCCGAAGGCTGGGAGCTGGTTGAGGTAGTGTTTACTGTTTGGGCTTGGTTGGGGGCGGCACGGTGTTATTTGGGTGTGAGGGTTTGGTTCGGACATTTTGTCGAACACTTGGTGGGAGGAAAAAAGTTGGATTTTGGTGGTTTAAGAGTTTGTAGAGCGGGATTTGTGAATTAGTGGTTGGGTGAAGAGTTTTGGTGTTTGGGAAGTGGAATGTGGTCGGGAGGCTGAAAGTGGAGGGCTAGGCGCTGGCGCGCTGGGCGCGCGCGCGCGCTGCGCGCTGCAGGCCGCGCGTGCCGCTGGTCGCGTGCGCTGCGCGCTGCTGCGCGGCTGCGCGTGAGGCGCAAGGCTGCTGCAGCCTTTTGTCGAACACCTTGCTGCACGATCAAACTCGATCAAATGCAACCAAATTTCCAGAAATCTGAAAATCAAACCCAGCAAGAAACCAAGAAGAAACCCTGCAAAAAATCACAAGAAACACAACACCCAAAAGGTCCCCCAAATGGCTACAAACCCACCAATCCGCACATTTCCGGAAAAACGTGGTTTTTTCCGCAACCAGAGGTCAACAAGGTGAAAAGGATGTGGAAGATGGCCCGAAAACAAGCTTCGACAGCAATTTGAATCGTCTGATTCCGTTGCTTGAACTCTCCGTGAAATCTCACCGAAGTAAGCGCCGGGGGGCAACCACAGTTGAGAGAAAAATCTAGAAAAAATTCAATTTTTTTTCTTTTTCCCTAAACCCTAAACCCTAAAACCCTAAACCCTAAAACCCAAACCCTAAAAAAACCCTAAAAACCCTAAAACCCTAAACCCTACAACCCTAAACCCTAAACCCTAAACCCCTAAAACCCTAACAACCCCTAACCCCTAAACCCAAACCCCAAAACCCCAAACCCCAAACCCCCAAACCCTAAACCTCAACCCTAACCCCTAAAAAACCCTAAACCCTAAACCCTAAACCCAAAACCCTAACCCCCACAACCTTAACCCTAAACCCAACCTCAAACCCTAAACCCTAACCAACCCTACCCTAACCCTAACCCTAACCCTACCCTAAACCCAACCCAAACCCAAAACCCAACCCAAACCCAAACCCAAACCCAACACCCAACCCTACCCCAACCCTAACCCTAAACCCTAACCTACCCCACCCCCTAAAACCCCAACCCCTAAACCCTAAACCCTAACCCCTAACCCTACCCCTAACCCTAACCCTACCCTAAAACCCCTAACCCCTAAACCCTAAACCCTCAAACCCTAACCCCTAACCCCTAACCCTAAAACCCCTAACCTACCCCTAACCCTAAACCCCAACCCTAACCCCTAAACCTACCCTAAACCTAACCCTAACCCTAAGACCCTAAACCCTAGACCTAACCCTAACCTACCCTACTTTTTTTTTTTGGATAAGGTAAGTATGTATAAAGACAAAATATACAAATACGAGGGGCATACCCCAAGAGGATGACTGATAACTATCAGTCAAGAACACGTGGGAAACCCACAAAGTCATGAACAGCAAAGAGAGCACGCAGGCTCCCCACAAAGCAAGAAGATGCCATAAAAAAAGCCACAAACCCATAAAGAGCACGCAGGCTCACCAACACAAAGCCCAAACCGCAAAAAGAGCACGCAGGCTCACCACAAACACAAAAGTCACAAACCGACAAAAGAGCATGCAGGTCCCTTACAAAGCTAGTCAGGAAGATGCCATATCACACGGAGCTGAGGCGAGATCTCGTACTTAGGTGCTAGACCCAAATCTTGACCCCGAACTAGATCACAAATAGCTAGACAATATCTCTGCGGGAGCTACAATGCTGACGAAACACGCGATTATTCCGTTCAAACCAAAGGAAATAAACTGTGGCTGAAAGGCTAACCGGGAAAGAAGGTGGCTGAAGTCACCTTTTCGTCGAAGATGCAACTAGCCCACTAAGCAGAGGGGCCGAGAGAGTAGGCCATGTAGAAAGCGTCCTGGTAGTACCTCCTGCCAAACATAACTGGAAAAGTCACATCTGAAAAACAAATGGTCATGGGTCCTCTGTAGCTGATCTGCACAAAACACATCGGAGGACGTAATGACACCATGAGAGCTGAGCCGATCCATGGTGTGAAGCCGACCAAGAACGAGCCAGAGAATGAAAGAGTGACGTGGAATATGCCCGGGAAACCACAGGAGATGATGAATCGAGTTCACATCTCGTTTGTCTCGCAACACATTCCAGGCTGAATCAATAGAGAACCGTCCAGATGGATGGCCCTTCCACACATATGGTCCAGGATGACTCGCTGAAGGCTGCACTGTAATAGAGTCCCAGATATGCTGAAGGTCTGAACTGCCCGAAGGAAAGTCCCACAAACCATCCCGAATAATGTCTGAAACCCGAGCATCCCCACGCAACCCAGTGGAAGTCAAGGTTCTAAAAGGGAGCAAGTCACACAGAGGACCCCGGAAGCCAGTGATCTCGCCATAACATGGTGTCCCCTACCATCTCCAATACAAGTCACAATAGACCCCCGGCACCAAACCCTACTAAGTAAAATCTTCCTCCAAGCCCATGAAGCCCCAGAAGTAACTCGGATATGCCAAAAGGACCGACCACGAGGAGAACCGAATGGGCCCAAGAAGACCATATAGAAGATCTATCAGTAAGTAGCCTCCAACCATGTTTGGAATAGCGCCCTATTCCAATCTTGGATCCTCTTAATCCCCAGCCACCCTCCGTCATGGCCTAAAACCCCTAAAAACCCTAAACCCTAAACACCTAAACCCTAACCCCTAAACCCTAACCCTAAACCCTAACCCCCCAACCCCAAACCCTAAACCCCCCAACCCCAAACCCTAAAAACCCAAAACCCAAACCCAAAAACCCAAAACCCTAAAACCCCAAAACCCTAAACCCTAAACCTAAACCCAAACCCTAAACCCCAAAACCCCAAACCCTCAAACCCTAAACCCCAACCCCAAACCCAAACCCCCCAAACCCCAAACCTCACCCTAAACCCTAAACCCTAAAACCCTTAACCCAAAACCCAAAACCCTAAACCCTAAACCCTAAACCCTAAAACCCTAAACCCTAAACCCCAAAACCCTAAAACTTTTTTTGGATAAGTAAGTATGTATAAAAGACAAAAAATATACAAATAGAGGGCATACCCCAAGAGGATGACTATACATCAGTCAGAACACGTGGGAAAACCCACAAAGTCATGAACAGCAAAAGAGAGCACGCAGGCTCCCCACAAAGAAGAAGATCCATAAAAAGCCACAAACCGCATAAAAGCACCAGCTCACCAAAACACAAGCCACAAACCGCAAAAAGAGCACGCAGGCTCACCCAAACACAAGTCACAAACCGACACAAAAGAGCATGCAGGTCCCTTACAAAGCTAGTCAGGAAGATGCCATATCACAGGAGCTAGGCAGATCTCGTACTTAGGTGCTAGACCCAATCTTGACCCGAACTAGATCACAAATAGCTAAGACAATATCTCTGCGGGAGCTACAATGCTGACAAACACGCAATTATTCCGTTCAACCAAAGGAAATAAACTGTGGCTGAAAGGACTAACCGGGAAAGAAGGTGCTGATTCACCTTTCGTCAAAGATGCAAACTAGCCCCTGAAGCAGAGGGAGCCAGGAGAGAGTAGGCCATGTAGAACGGTCCTGGTAGTGACCTCCTGCCAAACATAATGGAAAAGTCACATCTGAAAACAAATGGTCATGGGTCTTGTAGCTGATCTGCACAAAACCATCGGGAGACGTATGACACCATGAGAGCTGAGCGATCCATGGTGTGAAGCCGACAAAGAGAAGCGAGCCAGAGAATGAAAGAGTGACGTGGAATATGCCCGGAAACCACAGGAGATATGAATCGAGTTCACATCTCGTTTGTCTCCAACACATTCCAGGCTGAATCAATAGAGAACCTCCAGATGGATGGCCCTTCCACACAATATGGTCAGGATGACTCGCTGAAGGCTGCACTGTAATAGAGTCAGATACTGAAGGTCTAACTGCCCGAAGAAATCCCACAACCATCCCGAATATGTCTGAAACCCGAGCATCCCACGCACACCCAGTGAAGTCAAGGTTCTAAAAGGAGCAAGTCACACAGAGGACCTGCGGAAGCCAGTGATCTCGCCATAACATGGTGTCCCTACCATCTCCATACAAGTCACAATACCCCCGGCACCAAACCCTACTAAGTAAAATCTTCCTCCAAGCCCATGAAGCCCCAGAAGTAACTCGTATGCCAAAGGACCGCCACGGAGGAGAACCGAATGGGCCCATAAGACCATATAGAAGATCTATCATAAGTACCTCAAACATGTTTGAGAATAGCCGCCCTATCCCATCTTGGATCCTCTTAATCCCAGGCCACCCTCCGTCAATGGATAGCAAACAGAAACCATGCAACCTTAGCACCAGAATGGGAAGAGAAGTACCCTTCCAAAGAAATGAGGCCAAAAACTCTCATCCGTCTAACTGAGCTGCCGGCAAAAGAAACATGAGGACCATAAACCTGTATGAGAAAAGTACCGACTTTATCAACTGTAGTCGGCCTGCATATCAAGTGCCGACGTCCATAGCCTAATCCGAGAGAGAATCGCTCCAACAGAGGCCTCCAATCAGAGTGTCGAAGGCGGGTAAGATTAGAGGAACCCCTAGATATCTTACCGGTAACTGGCCCACTGGAAACCCATGATAGACTGTAACCCAATCTGCTCCTCATCTGTAACTCCAGAAGAAACAACTGGCTCTTCTCTGCATTAGTCCCTAATCCAGAAACCTAGCAAAATAATCCAGGCCGATTTGATCAAGCTAACAGAGGAAGCATCTGCTCTACAAAACACCATCAAATCATCTGCAAACACAAATGAGTAATAGCTGCCTGCCTACTCTCCAATGAACTGAAACCAGGGCTGTGAGAGGTTTCCCGAAAATACCAGCTAACCCCTCCATAGCCACACAAAAAGGTAAGGAGAAAGAGGTCCCCCTGCCGCACACCCCGGAGGACCTAAAAAATCCGTGAACTCTCCGTTCAGGGCAACAGAGAATACGTGTAGAAATACATGTCATGATCCACCTCACCTATGCTCAGGAAACCCCACAGTAGCAATCCAAAAGGATGACCTCCCAACTCACAGTATCAAAAGCTTTCCGAATATCAACTTTAAGGGCACATCGAGGTGAAGTACCCCCAAGATGATAATTCCGCGCAGAAGCTCCTGAGTCAGCAGAATATTATCAGAAATCCTTCGATCCGGGCCAAAAGCTGACTGGGAAACCCCAATAATATCCGGAAGCACAACTTTAAACCGATTCACAATCACCTTAGAAATGCACTTGTAAAGTACATTACAACAAGATATCGGCCTAAAGTCTGTCATACGACTTGGGCTCTCCACCTTAGGAACCAAACCAATCCTGGTGGCATTAACACATCTTGGCATTTCATTAGTAGCAAAAAAATGTCTCAGTGCATCCCTAAAATCTGAACCAATAATATCCCATGCCCGCTTAAAAAACAAAGATGTGAATCCATCCAGGCCGGGGGATTTATCATCCCGGATAGAGAATAAAGCAATCTTAATCGCATCATCAGTGATAGGAGCAGTCAATGGAGAAATCATATCAGGAGAAATGCGACCAGAAAAATACCTAGAAGCCTCTGCAATCTGAGGTTGACTAGGGGCATTGAGAAGATCCTGAAAAAAAACCCACCGCCAAACACCCTAAACTCTGACTGTTAATAGCAACGACTGAAATACTGGTTGGCAAGGTTCCTCTCCTCAGAGATACACTCAGTAGAAAAGGGGTCCCGATCCAAATTTCCTTGGGCTGCTGCCCACTGAGCCCGAGCCTCAATTACCCTGTTGGAGATATGACTGGAAACCCTAATATGTAAACCTTTTAGCTTCCATTTCACTAACCCCAATTTCTGCGTAAGACAGAACATAGGATTGCCTACAATAGGCTCGTCCCAAACTGCCTGAACAATATCCCTAAAATTTGCCTGATCAGCCCAAAAATTTAGAAATTTAAAAGGGGATGGTACCTTGCCATGACGGGGACCAAATCGGACGATAATAGAGCTATGATCTGAAACATCTCAAGGTCGAAACTCTGAAACTGTGCTTGGTCGATCAAGGAACCAAGAAAGTGATGCAAAGACCCAATTGAGCTTCCATAAAATAATCCCATCGCCCTGTTGACCGTTATGCCAAGTATACCGAAGCCTAGTAAAAGGAACCCCAATCAACTCAGCATCATGGATACATTGGCCAAAATCATCCATATAGCCATACCACGCAGGATCACCACACACTCTGTCAGACACATGAGTAACCCTGCAAGTAATCTCCTGAAGAGAGCAATGAAGACTATGCGCAGAGTAAAGAGAAGAGTCCCAACATACCAGAACACGGCAAGCAATAGAATCTGTCGCATTCGATAAAAACTGCCACGAAGGACAAACAGAAGAGACCACTGACTGTAAATGAGACTACTCAACCTTAGTCTCCAACAAACCAATCAAACCCAAAGAAGAGTCAGAAATCCAATTTCGCACAGCGCGTTGTTTCGAGAAGCCGTTAAGGCCTCTAATATTCCAACTCCTTATCATTGGAATTGGGATAGAAACAAGCTAAGAAATCACTTGAGCCGAAGCCCCTGCTTTCCCCGACCTATCTCCTTTGCCAGGGGTGGCAAGGAAACTGATCCAAATAAGGTGGCATCTGGTGTATGGAGATCGTCACTATGCAAAACAAGCGAGGCAAACCTGTTGGAAGAGATAGATTGCATACTCCCAGAACTCATAAAGGACTGAGTGTTTTCTGTGCAGTTTGTAAATCCCATAATATGGTCTTGCTCATCCTCAATAGGAAAAGGGGAATCAGGTTCCGACCCCGATTCAGAGCCAGAAAATTCACCTCTGCTATCACGAACAGTCTGCTAATACGGGACCACAGCCAAAGAAGCATCCCCAACTCTAACTATACTCGGAACTGAAACTGTAGATGGCACTAAAACATCCCTCTCCATCCCCCGGTCTCTCTCCCTAATGGGATCAATAGTGGCTGGCTGATTCAAAGGCTCACAGTTCTCAGATTGCACTGCATTCCCTGGTGCCTTCTAGAAACTAGTAACTATCTTACTCTTACCCTGAGCTATGGCTGCAGTAGGTACCTCTGGCTGGTGACAAACATGACCAAAAACACAGCATTTAGGGCACATCTTAGGGGTCCACTCATATTCCACTGTAATCTGAATAGGTTCTGCAGATAACCGGCACTGAAATTCAATATGACGTCTCAGAGGCTTTGCAGCATCTAGCTCAACACATACCCGAGCATAATCCAAACGGGTCCACTCTGATGTTGTCTTATCATTAGACAACGGTCGACCTAACATAGAGGAAACCATGCAAAGTCCTTTGTGGGACCACAAAGGATAAGGCAAACCATGCAAACGAGCCCATACCGGAACTCTAGAGATGTAGCTTTTATCAAAAGTAAACTGAGCATGCCATTGTTGCAGAATAATACACTTACCCCCAAACATCCACGGCCCTCTCTCAAGGATTGAATGCACCGCATCCTCATCCCTAAATCTGAAAATGTAGAAGCCAGTACCTGTGGACATAACATCTTCCAACCCCGCAGCTTCCCATGCACGGAAAGCAATTGAGCGGACAGCATGAAAAGGCATAGAATATCCCGGGAAATAACCCACAATACAGCGAAGCCATTCAACATCATTGTCATCAATAACATCATCCGGTATATGTAAGATGTCATCCTTAATATCAAGGTCCACAGCTTCAAGGGTGAAATGGGACCCGACCTCTGTCACTCTAACCTTGTCCGCCCAAGTGGAGGACACTTTTGATGTGCTTTTTCCCATATTTTCCTGCTCTTTTGGCTTAGGGGCTGGCTTTTTTTCACGGGGCTCAGAAGATGCCCAATTGAGCTTGAAGACCTTTTTAGACTTCGGCATTTTCAAGCCATTAAACGATTGCAAAGATAAACCTGCAGTATCATTAGAATCAAACTCAAGAAAACCAAAGGAAGAGTTTTTGTGATGAAAAACCTTGGCTCCTTGAATCGCCACATTTGAGAAAACGGACAACAAATACTTGTCATCCATCCATGGCTCCAAATCCCTAATCCATAAAGATTTCCTCAAATTCCCGAAAGTTTGTGGCTGTTGGGAGCTGGTTGAGACAGTGTTTAATGTTTTGGCTTAGGTTGGGGGCAGCACGGTGTTATTTGGGTGTGAGGGGTTTGGTTCGGACATTTTGTCGAATGCTTGGTGGCAGGAAAAAATGGTGTGATTTTGGTGAGATTCAGAGTTTGTAAGCGCAGGGATTTGTGAATCAGTGGTTAGGGTGAAGAGGTTTTGGTGTTGGAAAGTGGAATGTGGTCGGGAGGGCTAAAAGGGAAGTGCTGGGCGTGCTGGTCACGCGCGCTGAGCGCTGGGCAGTTGGCCCCGCGCGCGCGCGGGAGCGCAAGGCTTGCTGCAGACTTTTGTCGAACACCTTGGGTGCACGATCAAAACTCGATTAGAATGTAACCAAAATTTCCACGAATCTGCAAAATCAAAACCCAGCAAGAAACCAAGAAGAAAAAACTGTAGAAAATCACAAAAAAATCACACCAAACCAGGTCCACGGAATGGCGTAAAAACCCAACCCAAACAACACATTCCCGCAAAAAAACAGTGGGTTTTTCCGACAACCAGAGGTCAACAAGGTGCAAAGAGATGCGGGGATTGTCGATCTTGCCCGGATGAGTCAGTATTGTCACTCCATTGCAATTCCCGATTGAAAAAACCCACTGCGAAGAAAATCCAAATGTGCAGTTTTCGTCAAATTTGATGGACAAATCCCGACAACCAGGACCTCCAAACTGGGCAGTGACGGAACGACTAGAAAGAGGGTTGAACAAGCTTTCCAAAGACGGTTGGATTGCCGAATTCAAATGCCGGACGCGCCAGGAATAAGCCGGCAAAGTACTAGCAGTGACCACGAGTTGAGAGAAAAACACTTGAAAAAAATTCCAATTTTTTTCTTCCCTCTAAACTCTAAACCCTTCAAACCCTAAACCCTAAACCCTAAACCCTAAAACCCTAAACCCTAAACCTTAAACCCTAGACCCTAGACCCTAAAAACCCTAAAAACCCTAAAACCCTAAACCTTAAACCCTAAACCGTAAACCCCAAACCCTAAACCTTAAACCCTAAACCCTAAACCCAGAACCCTGAACCCTGAACCCTAAACCCAGAACCCTGAAACCCTGAACCCTGAACCTTGAACGCTGAACCCTGAACCCTGAACACTGAACCCTGAACCCTGAACCCTGAAACCCTGAACCCTGAAACCCTGAACCCTGAAACCCTAAACCCTGAACCCTGAACCCCAAACCCTAAACCCCAAACCCCAAACCCCAAACCCTAAACCCTAAACCCCAGAACCCCAAGACCCCAAACCCCAAACCCTAAACCCTAAACCCCTAACCCTAAACCCCTAAACCCAAAGCCCTAAACCCTAAACACTAAACCTAAACCCTAAACCCCTAAACCCTAAACCCTAAACCCTTAAACCCTAAGCCCAAAACCCTAACCCCTAACCCCTAAAACCCTAACCCCTAATCCCTAACCCCTAAACCCCTAAACCCTAACCCTAAAACCCCAAAACCCTAAAACCCCAAAACCCCAAACGCCAAACCCTAAACCCTAAACCCCTAAACCCAAAACCCTAAACCCCTAAACCCTAAACCCAAAACCCTAAACCCAAAACCCTAACCCCGAACCCCTAAAACCCTAAACACCCTAAACCCTAAAACCCTAAAACCCTAAACCCCTAAAACCCTAAAACCCTAAACCCTAAAAACCCTAGACCTTAGACCCTAGACCCTAGACCCTATACCCTAAACCCTAGACCCTATACCCTAAACCCTAAACCCTAAACCCTAAACCCTAAACCCTAAAAACCCTAAAACCCTAAACGCTAAGCCCTAAACCCTAAACCCTAAATTTCTCCCTAAACCCTAAACCCTAAAAACCCTAAAACCCTAAACCCTAAACCCCCTAAACCCTAAAGAGAAGGAAAAGGAAAAAAATGAAGAACTTCCAAAGGTTGAATTGAAACCTTTAACTTCTCACCTCAAATATGTTTACCTTGGAGACTCAGAAACCTTCCCGGCGATCATTAGTTCAGATTTGAGTACATTAGAGGAAGAGCGGTTGATTAGGGTGTTGAGGGAACATAGACTAGCAATTGGATGGACAATCTCAGACATTAGAGGTATTTCGCCATCATTTTGCATGCATAAGATACTCATGGAGGATGATTTTAAGCCTAGGGTGCAACCACAACGAAGACTGAATCCTTCGATGAAGGAAGTGGTTAGGAAAGAGGTGGTGAAACTTTTAGATGCGGGGATTATTTATCCCATTTTCAATAGCCTATGGGTGAGCCCGATACAAGTGATTCCAAAGAAGAGAGGTATCACGGTGGTAAGGAATGAGAGTAACGAGTTGATACCAACGAGGATGGTGACGGGCTGGAGAGTATGCATTGATTATCGTAAATTGAATGAGGCGACAAGGAAGGATCATTTTCCATTACTGTTCATTGATCAAATGTTGGAGAGGTTGGCAGGCATGCCTATTATTGTTTCCTGGATGGGTATTCAGGATATAACCAAATTGCCATCGCTCCTGAAGATCAAGAGAAACGACCTTCACTTGCCCCTACGGCACCTTTGCGTACCGTAGGATGCCTTTTGGGTTGTGCAATGCACCAGCAACATTTCAAAGATGCAAGATGTCAATCTTTGGAGACACGGTGGAACAGTTTATAGAAGTCTTCATGGATGACTTCTCAGTTTTTGGTTCATCATTTGATAGCTGTCTAACTAATCTTTCTTTTGTTTTGCAGCGATGTAAGGAGACAAACTTGGTGCTGAATTGGGAGAAATGTCACTTCATGGTCCAAGAGGGGATAGTGCTCGGCAGGATCTCCAAGGACAGGATAGAAGTTGATCGAGCAAAGACAGAAGTGATTGAGAAGTTGCCACCACCATCAAATGTCAAGGTAGTCCGAAGTTTCTTGGGGCATGCGGGGTTTTACAGACGCTTCATCAGGATTTTTCTAAGATTTCTAAACCCCTTTGCAATTTGTTAAATAAAGATGTTGTTTTTGACTTTAATGATGATTGCATGTAGGCCTTTCTAACTCTGAAAAAATTATTAGTATCTGTGCCTATTATTGCAGTTCCCGATTGGGGACTACCTTTCGAATTGATGTGTGATGCTAGTGATTTTGCTTTAGAGGTAGTTTTAGGACAGGGGAAAAACAAAGTGTTGCATGTAATTCAGTATGCTAGCAAAACACTCGTTGATGCACAATTGAATTACACCACCACTGAAAAAGAAATGTTGGTTGTAGTTTTTGCTTTTGACAAGTTCTGTTCTTATTTGTTAGGTGCAAAGGTGATCGTCTACATGGACCATTCAGCAATCAGGCACCTGTTGGCAAAACAAGAAGCAAAACCTTGACTGATAATATGGATTTTACTACTTCAGGAGTTTGAGTTGGAAATTCGAGACAATAAGGGATTGGAAAATGTGGTGGCTGATCATTTTTCGAGAATTGAGAGACCAATCAAGGGAAATGAGGAGGAAATGCTAATTAGAGAAACATTTCTGGATGAGAAGTTGGTGAGAGTGGAAGAAGCACCATGGTATGTGAATTTTGCAAACTATTTGTCATCAAGGGTGCTCCCAAGTGGTATGGCATACCAACAAAAGAGAAAATTTTTCTCAGATTTGAAGTACCACTTTTGGGAAGAACCATTTCTGTACAGACATTGTACAGATCAAATGATACGGAGATATGTCCTAGAGGAGGAGATGGAAAGCATTCTTAGGAATTGTCACGAGAAGGAAGTAGGTGGCCATTTTGGAGGAGCTAAGACAGTAGCGAAGGTTTTACAATCGGGTTTTTATTGGCCAACCCTCTTTAAGGATTCCTTCCGGATGATTCAAGAGTGTGACCAATGTCAACGGATGGGCAATATTTCAAAAAGAGATGAGATGTCGTTGAACAATATCTAGGTGGTTGAGCTTTTTGATGTGTGGGGGATTGATTTCATGGGTCCTTTCCCAAATTATTTTGGAAACACATTTATCTTAGTTGCGGTGGATTACGTGTCAAAGTGGGTTAAGGCAGTTGCATTGCCAACTAATGATGCTAGGGTAGTGATTAAGTTTGTGAGAAAGAATATTTTCTCAAGGTTTGGGGTACCACAGGCAATCATTAGTAATGGAGGGTCACATTTTTGCAATAGGCAAATGGATGCATTGTTGAGTAAATATGGAGTGACACATAGAGTTGCAACACCATACCATCCACAAGCGAGCGGGCAAGTGGAACTGTCAAATAGAGAACTCAAAGGGATTTTGGAAAAGACAGTTAATGCATCTAGGAAAGATTGGTCACAGAAGCTGGATGATGCATTATGGGCTTATCGAACTGCCTTTAAGACTCCGATTGGTATGTCTCCATTCAGGATGGTATATGGGAAAGCATGTCACTTACCCGTTGAACTCGAGCATAAAGCGTATTGGGCAGTTAAGTAGTTAAACATGGACTTGAAAACTGTTGGAGAAGAAAGGATGCTGACTTTGAACGAACTCGATGAGTTTTGTCTCGAAGCATATGAAAATGCCCGGATCTATAAGGAGAAGACAAAAAGGTGGCATGACAAGCATATCCGGAGAAAGGAATTTGAAGAAGGACAGAAGGTGTTGTTGTTCAATTCTAGACTTCGGCTATTCCCCAGAAAACTTAAGTCTAGATGGTCCGGACCATTCACTATTACAAGGATTCACGCATCCAGAGCAGTGGAAGTTACACATGAAGAAAAGGGCACTTTCACGGTCAATGGACAGAGGTTGAAGCCATACATTGATAGGGTGATGAGTTGCAAATCCATCCCAATCTGGAATTTGTGCTAACATAAAGGACACCACCGTTTCAATTGTTTTGACAGATTATGGATGATGAAAAGTCCGAGACCGGGTGTTNTTTTGGCTTGGGTTGGGGGCGGCACGGTGTTATTTGGGTGTGAGGGGTTTGGTTCGGACATTTTGTCGAACACTTGGTGGGAGGAAAAAAAGTTATGATTTTGGTGAGTTTAAGAGCTTGTAAGTGCGGGGATTTGTGAATTAGTGGTTGGGGTGAAGAGGTTTTGGTGTTTGGGAAGTGGAATATGGTCGGGAGGGCTAAAATGCGAGGGCTAGGCGCTAGGCGCTGGGCGCGCGCGCTGCGTGCTAAGCAGCTGGCCGTGCGCGCGCGAGACAGCAAGACTTGCTGCAGCCTTTTGTCGAACACCTTACGTGCACGATCAAACTCGATCAGAATGCAACCAAAATTTCCAGAAATCTGCAAAATCAAACCCAGCAAGAAACCAAGAAGAAAACCTGCAAAAATCACAAGAAATCACACCAAAACAGGTCCACCAAATGGCATACAAACCCAACCTAATCCGCACATTTTCGCAAAAAAACAGTGGGTTTTTCCGGCAACCAAAGGTCAACAAGGTACAAAAGGATGTGGGGATTGTCGATCTTGCCCGGATGAGTCAGTATTGGCACTCCATTGCAATTCCCGAATGAAAAAACCCACCGCAAAGAAAATCCAGAAGTGCAGTTTTTGCCAGATTCAACGGATAAATCCCGACGACCTGGACCTCCAAACCGAGTAGTGACAAAACGAATGGAAAGAGGGCTGAACAAGCTTTCCACAGCAGGTTGAATCGACGGATTCTGATGCTGGATGCGTCGGGAAAAAGCCGGCAAAGTAGCGGCATCGACCACGAGTTGAGAGAAAAAATCTGGAAAAAAAATTCTAATTTTTCCTTTTATCCCTAAACCCTAAACCCTAAACCCCTAAACCCCTAAAACCCTAAAACCCTAAAACCCTAAACCCTAAAACCCTCAACCCTAAACCCTAAACCCTCAACCCTAAACCCTAAACCCTAAACCCTCAACCCTCAACCCTCAACCCTAAAACCATCAACCCTAAACCCTAAACCCTAAACCCTAAACCCTAAACCCTAAACCCCAAACCCTAAACCCTAAAACCCTAAACCCCAAACCCTAAACCCTAAACCCCAAACCCCAAACCCTAAACCCCAAACCCTAAACCCCAAACCCCAAACCTCAAACCCTAAACCCCAAACCTTAAACCCTAAACACCAAACCCCAAACCCCAAACCCTAAACCCCAAACCCCAAACCCCAAACCCTAAATCCTAAACCCTAAAACCCTAAACCCTAAAAAACCCTGAACCCTAAATCCTAGATCTTAAAAAACCCTAGACCCTAGACCCTAGACCCTAAACCCTAAACCCTAAACCCTAGACTTTTTTTTGGATAAGGTAAGTATGTATAAAAGACAAAAAATATACAAATACGAGGGGTACCCCAAGAGGATAACTGATAACTGTCAGTCAAGAACTCGTGGGAAAACCCACAAAGTCATGAACAGCAAAAGAGAGCACGCAGGCTCCCCACAAAGAGGAAAATGCCATAAATAATAAAGCCACAAACCGGCATAAAGAGCACGCAGGCCCACCATAAACACAAAGCCACAAACCTAAAAGAATCAGCATGCATGAAGAGTGGTGGAGATGGAGAATGAAAGCATGAAAGCATGGATTCTAAAAACCGGTTTTCAAACAAAGCTTGGAAAAGAGATTATACCTACTCCTTTGCTTTGGATTGATGAAGATCAGCCTCAAAGTAATGAGACCTCCACACTTTAACACCACCTTGAGAGGTTTAGAGAGTGGTCGTGGCTTTTAGAGAGAGTTTTGGTTTTGCTTTGAGTGAACAATGTGTGTTATGAACAAAAATGCAACCTTTTGCATTTATATATACTTGGGCAATTTTGCAATTATTTATTTTTCACTTCAAAGCCCAATAAAATCTTATTTTATAAAGGGACCCCATGAATTTATTATGCTACCCTTTGAATAATCAATATTATTCAAGGGCCCATGTAAACTAAACTAGTTTACAATGACAACCCATAAAGTTACCCTTTTACCCTTTAACTATTAAAAGGTTATTTTTGTTCATCTCATTTCAATCTAATCACGTTTAACGATCATTAATATCTAAAACCTTTAGATAGTATAATTAAATATGATTAATTATTGCTTGACCCCATTTTAATCCTTAAAATGTCACAAATAGTTTTTCTATGTACTATTACCATAGAAATCCTGTTATTATACCCTCGGAAGGTGCTAGCCCCTTTGGATAATCATTTCTCTCTCTCATCCTCTCTAACTTCTCAAGGCTATTGGTGTGACCATGTAGGTCTACCGGGATTAGCCGTGGGCCATGTTCTGGATGAATCCGGAAACCTTCTGGGAGGCCCAACGACTATGGTAAAACATCTAGCAATGTGTCCATAGTCCCTAAACCACGATGAAGAAATACTTCATCGAACCCATTTCAGATCATACGTCCCATGCAGGTAAGTCCCTCCATGATGAGATATCCAATCGAGTATGGATTCATGAACGCTCAAATCCTAAACTCGATCTTCTACACAAAATTGTCGCTATATGTCCGAAACTTGTCATCACAACTTACTGTTTTGTATGACTAATAATAGACTTCTGGCCAGGATTCATTTTCCGAAATTTAATCGATGTTCGTCTAGGACTCGAATCCGAATGGAGTCAGCGGTACTCTCGATCTCTATATCCGAGTCAATGGATCCCCTCTTGTCCATCGTTCTTTCCGCATATGACAACCGCATGACCAAATAGGCTTTATTGTACGAAAACTGATTAGTCTCGTACTTATACACCGTATGAACCATAACGCATCCATATCGGATCCGACTACAATGTCTCAGGTCAAAGGACTACATCGTCCACTGATTAACCAAACGATAAATCATTGACTACATGCTTTCCAAGTGATTTGTCGTTATTCGGTTCGTTCGAAAAACAGTTCACCAACCGTTAATCCATACCAATGCCCCAGTGACATACTATCATCGCTCATCCTACTTATATCAACTCATGATATCTTTCGAAGCATCCGTATGCCTACTGTGCAATATAGTTGCCCAATTTATATTGCTTCCGTAGGGAACCCTTTTGGATAATTCATTTACCTATTAATGAATCATCTGGACAATTCATATACACACTTTATCTTAAATGCATGACTGAATAAAGGAAGCAATTTACATATATGAATTAAGAACTCTTTCTCTATTATTTATGATATATAGATACAGACACAATGCTCTGAACCGACAACAAATGGTTTCTAGGGCATACACTAATATACACTAACAAAACCAGCATAAAAGAGCAGCAGCTCACCACAAACACAAAGCACAACCGAGCACAAAAGAGCATGCAGGTCCTTAAAAGCAGTCAGAAGATGCCATAATCACCGGAGCTGAGGCGAGCTCTCGTAGGTGCTAGACCCAAATCTTGACCCGAACTAGATCACAATAGCTAAGACAATATCTCTGCGGGAGCTACAATGCTGACGAAACACGCGATTATTCCGTTCAAACCAGAAATAAACTGTGGCTGAAAGGACTAACGGGAAAGAGGTGACTGAAGTCACCTTTTCTCGAAGATGCAACTAGCCCACTGGAGCAGAGGGAACCAAGAGAGTAGGCCATGTAGAAAGCGTCCTGGTAGTGACCTCCTGCCAAACATAACTGGAAAAGTCACACTGAAAAACAAATGGTCATGGGTCTCTAGCTGATCTGCACAAAACACATCGGGAGGACGTAATGACACCATGAGAGCTGAGCCGATCCATGGTGTGAAGCCGACCAGAGAGCAGCCAGAGAATGAAAGAGTGACGTGGAATATGCCCGGAAACACAAGAGATGATGAATCGAGTTCACATCTCGTTTGTCTCGCAACACATTCCAGGTGAATCAATAGAGAACTCCAGATGGATGGCCCTTCCACACAAATGGTCAGGAGACTCGCTGAAGGCTGCACTGTAATAGAGTCCCAGATATGCTGAAGGTCTGAACTCCGAAGGAAATCCCACAAACCATCCCGAATAATGTCTGAAACCCAGCATCCCACGGCAACCCAGTGGAAGTCAAGGTTCTAAAAGGGACAAGTCACACAGAGGACCCTGCGGAAAGCCAGTGATCTCGCCTAACATGGTGTCCCTACCATCTCCAATACAAGTCACAATAAGACCCCGCACCAAACCCCTAAGTAAAATCTTCCTCCAAGCCCATGAAGCCCCAGAAGTAACTCGGATATGCCAAAAGGACCGCCACGAGGAGAACGAATGGCCCGAAGACCATATAGAAGATCTATCAGTAAGTAGCCTCCAAACTGTGTTGAGAATAGCGCCCTATTCCAATCTTGGATCCTCTTAATCCCAGGCCACCCTCCGTCAATGGATAGCAAACAGAAGACCATGCACCTAGCACCAGAATGGGACAGAGAGTACCCTTCCAAGAAATAGGCCAAAATACTCTCAATCCGTCTAACTGTAGCTGCGGCGGAAAAGAAACATGGAGGACCAATAAACCTGTATGGAGAAAGTACCGACTTTATCAACTGTAGTCGGCCTGCAAGGTCAAGATGCGAAGTCCATAGCCTAATCCGAGAGAGAATTCGCTCCAACAGAGGCCTACAATCAGAGTGCGAAGGGGGTAGATTAGAGGAACCCCTAATATCTTCCGTAACTGGCCCAACTGGAAACCCATGATAGACTGTAACCCAATCTGCTCCTCATCTTAACTCGAAAGAAACAACTGGCTCTTCTCTGCATTAGTCACTAATCCAGAAATTAGCAAAATAATCAAGGCGATTTGATCAAGCTAACAGAGAAGCATCTCTCTACAAAACACCATCAATCATCTGCAAAACACAAATGAGTAATACTGTGCCTGCCTACCTCCAATGATACTAAAACACACAGGGCTGTGAGAGGTTTCCCGAAAAATACCAGCTAACCCCTCCATAGCCAACACAAAAAGGTAAGGAGAAAGAGGGTCCCCCTCGCCCACCGCGAGGACCTAAAAAATCCTGAAGCTCTCCTTCAGGGCAACAGAGAAATACGGTGAGAGATACATGTCATGATCCACCTCACCATCGCTCAGGAAACCCAAGTACGCAATCCCAAAAGGATGAACTCCCACTCACAGTATCAAAAGCTTTCCGAATATCACTTTAAGGGCACATCGAGTGAAGTCCCCCAAGATGATAATTCCGCAAAAGTCCTGAGTCAGCAGAATATTATCAAAAATCCTTCGACCCGGGACAAAAGCTGACTGGGAAACCCCAATAATATCCGGAAGACAACTTTAAACCGATTCACAATCACCTAGTATGCACTTGTAAAGTACATTACAACAAGATATCGGCCTAAAGTCTGTCATACGACTCGGGCTCTCCACCTTAGGAACCAAAGCAATCCTGGTGGCATTAACACATCTTGGCATTTCATTAGTAGCAAAAAAATGTCTCACTGCATCCCTGAAATCTGTACAATAATATCCCATGCCCGCTTAAAAAACAAAGATGAATCCATCGGGCCGGGGATTTATCATCCGGATAGAGAATAAAGCAATCCTATCTCATCATCAGTGATAGGAGCAGTCAATGGAGAAATCATATCAGGAGAAATGCGGCCAGAAAAAATACCTGGAAGCCTCGCAATCGGAGGTACTAGGGGCATAAGAAGATCCTGAAAAAAACCCACGCCAAAGCCCTAACCCTGACTGTCAGTAATATGTTACCATCCATCAGTCAAACCGGGATGCGGTTCCAACCTGCCTATGGATCAACGACTTATGAAAGAACTTAGTATCTGATCCCCTAAGTGCAACCACTGAACCGAGACCGCTGCTTAAAGAAAGCCTCTCATCCGACAAAACTGAAATACTGGTTGGAAGGTTCCTCCCTCAGAGATACACTCAGTAGAAAAGGTCCCGATCCAAATTTCCCGTGGCTGCCACACGAGCCCGAGCCTCAATACCCGCTGGAGATATGACTGGAAACCAATATGTAAAGCTTTTAGCTTCCGTTTCACTACCCCAATTTCTGCGTAAGACGGAACATAGGATTGCCTACAAAGGCTCGTCCCAAACTCTGCCTGAAACATATCCCTAAAATTGCATGATCAGCCCAAAAATTAGAAATTTAAAAGGGGATGGTACCTTGCCACGGCGGGGACCAAACCGGACGATAATAGAGCTATGATCTAAACATCTCGAGGTCGAACTCTGAAACTGTGCTTGGTCGATCAAGGAACCAAGAAAGTGATGCAAGACCCAATCGAGCTTCCGTAAAATAAACCCATCGCCCTGTTGACGTTATGCCAAGTATACCGAAGCCCAGTAAAAGGAACCCCAATCAACTCAGCATCATGGATACATGGCCAAAATCATCCATATAACCATACCACTCAGGATCACCACCACTCTGTCAGAGCTCCCAAGATGGCATTAAAATCACCCACACAAGCCACGGGAGCCCCTCTGAATCAAACACTCCGATGATCCCTAAGGAAATCCCAAGATTGCGGCGATTCCCAGGGTCATTAAACCATACACAAAAGTAATCCCAAATGAGAACCCCTCAGAAACATGAGTAACCCTGCAAGTAATCTCCTGAAGAGACAATGAGAGACTATGCACAGAGTAAAAGAGAGAGTCCCACATACCAGAACACGGCAAGCAATAGAATCTGTCGCATTCGATAAAAACTGCCACGAAGGACAAACAGACGAGACCACTGACGTAAATGAGACTGCTAACCTTAGTCTCCAACAAACCAATCAAACCCAAAGAAGAGTCAGAAATCCAATTCCACAAGCGCGTTGTTTCGAGAAGCCGTTAAGGCCTCTAATATTCCAATCCCTATCATTGGAATGGGATAGAAACAAGCTAAGAAATCACTTGAGCCGAAGCCCCCGCTTTCCCCGACCTATCCCTTTGCCAGGGGTGGCAAGGAAACTGATCAGATAAGGTGCATCTGGTGTCTGGAGATCGTCACTATGCAACAACAGAGGCAACCTGTTGGAAGAGGTAGATTGCCTACTCCAGAACTCATAAAGGACTGAGTGTTTTCTGTGCAATTTGTAAATCCCATATACGGTCTTGCTCTCCTCAATAGGAAAGGGGAATCAGGTTCTGACCCCGATTCAGAGCCAGAAAATTCACCTCTGCTAAGCACGAACAGTCTGCTGATACGGGACCAAAGCCAAAGAAACATCCCCAACTCTAACTGTACTCAACTGAAACTGTAGATGGCACTAAAACATCCCTCTCATCCCCGGTCTCTCTCCCTGATGGGATCAATAGTGGCTGGCTGATTCAAAGGCCACAGTTCCGGATTGCACTGCTTCCCTGGTGCCTTCTGGAAACTAGTAACTACTTATTCTTACCCTGAGCTGTGGCTAGTAGGTACCTCTGGCTGGTGACAAACATGACCAAAAAACACAGCATTTAGGGCACCTCTTAGGGGTCCACTCATATTCCACTGTAATCTGAATAGGCTCTGAGATAACCGCACGAAATTCAATATGACGTCTCAAGGCTTGTAGCATCTAGCTCAACACTACCCGAGCATAATCCAAACGGGTCCGCTCTGATGTTGTCTATCACTAGACACGGTCGACCTAACATAGAGGAAACATGCAGAGTCCTTTGTGGGACCACAAAGGATAGGCAAACCATGCAAACGAGCCCATACCGGAACTCTAGAGATGCGGCTTTTATCAAAAGTAAACTGAGCATGCCATTGTTGCGAGAATACACTTACCCCCAAACATCCACGGCCCTCTCTCAAGGATTGAATGCACCGCATCCTCATCCCTAAATCTGAAAATGTAGAAGCCAGTACCTGTGGACATAACATCTTCCAACCCCGCAGCTTCCATGCACGGAAAGCAATTGAGCGACAGCATAAAGGCATAGAATACCCCGGAAAAACCCACAATACAGCGACCATTCAACACCATTGTCCGTCAATAACATCATCCGGTATATGTAAGATGTCATCCTTAATATCAAGGTCCACAGCTTCAAGGGTGAAATGGGACCCGACTTCTGTCACTCTAACCTTGTCCGCCCAAGTGGAGGACACTTTTGATGTGCTTTTTCCCATACTTTCCTGCTCTTTTTGCTTAGGGACTGGCTTTTTTTCATGGGGCTCAAAAGATGCCAAATTGAGCTTGAAGACCTTTTTAGACTTCGGCATTTTTAAGCCATTAAATGATTGCAAAGACAAACCTACAGTATCATTAGAATCAAAGTCAAGAAAACCAAAGGAAGAGTTTTTGTGATGAAAAACCTTGGCTCCTTGAATCGCCACATTTGAGAAAACGAATAACAAGTACTTGTCATCCATCCATGGCTCCAAATCCCCAATCCATAAAGATTTTCTCGAATTTTCGGAAGGCTGGGAGCTGTTTGAGGTAGTGTTTAATGTTTTGGCATGGGTTGGGGGCGGCACGGTGTTATTTGGGTGTGAGGGGTTTGGTTCGGACATTTTGTCGAACACTTGGTGGGAGGAAAAAAAGGTGTGATTTTGGTGAGTTTAAGAGTTTGTAAGAGCTGATTTGTGAATTAGTGTTTGGGGTGAAGAGGTTTTGGTGTTGGAAAGTGGAAAGTGGTCGGGAGGGCTAAATGGAAGGGCTAGGCACTTGGCGCGCTAGGGCGCTGGCGCTGGGCACCGATCGCGCGCGCGTGACTGCAGGCTTGCTGCAGACTTTTGTCGAACACCTTGCATGCACGATCAAAACTCAATCAGAATGCAACCAAATTTTCCAGGAATCTGCAAAATCAAAACCCAGCAAGAAACCAAGAAGAAAAAACTGTAGAAAATCACAAAAAAATCACACCAAAACAGGTCCACGGAATGGCATAAAAACCCAACCCAAACCGCACATTCCTGCGAAAAAATAGTGAGTTTTTCCGGCAACCAGAGGCCAACAAGGTGCAAAAAGATGTGGAGATTGTCGATCTTGCCCGGATGAGTCAGTATTGGCACTTCATTGCAATTCCCGATTGAAAAAACCCACTGCAAAGAAAATCCAGATGTGCAGTTTTTGCCAAATTCGACAGACAAATCCCGACAACCAGGACCTCGAAACTGGGCAGTGATGGAACCAATAGAAAGAGGGTTGAACAAGCTTTCCAAAGATGGCTGGATTACCGGATTCCGATGCCGGATGCATCAACAATAAGACAGCAAAGTACCGACAGCGACCACGAGTTGAGAGAAAAAACTTGAAAAAAAATTCCTATTTTTTTTCCTCATAAACCCTAAACCCTAAACCCTAAAACCTTAAATCCTAAACCCTAAACTTTTTTTGGATAAGGTAAGTATGTATAAAAGACAAAAATTTACAAATACGAGGGGCATACCCCAAGAGGATGACTGATAACTCTCAGTCAAGAACCCGTGGGAAAACCTACAAAGTCATGAACAGTAAAAAAAGAGCACGCAGGCTCCCCACAAAGCAAGAAAATGCCGTAAATAATAAAGCCACAAACCGGCATAAAAGAGCACGCAGGCTCACCACAAACACAAAGCCACAAATCGGCATAAAAGAGCACGCAGGCTCACCACAAACAGGCACAAAAGAGCATGTAGGTTCCTTACAAAGCTAGTCAGGAAGATGCCATATCACACGGAGCTGAGTCGAGATCTTGTACTTAGGTGCTAGACCCAAAATCTTGGCCTGAACTAGATCACAAATAGCTAAGACAATATCTCTGTGAGAGCTACAATGCTGACGAAACACGTGATTATTCCGTTCAAACCATAGGAAATAAACTGTGGCTAAAAGGACCAATCAGGAAAGAAGGTGGCTGAAGTCACCTTTTCGTCGAAGATGCAAGCTAGCCCACTGGAGCAGAGGGAGCCAGGAGGGAGTAGGCCATGTAGAAAGCGTCCTGGTAGTGACCTCCTGCCAAACATAACTGGAAAAGTCATAGCTGAAAAACAAATGGTCATGGGTCTATGTAGATGATCTGCACAAAACACATCGGGAGGACGTAATGACACCATGAGAGCTGAGCCGATCCATGGTGTGAAGCCGACCAAGAGAAGCGAGCCAGAGAATGAAAGAGTGACGTGGAATATGCCTGGGAAACCATAAGAGATGATGAATCGAGTTCACATCTCGTTTGTCTCGCAACACATTCCAGGCTGAATCAATAGAGAACCGTCCAGATGGATGGCCCTTCCACACAATATGGTCAGGATGACTCGCTGAAGGCTGCACTGTAATAGAGTCCCAGATATGCTGAAGGTCTGAACTGCCCGAAGGAAAGTCCCACAAACCATCCCGAATAATGTCTGAAACCCGAGCATCCCACGGCAACCCAGTGGAAGTCAAGGTTCTAAAAGGGAGCAAGTCACACAGAGGACCCTGCGGAAGCCAGTGATCTCGCCATAACATGGTGTCCCTACCATCTCCAATACAAGTCACAATAAGACCCCGGCACCAAACCCTACTAAGTAAAATCTTCCTCCAAGCCCATGAAGCCCCAGAAGTAACTCGGATATGCCAAAAGGACCGACCACGGAGGAGAACCGAATGGGCCCATGAAGACCATATAGAAGATCTATCAGTAAGTAGCCTCCAAACATGTTTGAGAATAGCGGCCCTATTCCAATCTTGGATCCTCTTAATCCCCAGGCCACCCTCCGTCAATGGATAGCAAACAGAAGACCATGCAACCTTAGCACCAGAATGGGACAGAGAAGTACCCTTCCAAAGAAATGAGGCCAAAATACTCTCAATCCGTCTAACTGTAGCTGCCGGCAAAAGAAACATGGAGGACCAATAAACCTGTATGGAGAAAAGTACCGACTTTATCAACTGTAGTCGGCCTGCATAGGTCAAAGATGCCGACGTCCATAGCCTAATCCGAGAGAGAATTCGCTCCAACAGAGGCCTACAATCAGAGTGTCGAAGGCGGGTAGAGATTAGAGGAACCCCTAGATATCTTACCGGTAACTGGCCCAACTGGAAACCCATGATAGACTGTAACCCAATCTGCTCCTCATCTGTAACTCCAGAAAGAAACAACTGGCTCTTCTCTGCATTAGTCACTAATCCAGAAACCTTAGCAAAATAATCCAAGGCCGATTTGATCAAGCTAACAGAGGAAGCATCTGCTCTACAAAACACCATCAAATCATCTGCAAAACACAAATGAGTAATAGCTGCCTGCCTACATCTCCAATGATACTGAAAACCAGGGCTGTGAGAGGTTTCCCGAAAAATACCAGCTAACCCCTCCATAGCCAACACAAAAAGGTAAGGAGAAAGAGGGTCCCCCTGCCGCACACCCCGGGAGGACCTAAAAAATCCGTGAAGCTCTCCGTTCAGGGCAACAGAGAAATACGGTGTAGAGATACATGTCATGATCCACCTCACCATACGCTCAGGAAACCCCACAGTACGCAATCCCAAAAGGATGAACTCCCAACTCACAGTATCAAAAGCTTTCCGAATATCAACTTTAAGGGCACATCGAGGTGAAGTACCCCCAAGATGATAATTCCGCAAAAGCTCCTGAGTCAGCAGAATATTATCAGAAATCCTTCGACCCGGGACAAAAGCTGACTGGGAAACCCCAATAATATCCGGAAGCACAACTTTAAACCGATTCACAATCACCTTAGTAATGCACTTGTAAAGTACATTACAACAAGATATCGGCCTAAAGTCTGTCATACGACTCGGGCTCTCCACCTTAGGAACCAAAGCAATCCTGGTGGCATTAACACATCTTGGCATTTCATTAGTAGCAAAAAAATGTCTCACTGCATCCCTGAAATCTGTACCAATAATATCCCATGCCCGCTTAAAAAACAAAGATGTGAATCCATCCGGGCCGGGGGATTTATCATCCGGGATAGAGAATAAAGCAATCCTAATCTCATCATCAGTGATAGGAGCAGTCAATGGAGAAATCATATCAGGAGAAATGCGGCCAGAAAAATACCTGGAAGCCTCGGCAATCTGAGGGCGACTAGGGGCAGTAAGAAGATCCTGAAAAAAACCCACCGCCAAACGCCCTAATCCCTGACTGTCAGTAATATGTGTACCATGCCCATCAGTCAAACCGTGGATGCGGTTCCGAACCTGCCTATGGATCAACGACTTATGAAAGAACTTAGTATTCTGATCCCCTAAGTTCAACCACTGAACACGAGACCGCTGCTTAAAGAAAGCCTCCTCATCTCGACAAAGACTGAAATACTGGTTGGCAAGGTTCCTCTCCTCAGAGATACACTCTGTAGAAAAGGGGTCCCGATCCAAATTTCCCTGGGCTGCTGCCCACCGAGCCCGAGCCTCAATTACCCTGCTGGAGATATGACTGGAAACCCTAATATGTAAAGCTTTTAGCTTCCGTTTCACTAACCCCAATTTCTGCGTAAGACGGAACATAGGATTGCCTACAATAGGCTCCTTCCAAACTGCCTGAACAATATCTCTAAAATTTGCATGATCAGCCCAAAAATTTAGAAATTTAAAAGGGAATGGTACCTTGCCACGGCGAGGACCAAATCAGACGACAATAGAGCTATGATCTGAAACATCTCGAAGTCAGAACTCTGAAACTGTGCTTGGTCGATCAAGGAACCAAGAAAGTGATGCACAGACCCAATCGAGCATCCGTAAAATAATCCCATCGCTCTATTGACCGTTATGCCAAGTATACCAAAGCCCAATAAAAGAAACCCCAATCAACTCAGTATCATGGATACATTGGCCAAAATCATCCATATAACCATACCACGTAGGATCACCACCCACTCTGTCAAAGGCTCCCAAGATGGCATTAAAATCACCCAACACAAGCCACGGGAGCCCCTCTGAATCAAACACTACCGACTGATCCCTAAGAAAATCCCACAGATTGCGGCGATTCCGAGGGTCATTAGAACCATACACAAAAGTAATCCCAAATGAGAACCCCTCAGAAACATGAGCAACCCTACAAGTAATCTCCTGAAGAGAGCAATGAAGACTATGCATAGAGTAAAGAGAAGAGTCCCAACATACCAGAACACGACAAGCAATAGAATCTATCGCATTCGATAAAAACTGCCACGAAGGACAAACAGACGAGACCACTGACTATAAATGAGACTGCTCAACCTTAGTCTCCAACAAACCAATCAAACCCAAAGAAGAGTCAGAAATCCAATTCCGCACAGCGTGTTGTTTCAAGAAGCCGTTAAGGCCTCTAATATTCCAACTCCTTATCATTGGAATTGGGATAGAAACAAGCTGAGAAATCACTTGAGCCGAAGCCCCCGCTTTCCCCAACCTATCCCCTTTGCCAGGGGTGGCAAGGAAACTGATCCAGATAAGGTGGCATCTGGTGTCTGGAGATCGTCACTATGCAAAACAAGCGAGGCAAACCTATTGGAAGTGGTAGATTGCCTACTCCCAGAACTCATAAAAGACTAAGTGTTTTCTGTGCAATTTGTAAATCCCATAATATGGTCTTGCTCATCCTCAATACGAAAAGGGGAATCAGGTTTGGACCCCGATTCAAAGCCAGAAAATTCACCTCTGCTAGCACGAACAGTCTGCTGATATGGGGCTAGAGCCAAAAAAAGCATCCCCAACTCTAACTGTACTCGAAACTGAAACTGTAGATGGCACTAAAACATCCCCCTCCGTGCCCCGCTCCCTCTCCCTATTGGGATTAGTAGTGGCTGGCTGCCTCAAAGGCTCGCAGTTCTCAGATTGTACTGCTTTCCCTGGTGCCTTCTGGAAACTAGTAACTATCTTATTCTTACCCTAAGCTATAGATGCAGTAGGTACCTCTGGCTGGTGACAAACATGACCAAAAACACAGCATTTAGGGCACCTCTTGGGGGTCCACTCATATTCCACTGTAATCTGAATGGGTTTCGTAGATAACCGGCACTGAAATTCAAAATGACGTCTCAGAGGCTTTGCTGCATCTAGCTCGACACATACCTGAGCATAATCCAAACGGGTCTGCTCTGATGTTGTCTTATCACTAGACAACGGTCGACCGAACATAGAGGAAACCATGCAGAGTCCTTACCACAAAGGATAAGGCAAATCATGCAAACGAGCCCATACCGGAACCTTAGAGACACGGCTTTTATAAAAAATAAACTGAGCATGCCATTGTTGCAGAATAATACACTTACCCCCAAACATCCACGGCCCTTTCTCAAGGATTGAATGCACCACATCCCCATCCCTAAATCTGAAAATGTAAAAACCAGTGCCTGTGGACATAACATCTTCGAACCCCGCAGCTTCCCATGCATGGAAAGCAATTGAGCGGACAACATGAAATGGCATAGAATACCCCGGGAAATAACCCACAATATAGCGAAGCCATTCAACATCATTGTCATCAATAACATCATCTGGTCTATGTAAGATGTCATCCTTAATATCAAGGTCCACAGCTTCAAGGGTGAAACAGGACCCGACCTTTGTCACTCTAACCTTGTCCGCCCAAGAGGAGGACACTTTTGATGTGCTCTTTCCCATACTTTTCTGCTCTTTTGGCTTAGGGACTGGCTTTTCTTCACGGGCCTCAGAAGACGCCCAATTGAGCTTGAAAACCTTCTTAGACTTCGGCATTTTTAAGCCATTAAACGATTGCAAAGACAAACCTGCAATATCATTAGAATCAAACTCAAGAAAACCAAAGAAAGAGTTTTTGTGATGAAAAACCTTGGCTCCTTGAATCGCCACATTTGAGAAAACGGATAACAAATACTTGTCATCCATCCATGGCTCCAAATCCCCAATCCATAAAGATTTCCCCGAATTCCTGAAAGTTTGTGGTTGCTGGGAGCTGGTTGAGGTAGTGTTTAATGTTTTGGCTTGGGTTAGGGGTGGCACGTTGTTATTTGGGTGTGAGGGGTTTGGTTCGGACATTTTGTCGAACACTTGGTGGCAGGAAAAACAGGCATGATTTTGGTGAGTTTCAGAGTTTGTAAGAGCGGGGATTTGTGAAACAGTGGTTGGGGTGAAGAGGTTTTGGTGTTGGAAAGTGGAATGTGGTTGGGAGGGCTAAAGAGGGAAGGTTGGGCACTGGAAGCACGCGCGGGCGCGCAAGGCTGCACATAAGGCCTGCAGACTTTTGTCGAACACCTTGTGTGCACGATCAAAACTTGACCAAAATGCAACCAACGTTTCCACGAATCTGCAAAATCAAAACCCCGCAAGAAACCAAGAAGAAAAAACTACAGAAAATCACACGAAAACAAGTCCATGAAATGGCATAAAAACCCAACCCAAACCACACATTCCCGTGAAAAAACAGTGGCTTTTTTGGGCAACCAGAGGTCAACAAGGTGCAAAGAGATGTGGGGATTGTCGATCTTGCCCGGATGAGTTAGTATTGGCACTCCATTGCAATTCCCGATTGAAAAAACCCACTGCGAAAAAAATCCAGATGTGCAGTTTCTGTCAAATTCGATGGAAAAATCCCGACGACCAGAACCTCTAAATCAGGCAGTGCCGGAACGACTAGAAAGAAGGTTGAACAAGCTTTCCAAAGATGGTTTGATCGCCATATTCCGATGCCAGACGCACCAGGAATAAGTCGGAAAAGTATCAGCAGTGACCACGAGTTAAGAGAAAAAACACTTGAAAAAAATACCTATTTTTTTTCCTCCTAAACCCCAAATACTAAACCCTAAACCCTAGACCCCAAACCCCAAAGCCCCAAAACCCTAACCCCAAAACCCTAAACCCTAAACCCTAACCCTTAAACCGTAAACCGTAAACCCTAACCCCTAAACCCCTAAAACCCTAAACCCTAACCCCTAAAACCCCAAACCCCAAAACCCTAACCCTAAAACCCTAAACCCTAAACCCTAAACCCCTAAAACCCTAAACCCTAAACCCTAAACCCCTAAACCCTAAACCCCAAACCCCAAATCGTGAACCCTAAACCGTGAACCTTAAACCCCGAACCCCGAACCCTGAAACCTGAATGCTGAACCTCGAACCCGAAACCTCAAACCCCGAACCCCGAACCCTAAATCCTAAACTTTTTTTTGGATAAGGTCAATATGTATAAAAGACCAAAAATGTACAAATACGAGGGGCATACCCCAAGAGAATGACTGATAACTCTCAGTCAAGAGCCTGTGGGAAAACCCACAAAGTCACGAACAGCATAAAGATAGCAAGCAGGCTCCCCACAAAGCAAGAAGATGCCATAAATAACAAAGCCACAAACCGGCATAAAAGAGCACGCAGGCTCACCATAAACACAAAGCCATAAACCAACACAAAAGAGCACGCAGGTTCCTTACAAAGCTAATCCAGAAGATGAACCCCGAAACCTCGAACCCAAAACCCTGAACCTCGAAACCTAGAAACCCGAACCCTAAACCCTAAACTTTTTTTTGGATAAGGTCAGTATGTATAAAAGACCAAAAATGTACAAATACGAGGGGCATACCCCAAGAGAATGACTGATAACTCTCAGTCAAGAACCCATGAGAAAACCCACAAAGTCACGAACAGCATAAAGAGAGCACGCAAGGTCCCCATAAAGCAAGAAGATGCCATAAATAACAAAGCCACAAACCAGCATAAAAGAGCACATAGGCTCACCACAAACACAAAGCCACAAACCGACACAAAAGAGCACACAGGTTCCTTAGAATGCTAATCCAAAAGATGCCATATCACACGGAGCTGAGTTGAGATCTCGTACTTAGGTGCTAGACCCAAAATCTTGGCTCGAACTAGATCACAAATAGCTAAGACAATATCTCTGCGAGACCTATAATGCTGACAAAACACGCGACTATTCCGTTCAAACCATAGGAAATAAACTGTGGCTAAAAGGACCAACCGGGAAAGAAGGTAGCTGTAGTCACCTTTTTGTCAAAGATGCAAGCTAGCCCACTGGAGCAGAAGGAGCCAGGGGAGAGCAGGCCATGTAGAAAGCGTCCTGGTAGTGACCTCTTGCCAAACATAACTAGAAAAGTCACAGCTGAAAAACAAATGGTCATGGGTGTTTGTAGCTGATCTGCACAAAACACACCGGGACGACGTAATGACACCATGAGAGCTGAGCCGGTCCATGGTGTGAAGTCGACCAAGAGAAGCGAGCCAGAGAATTAAAGAGTGACGTGGAATATGCCCGAGAAACCACAAGAGATGATGAATCGAGTTCACATCCCGTTTGTCTCGCAACACATTCTAGGCTGAATCAATAGGGAAACGTCCAGATGGATGGCCTTTCCACACAAGATGGTCAGGATGACTCGCTGAAGGCTACACTGTAATAGAGTCCCAGATATGCTGAAGGTATGCGTAGCCCGAGGGAAAGTCCCACAAACCATCCCGAATAATGTCTAAAAGCCGAGCATCCCACGGCAAACCAGTGGAAGTCAAGGTTCTAAAAGGGAGCAAGTCACACAGAGGACTCTGCGGAAGCCAATGATCTCGCCATAACATGGTGTCCTTACCATCTCTAATACAAGTCACAATAAGACCCCAGCACCAAACCCTGCTAAGTAAAATCTTCCTCCAAGCCCATGAAGCCCTAGAAGTAACTCGGATATTCCAATAGGACCGACCACGGAGGAGAACCGAACGAGCCCAAGAAGACCATATAGAAGATTTATCAGTAAGTAACCTCCAAACGTGTTTAAGAATAGCCGCCCTATTCCTATCTTGGATCCTCTTAATCCCCAGGCCACCCTCCGTCAATGGATAGCAAAACGAAGACCATGCAACCTTAGCACCAGAAGGGGACAAAGAAGTACCCTTCCAAAGAAACGAGGCCAAAATACTCTCAATCCATCTAACTGTAGCTGTCGGTAAAAGAAACATGGAGGACTAATAAACTATATGGAGAAAAGTATCGACTTTATCAACTGTAGTCAACCTGCATAGGTCAAAAATGCCGACGTCCATAGCCTAATCTAAGAGAGAATTCGCTCCAACAGAGGCCTATAATCAAAATGTCGAAGGCGGGTAGAGATTAGAGGAACCCCTAGATATCTTACTAGTAACTGGCCCAATTGGAAACCCATGATAGACTGTAACCCAATCTGCTCCTCATCTGTAACTCCAGAAAGAAACAACTGGCTCTTCTCTGCATTAGTCACTAATCCAGAAACCTTAGCAAAATAATCCAAGGCTGATTTGATCAAGCTAACAGAGGAAACAACTGCTCTACAAAACACCATCAAATCATCTGCAAAACACAAATGAGTAATAGCTGCCTGCCTACATCTCCAATGATAATGAAATCCAGGGCTGTGAGAGGTTTCCCAAAAAAATACCAGCTAACTCCCCCATAGCCAACACAAAAAGGTAAGGAGAAAGAGGGTCCCCTTGCCGCACACCCCAGGAGGACTTAAAAAAGCCGTGAAGCTCTCCATTCTGGGTAACAGAGAAATATGGTGTAGAGATACATGTCATGATCCACCTCATCGTACGCTCAGGAAAACCCACAGTACGCAATCTCAAAAGGATGAAATCCCAACTCACAATATCGAAAGCTTTCTGAATATCAACTTTAAGGGCACATCGAGGTGAAGTACCCCGAAGATGATAATTCCACAAAAGCTCCTGAGTCAGTAGAATATTATCAGAAATTCTTCGGCCCGAGACAAAAGCTAACTGGGAAACCCCAATAATATCTGGAAGCACTACTTTAAACCGATTCACAGTCACCTTAGAAATGCACTTGTAAAGTACATTACAACAAGATATCGGCCTAAAGTCCGTCATACGACTCGAGCTCTCCACCTTAGGAACCAAAGCAATCATGGTGGCATTAACACATCTTGGCATTTCATTAGTAGCAAAAAAATGTCACACTGCATTTCTAAAATTTGTACCAATAATATCCCATGCCCGCTTAAAAAACAAAGATGTGAATCCAGCCGGGCCTGGGGCTTTATCATCCGAGATAGAGAATAAAGCAATCCTAATCTCATCATCAGTGATAGAAGCAGTCAATGGAGAAATCATATCAAGAGAAATGCGGCCAGAAAAATACCTAGAAGCCTCTGCAATCTGAGGTTGACTAGGGGCAGTAAGAAGATCCTTAAAAAAACCCACCGCCAAACACCCTAAACCCTGACTGTCAGTAATATGAGTACCATTTCCATCAGTCAAACCGTGGATGTGGTTCCGAACCTGCCTATGGATCAGCGACTTATGAAAGAACTTAGTATTCTGATCCCCTAAGTGCAGCCATTGAACACGAGACTGCTGCTTAAAGAAAGCCTCCTCTTCTCGACAAAGACTAAAATACTTGTTGGCAAGGTTCCTCTCCTCAGAGATACACTCAGCAGAAAAGGGGTCCCGATCCAAATTTCCTTGGGTTGTTGCCCACCGAGCCCGAGCCTCAATTACCCTGTTGGAGATATGACTGGAAACCCTAATATGTAAAGCTTTTAGCTTCCGTTTCACTAACCACAATTTCTGCGTAAGATGGAACATAGGATTGCCTACAATAGGCTCATCCCAAACTACCTGAACAATATCCCTAAAATTTGCATGATTAGCCCAAAAATTTAGAAATTTAGAAGGGGATGGTACCTTGCCACAGTGGGGACCAAACCAGACGACAATAGAACTATGATTTGAAACATCCCGGGGGGTCGAAACTCTGAAACTGTGCTCGGTCGATCAAGGATTCAAGAAAGTGATGCAAAGACCCAATCGAGCTTCCGTAAAATAATCCCATCACCCTGTTGACCATTATGCCGAGTATACCGAAGCCCAGTAAAAAGAACCCTAATCAACTCAGCATCATGGATACATTGGCCAAAATCATCCATATAACCATACCATGCAGGATCACCACCCACTCTGTCAAAGGCTCCCAAGATGGCATTAAAATCACCCAACACAAGCCACGGGAGCCCCTCTGAACCAAACACTGTCCACGGATCCCTAAGGAAATCCCATGGATTGCAATCCCAAATGAGAACCCCTCAGAAACATGAGTAACCCTGCAAGTAATCTCTTGAAAAGAGCAATGAAGACTATGCATAGAGTAAAGAGAATAGTCCCAACATACCAGAACACGGCAAGCAATAGAATCTGTCGTATTCAACAAAAACTGCCACAAAGGACAAACAGACGAGATCACTGACTGTAAATGAGACTGCTCAACCTTAGCCTCTAACAAACCAATCAAACCCAAAGAAGAGTCAGAAATCCAATTCTGCACAGCGCGTTGTTTCGAGAAGCAGTTAAGGCCTCTAATATTCCAACTCCCTATCATTGGAATTGGGATAGAACCAAGCTAAGAAATCACTTGAGCCGAAGCCCCCGCTTTCCTTGACCTATCCCCTTTACCAGGGGTGGCAAGGAAACTGATCCAGATAAGGTGGCATCTGTTGTCTGGAGATCATCACTATGCAGAACGAGTGAGGCAAACCTGTTAGAAGAGGTAGATTGCCTACTCCCAGAACTCATAAAGGACTGAGTATTTTTTATGCAATTTGTAAATCTCATAATATGGTCCCGCTCATCCTCAATAGGAAAAGGGGAATCAAGTTCTGACCCCGATTCAAAGCCAAAAAATTCACCTCTGCTAGCACGAATAGTCTGTTGATATGGGACCAAAGCCAAAGAAGCATCCCCAACGCTAACTGTACTCGGAACTGAAACTATAGGTGGCACTAAAACATCCCTCTCCATCCCCCGCTCCCGCTCCCTCTCCCTCTCCCTCTCCCTAATGGGATCAATAATGGCTGGTTGCCTCAAAGGCTCGCAGTTCTCAGATTGCACTACTTTCCCTGGTGCCTTCTGGAAACTAGTAACTATCTTATTCTTACCCTGAGCTATAGCCGTAGTAGGTAGCTCTGGTTGGTGACAAACATGACCAAAAACACAGCACTTAGGGCACCTCTTGGGGGTCCACTCATATTCCACAGTAATCTGAATGGGCTCTGCAGATAACCGGCACTGAAATTCAAAATGACGTCTCAGAGGCTTTGTTGCATCTAGTTCAACACATACCTGAGCATAATCCAAACAAGTACACTCTGATGTTGTCTTATCATTAGACAACGGTCAACCTAACATAGAGGAAACCATGCAGAGTCCTTTGTGGGATCACAAAGGATAAGGCAACCCATGCAAACAAGCCCATATCAGAAACTTAGAGATGCGGCTTTTATCAAAAATAAACTGAGCATGCCATTGTTGCAAAATAATAGACTTACCCCCAAACATCCACGACCTTCTCTAAAGGATCGAATGCACCACATCCTCATCCTTAAATCAGAACATGTAGAAACTAGTGCCTGTAGACATAACATCTTCCAACCCCGCAGCCTCCCATGCACGGAAAGCAATTGAGCGGATAGCATGAAAAGGCATAGAGTACCCCGGGAAATAACCCACAATGCAGCGAAGCCATTCAACATCATTGTCATCAATAACATCATTCGGTATAAGTAAGATGTCATCCTTAATATCAAGGTCCACAGCTTCAAGGGTGAAATAGGACCCGACCTCTGTCACTCTAACCTTATCCGCCCAAGAGGAGGACACTCCTAAGGTGCTCTTACCCATACTTTTCTTCTCTACAATTGGCTTAGGGACTGGCTTTTGTTCACGGGGCCCAGAAGACGTCCAATTAGGCTTGAAAAGCTTCGTGGACTTCGGCATTTTTAAGCCATGAAAAGATTACAATGTCGAACCTGCAATATCATTAGATTCAAACTCAAGAAAACCAAAGGAAGAGTTTTTGTGATGAAAAACCTTGGCTCCCTGAATCACCACCGAAGAGTAGTCTTTTGACCTGAGACATTGTAGTCGGATCCGATATGGATGCGTATGGTTCATACAGTGTATAAGTACGAGACTAATCATGTTTCATACAATAAAGCCTATTTGGTCATACGTTGTTCATATGCGGAAACGAACGATGGTCAAGAGGGGATCCATAGACTCCAAAATATAGGATTAGGAGTACCGCTGACTCCATCCGGATTTGAGTTCCTAGACGAACATCGATAAATGTCAGAAAACTGAATCTCTGGCCAGAGTCTATTATTAGTCATACAAAAGTAAGTTTGTGATGACAAGTTCCGGACATATTGATCGACAATTCGGTAGAAGATCGAGTTTAGGATTTTGACGTTCCATGAATCCATACTCGATTAGGATATCTCAATGGAGGGACTTTACCTGCATGGTACGTATGATCTGAAATGGGTTCGATGAAGTATTTCTTCATCGTGGTTTAGGGACTATGGCACATTGCTAGATGTTTACCATAGTCGTTGGGCCTCCGGACAGGTTTCCGGATTCATCCAGAACCGGCTCACGGCTAATCCACGGTGGACCTACATGGTCACACCAATAGCCTTGAGAAGTTAGAGAAGGATGAGAGAGAGAAATGATTATCCGAAGAGGGCTAGCACCTTCCGAGGGTAATAACGGGATTTCTATGGTAATAGTTACATAGAAAACAATTTGTGACATTTTAAGGGTTAAAATGGTCAAGCAATAATTAATTATATTTAATTATTATATCTTAAAGTGTTAAGATTAATGAGATGAACAAAAATAACCTTTTAATAGTTAAAGGGTAAAAAGGGTAAATTTATGGGTTGTTAATGTAAACTAGTTTAGTTTACATGGGCCCTTGAATAATATTGATTATTCAAAGGGTAGCATATTAAATTCGTGGGGTCCCTTTATAAAATAAGATTTTATTGGGCTTGGAAGTGAAAAATAAATAATTGCAAAATAGCCCAAGTATATATAAGTGCAAAAGGTTGCATTTTTGTTCATTATTCACTTGTTCACTCAAACACAAACTAAAAGCTCTCTCTCCCTAGCCAAGGCCACTCTCTAATCCTCTCAAGGTGGTGTTAAAGTGTGGAGGTTTCATCCTTTTGAAGCTAATCTTCATCAATCCAAAGCAAAGGAGTAGGTATAATCTCATATCCAAGCTTTGCATGTAAACCGTTTTTTTAATCCATGCTTTCATGCTTTCATTCTCCATCTCCACCACTCTTCATGCATGCTGAATCTTTCAACTGGTATCAGAGCTAAAAGCTCCTTGCATGTCAAATTTATAAGCAAAATTACATTTTCACGTGTTCTTGTGTAATCAGTATGAAAAGTGACATGCAGTTCTTGTTTTGGCCTAGTAATATGATAATGAATGTTTATTATTTTTCATTGGAATCAGATGGCCATACATAAAATGTATAAAGATTTTAATTTTTAATTTGAAGCATGCAGAAATTATTGTTTAATTATAAATATATATATTTTATGGTGACCAAAGTGTTATGCAGCCTTGATAAGTGCATAGATATTTCTTGCTAGATTCGGCCCTGCATGTTGTTTTGTCATTTGATTCTTGTTTTAATAAAAAGTTTGTAATGTGTTTTGGAAGTTGTTCCATAAAGGGTCAAATGTATGCTTGGATGATGGTTGTTGCATGATGATTTATTTAGAAAAATGTTCATGCATGTTCATTTCCATGATTTGATTAAATGATGTAATGATTTATGCTTTGACATGCTAAAAGTGTTATCCTTTAATTTGATAAAGTAATTTTGCATGAAGTGTATGCAAATGTTGCAAGTGTGTTGTGGAATTTGATGTTAGCATAAGTTATGGATTCATTCAATGAGAATTATGAATTATATTGATGGTGGGTAATTTTAATGTAGGATATTTAATTTGAGTAAATATCTTATAATGCATCATTGCATGACATAATTATATATTTTTTGAAATGTAATATTGATTGCGTGATGGTTTCAAAAATTGATGATGCAAGATGACATGATTGTCTTTGAGAAGACAAATGTGTTAAAAAGTATTACTTTAGTTAAAGTAACTGTGTCATAGAATGATTACTCTTGGGTAATATATCCATTTATCTATGTCATGCATGACTTTTGTGAAAAGTATTGAAATGATGATAATAGTTAAAAATATATATCTTTGGGTGGAATATGACAAAAGTGTTTGTGTAATGATTCCTATGAAATGTGCAATGTTGCATGGCCAAAGTTATAATTAATTACCACATGAATATATAATATATATATTATATATATATTATATATATATATATATATATATATATATATAATATAATAAAATATTATAATAATGAGATATTTATTATTTATATTCATGCCTTTAATATGTTTATTATATTTGGTATGAATTAATATTTATTTATGATAAATGAATATTAGATTAGAGGGTTGATCATGGGTGCCATTTGGTTTTCAAAATATTCAAAAGTGTTTGTAATATTCTTTTATTAAATGACTTGTAAATTAAATTTTATTATTTATTTTAATCGGGCCTAGTGCCTAAGATCCAATATGTATGGAATCGGCTAGACGGGACTGAAGAGCATCCGGATGAGATCCAATCGAAGATTAGTATTAGGGTAAATAGTTGCCTTTAGGATGTATTTTTCGAAAAGCCCCATGGTCAACCCACATGCTTTATTTATGCATATATGTGATATGTATGAATTGTTAATTAAACATGGCATGCTAAAATAAATTACCTAAAAGTTAAACCTAAATCTCCCCAATTTAAAATTATTACCAAGTCTCCCATTGTGGGATAACTAAATTCTTTGATATAAATTTTAATATCCCAAGTTTCTATTATGTGACAGATATAATCTTTATATCAAGAATTAAGTTGATCTTGTTCTTGGATGGATATTTCACCTTAACCAAGAATTCTATTATGTGAGGACATGATGAAAATGCCATCCTAAGAAAGCACAATGGTTCAGATTTAACTAGCCTAGGGTACCAAGAATTCATTATGTGAGGTATGCAAAGCTAGGACAAGGAATATGAATCAAACCTTATTAGTGATATAAAGGAAAGAGTCTACTAATTAGACTTAATTAACCAAGAATTCTATTATGTGAGGTTAATGAATTGATAAGAATTGATTCCCACAAGAAATTTAATCTAACGAAAATTTTCGGATTATTAAGGGAGTGTAGGACTCGAAATAGTGGGAGCTAATTTGATTATGCATAGAAGGTTTAAAAGATTACAAGATACTAATAAAATTACATTTCTTTGCAGTTTCATCTTTGTGATAATAATCAAAAAAAAAATAACATGTTCCCTAAGGATAATGGAAAAACATGTTAACCGGACCCAACCTAAAAGATTGGCTAAGAATCTTAGAATTGTTCTAGATTTTGAAAGAATTGCCTATGTCCTGGAAGCACCTCTTCCACTTGATATTGGACCGGATGCTCCACAAGCTGAACTGATGCTCTTGAAAATGGAGAGAGGATAGCAGGAGGGCTAAAAATTACATGTTAACCTCCAGAATAGAGAACTTCAAAACTAAGCATGAAGAGGTTTCAAATGCTATGATATCCTATAGCTCTACAAGAGTTGTATAGCGAAAATCCAAGAGTGGTTGAGTATGAATTGGTGTGCATCCCTCTTAGCATGAAGTTAAGGGAAGGGGAACCTCCAATGATCATACTCTTAAAATGATCAATGGATTAGATCGACTGGATGGATATGGGGTGGTCATGCCAGACCGCAAAGTGAATTTGATTTACAATCCCTTCCTCCAAGTTAAAACCGTTATAACTAAATACAATTCATAGGATTGAGAGAAAAACTCTCTGAATGCTAAGTGAGCTTAAAGAATTTCACAGACAGAATGTGAAAGGGAAGGACATGAGGATATCTTTGCCGCTCCATAGCAGGGCCAATAAAAAGCCCAAAGTGCTACCAAAGAGAGGTCCAAAGTTGGACCCAAGAATAAGAGCTTCAAGAAGCCAGCGGCAAAGGCAGAGAAGGCGATGCAAAGGGAAAATGTTTCCTATGGAAAAGATAGACACTGGAAGAGGACTGTCCTCAATACTGAACAGTCTGAAGAAAGGCAAAGGAAAATAGGTACGAACCAATGTCTTATGATTGAATATGAATAGTGTTAATTCAGATAGTCATTCCTGGATATTAGATTCAGTAGCAAATCTCATGTTTGTATGTCTTTGCAGGTACTTCAGAATAGTTCTGAGGTAAAAGGGCGAGATCATTTTGAGGATGGCAAGGGGCACGAGTTGAGCCGAGGCCATGGGACTTGCTCACTAAGACTACCTCAGGACTGTTATGAAATTTGGCAGATGGATGTCAAAACAGCTTTCCTCAATGGGTTTTTCAGGAAAACATCTATAGGAACAACCGATAGGTTTTGTATCCCTGCTGAAAGACATAAGGTAGCAAATGCATCGATCCATTATGGATGAGAGCAAGCTTCAGAAGAGTGGAACATTCGATTTGACGACATAATCAAATCGTTTGGTTTGTGCAGATCCGGATGAGCCCTGTGTATACCAATGGGTTAAAGATATGCCAACATTTCTCATATTATATGTAGATGACATACTTTTGATGGGAAATGATATAGGCATGATGACAGAGGTTAAGGTTTGGTTGTCCAAATCTTCCGATGAAAGACTTAGGAGAAGCAACATTGTGCTTGGCATTCGTGTGTCTAGAGATAGAACAAAAGGGTAATTGGATATCCCAAAAATGTACATAGAGAAATGCTAAAAGATTAGCAGGAGAACTCTAAGAGAGGTCTTTTGCCTTTCACTCACGGTCTTATCTTTCTAAGGAGATGGGTCCAAAGACCGATGAAGAGCGGCAGCGGATGCGTAATGTGCCTTATGCGTCTGCCGTAGGTAGCTTAATGTACGCAATGCTATGTACAAGACCTGATATAGCTTATGCTGTAAGTATTACGAGTAGATATCGTCAAACCTAGGGGAGACATTGGTCGGTTGTAAAATCGATCCTTAAGTACTTGAGAAGAACTAAGGATCTAGTTCTGAGTTATGGATGTTCCGAGTTAACATTCAAGGATACTCAGATTCTGATTTCCAATCAGTATTGATGATAGAAAGTCTACGTCAGGGTACATTTTATAGTAATGGAGGTGCTGTTAGTTGGAAAAGTTCCAAACAGACAACCACAGCTGACTCCAATCAGAAGCTGATACATTGCTGCTCGGAAGCAGCGAAGGAGGCTGTTTTGGGCGAAAGTTTGTAATTGAACTTGGTGTGGTTGAACATGGCTTACCGATAAGCATGATCTGTGACAATACTGGAGCTAGCACCAGGCACAAGGAAACCAAGGGCACACCAAAATCCAAACACATTCAGCGTAAGTATCACATTTGAGAGAATTCGTTGGAGCTGGAGAGATTTGATCTTGAAGACTCCTCAGCAGAAAATGTAGCTGATCCACTGAATAAGGTGAGATACGAAGCAATTGGACCATCATCTTGAGAAGATGGGTATGAGATAACACATCGAATGGCTTTAGTGCAAGTGGGAGTTGTTAGTGTATATAGTGTATGCCCTAGAAAACCATTCATGTTGTCGGTTTCAGAGCATTTTGTCTTGTATCTATATATATCATAAATATAGAGAAAGAGTTCTTCAATTCATATATGTAAATTGCTTCCTTTATTCAGTCATGCATTTAAAATAAAGTATGTATATGAATTGTCCAGATGATTCATTTAATAGGTAAATGAATTTCAAAAAGGGTTCCTATGGAAGCAATATAAATTGGGCAACTATATTGCACAGTAGGCATATCGGATGCTTCGAAAGATATCATGAGTTGATATAAGTATGGATGACGATGATAGTCATGTCACTGGGGCATTGGTATGGATTAACGGTTGGTGAACTGTTTTTCGAATGTGAAGAATAACGTAAGTCACTTGGAAAAGCATGTAGTAATGATTTATCGTTTGGTATATCAGTGCACGATGTAGTCGTTTGACCTGAGACATTGTAGTCGGATCGATATGGATCCGTATGGTTCATCGGTGTTAGTAGGAGAATATCATGTTTTACAATAGCCTATTTGGTCATGCGTTGTTCATATGCGGAAACGAACGATGGTCAAGAGGGGATCCATAGACTCGGAATATAGGATTAGGAGTACCGCTGACTCATCCGGATTCAAGTTCTAGCAGAACATCGATAAATGTTGAACTGAATCTCTGGCAGAGTCTATTATTAGTCCTAACAAAGTAAGTTTGTGATGACAAGTTCCGGACATATTGATCGAAAATTCGGTAAAAGATCGAGTTTAGGATTTTGACGTTCCATGAAACCATACTCATTAGGATCTCAATGGAGGGACTTTACCTGCATGGTACCTATGATCTGAAATGGGTTGATGAAGTATTTCTTCATCGTGGTTTAGGGACTATGGCAAATTGCGGATGTTTACCATAGTGTGGGCCTTCCGAACAGGTTTTCAGATTCATCCAGAACCGGCTCACGGCTAATCCACGGTGGGACCTACATGGTCACACCAATAGCCTTGAGAAGTTAGAGAAGGATGAGAGAGAGAAAAGATTATCCGAAGAGGCTAGACCTTCGAGGGTAATAACGGGATTTCTATAGTAATAGTTACATAGAAATCATTTGTGACATTTTAAGGGTTAAAATGGTACGCAATAATAATTATATTTAATTATATCTTAAAGTGTTAAGATTAATGAGATGAATAAAATAACCTTAAAGTTAAAGGGGAAAAAGGGGTAAATTTTTGGGTTGTAATGTAAACTAGTTTAGTTTACATGGGCCCTTGAATAAATGATTATTCAAAGGGTAGCATATAAATTCGTGGGGTCCCTTTATAAAATAAGATTTTATTGGGTTGGAAGTGAAAAACAAATAATTTTGCAATATGAAGTTATATATAAGTGCAAAAGGTTGCATTTTTGTTCATTCTTGACTAGTTCACAAAAACACAAACCAAAACTCTCTCTCAAACCCAAGGCCACTCTCTAATCTCTCAAGGTGGTGTTAAAGTGTGGAGGTTTCATCCTTTTGAAGCTAATCTTCATCAATCCAAAGCAAAGGAGTAGGTATAATCTCTTTTCCAAGCTTTGTTTGAAAACCGGTTTTAGAATCCATGCTTTCATGCTTTCATTCTCCATCTCCACCACTCTTCATGCATGCTGATTCTTTCACTGGAAAGAGGAATGTGGTCGGGAGGGCCAAAGAGGGGAAGGCTGGGTGCTGGGCGGGCAAGGCTTGCAGTGGACTTTTATCGAACAGTTTCGTGCACAATAAAAGCATCCAAAACCCCAGCAATGCAACCACGTTTTCCAGGGATTTGCAACAATCCAAACACAGTAAGAAACCACAAAAAATTGTAGAAAATCAATCCAAAAACACATAAAAATAGGTCCACAAAAATTCCAGATCTGTAGATTCTATGAACTTTCAAGGAAAATTCCCAGTGATAGAAGAAACAAACAGAGGCAGTGACGAAACATCCGATAGCCTGTTCAATAATCTTTCCAACGGTTGGTGGATTGTTCAATTTCGACACCGGACACGCTCAGAACAAGCCGCCGAAGTTCCGACAGCAAGAACAAGTAGATATACAGATTCTATGAAATTTCACGACCAAATCCCAGAGAAATACACAGCAAACGCCAGCAGTGATGGAACGACCAGAAACCTAATTAAAAAACTTTGCAATAGTGGGTGGATCGTCTGATTCCGACACTGGACGCACCCATACCAAGCCGCCGAAGTTCCAATCGCGAGAAAGAGCAGTTCTATAGATTTCGTGAAATTTCACAGCCAAATTCTGGCAAAATACCCAGTGACCACCGACAGTGATGAAACTACCAGAAAGATAATTCAAAACCCTTTCCAACGGTGGGTGGATAGCTCGATTCCGACACCGGACGCACCCGAAATAAGCCGCCGAAGTTCGGCTGTGAGAACGAGCAGATCTGCAGATTCCGTGAAATTTCAAGGCCAAACCCATCGAAATACACAGCGAACGCCGGTAGTGATGAAACAACCAAAAAGCTCATTCCAAACTTTTTCCAACGGTCCCTAAACCCTAAACCCTAAACCCTAAAACCCAAAACCCAAAACCCTTAACCCTAAAACCCAAAACCCAAAACCCTAAACCCTAAAACCCTAAACCTAAACCTAAACCTAAACCTAAACCCTAAAACCAAACCTAACCTTAAACCCTTAAAACCCCAAAACCCTAAAACCCTAAACCCTAAACCCATATCACATGGAACTGAGCCGAGATCTCGTACTTAGGTGCTAGACCCAAAATCTTGGCCCGAACTAGATCAAAAATAGCTAAGACAATATCTTTGCGAGAGCTAATGCTGACAAAACACGCGATTATTCCGTTCAAACCATAGGAAATAAACTATGGCTGAAAGGACCAACCGGGAAAGAAGGTGGCTGAAATCACCTTTTCGTCGAAGATGCAAGCTAGCCCACTGGAGTAGAGGGAGCCAGGAGAGAGTAGGCCATGTAGAAAGTGTCCTGGTAGTGACCTCCCACCAAACATCACTAGAAAAATCATAACTGAAAAACAAATGTCATGGGTCTTTGTAGCTGATCTGCATAAAACACACCTCCTAAACCCTAAACCCTGAACCCTGAACTTTTTTTTGGATAAGGTAAGTACGTATAAAAGACTAAAAAAGTATAAATACGAGGGGCACACCCCAAGAGGATGACTGATAACTCTCAGTCAAGAACCCGTGGGAAAACCCACAAAGTCACGAACAGCATAAAGAGAGCACGCAGGCTCCCCACAAAGCAATAAGATTCCATAAATAACAAAGCCACAAACCAGCATAAAAGAGCACGTAGGGTCACCACAAACCAGCACAAAAGAGTAAGCAGTGTCCTTACCAAGCTAATCAAGATGATGCCATATCACATGGAGCTGAGTTGAGATCTCATAATTAGGTGCTAGACCCAAAATCTTGGCCCAAACTAGATCAAAAATAGCTAAGACAATATCTCTACGAGAGCTATAATGCTGACGAAACACGCGATTATTCCATTCAAACCATAGGAAATAAACTATGGATGAAAGGACCAACCGGGAAAGAAGGTGGCTGAAATCACCTTTTCGTCGAAGATGCAAGCTAGCTCACTGGAGTAGAGGGAGCCAGGAGAGAGTAGGCCATGTAGAAAGCATCCTGGTAGTGACCTCCCGCCAAACATCACTAGAAAAATCATAACTGAAAAACAAATGGTCATGGGTCTCTGTAGCTGATCTGCATAAATCACACCGAGAGGACGTAATGACACCATGAGAGTTGAGTCGGTCCATGGTGTGAAGCTGACCAAGAGAAGCGACCCAGAGAATGAAAGAGGGATGTGGAATATGCTCGGGAAACCACAAGAGATGATGAATCGAGTTCACATCCTGTTTGTCTCGTAACACATTCCAAGCTGAATCAATAAAGAAACGTCCAGATGGATGGCCCTTCCATACAAGACGGGGAGGATAACTCGCTGAAGGCTGCACTGTAATAGAATCCCAGATGTGTTGAAGGTTTGCACTGCCCGAGGGAAAGTCCCACAAACAATCCCGAATAATGTCTGAAACCCGAGCATCCCACAACAAACCAGTGGAGGTTAAGGTTCTAAAAGGGAGTAAGTCACATAGAAGACTATGCGGAAGCCAGTGATCTCGCCATAACATGGTGTCCCTACCATCTCTAATACAAGTCACAATAAGACCCTGACACCAAACCCTGCTAAGTAAAATCTTCCTCCAAGCCCATGAAGCCCCAGAGGTAACTCGGATATGCCAAAAGGACCAACCATGGAGGAGAACCAAACGGGCCCAAGAAGACCATATAGAAGATCTATCAATAAGTAGCCTCCAAACGTGTTTAAGAATAGCCGCCCTATTCCAATCTTGGATCCTCTTAATCCCCAGGCCACCCTCCATCAATGGATAGCAAATAGAAGACCACGCAACCTTAGCACCAGAAGGGGACAAAGAAGTACCCTTCCAAAGAAATGAGGCCAAAATACTCTCAATCCGTCTAACTGTAGCTGCCTGCAAAAGAAACATGGAGGACCAATAAACCTGTATGAAGAGAAGTACCGACTTTATCAACTGTAGTTGGCCTATATAGGTCAAAGATGCCGACGTCCATAGCCTAATCCGAGAAAGAATTCGCTCCAACAGAGGCCTACAATCAGAATGTCCAAGGGGGGTAGAGATTAGAGGAACCCCTAGATATCTTACCTGTAACTAGCCCAACTAGAAACCCATGATGGACTGTAACCCAATCTGCTCCTCATCTGTAACTCCAAAAAGAAACAACTGGCTCTTTTCTGTATTAGTCACTAACCCAAAAACCTTCGCAAAATAATCCAAGACCGATTTGATCAAGCTAATAGAGGAAGCATCTGCTCTACAAAACACCATCAACTCATCTGCAAAACACAAATGAGTAATAGCTGCTCACCTACATCTCCAATGATAATGAAATCTAGGGCTATGAGAGGTTTCCCGAAAAAATACCAGCTAACTCCTCCATAGCCAACACAAAAAGGTAAGGAGAAAAAGGGTCCCCCTACCGCACACCCCAGGAGGACCTAAAAAAACCGTGAAGCTCTCCGTTCAGGGCAACAAAGAAATATGGTGTAGAGATACATGTCATGATCCACCTCACCTATGCTCAGGAAAACCCACAATACGCAATCTCTAAAGGATGAAATCCTAACTCACAGTATCAAAAGCTTTCCAAATATTAACTTTAAGGGCACATCGAGGTGAAGTACCCCCAAGATGATAGTTTCGCAAAAGCTCCTGAGTCAGCAGAATATTATCAGAAATCCTTCAACCTGGGACAAAAGCTGACTGGGAAACCCCAATAATATCTGGAAGCACTACACTTGTAAAGTACATTACAACAAGATATCGGCCTAAAGCCCGTCATACGACTCGGGCTCTCCACCTTAGGAACCAAAGCAATCCTAGTGGCATTAACACATCTTAGCATTTCATTAGTAGCAAAAAAATGTTTCACTGCATCTCTAAAATCTGTACCAATAATATCCCATGCCCACTTAAAAAACAAAGATGTGAATCCATCCGGGCCCAAGGCTTTATCATCAGGGATAGAGAATAAAGCAATCCTAACCTCATCATTAGTGATAGGAGCAGTCAATGGAGAAATCATATTCGAAGAAATGCAGCCAGAAAAAGGCCTGGAAGCCTCTGCAATCTGAGGTTGACTAGAGGCAGTAAGAAGATCCTAAAAAAACCCACCGCCAAACGCACTAAACCCTGATTATCAGTAATATAAGTACCATTCCCATCAGTCAAACCATGGATGCGGTTCCAAACCTGCCTATAGATCAGCGACTTATGAAAGAACCTAGTGTTCCAATCCCTTAAGTGTAGCCACTGAACATGAGACCGCTGCTGAAAGAAAGCCTCCTCATCTCGACAAAGACTAAAATACTGGTTGGCAAGGTTCCTCTCCTCAGAGATACACTCAATAGAAAAGGGGTCTTGATCCAAATTTCCTTGGGCTGTTGCCCACCAAACTCGAGCCTCAATTACCCTACTAGAGATATGACTAGAAACCCTAATATGTAAAGCTTTTAGCTTCCGTTTGGCTAACCCCAATTTCTGCGTAAGACGGAATATAGGATTGCCTACAATAGGCTCGTCCCAAACTACCGGAACAATATCCCTAAAATTTACATTATCAGCCCAAAAATTTAAAAATTTAAAAAGGGATGGTACCTTGCCACAGCGGGGACCAAACCAAACGACAATAGAGCTATGATCTAAAACATCTCGAGGTGAAAACTCTGAAACTGTGCTTGATCGATCAAGGAACCAAGAAAGTGATGCAAAGACCCAATCGCGCTTTAGTAAAATAATCCCATCGCCCTGTTGACCGTTATGCCAAGTATACCGAAGCCAACTAAAAGGAACCCCAATCAACTCAGCATCATGGATACATTGGCCAAAATCATCCATATAACCATACCACGTAGGATCACCACCCACTCTGTCAGAGGCTCCCAAGATGGCATTAAAATCACCCAACACAAGCCACGGGAGCCCCTCTAAACCAAACACTACCGACTGATCCCTAAGGAAATCCCACAAATCATGGCAATTCCCAGGGTCATTAGAACCATACACAAAAGTAATCCCAAATGAGAACCCCTCAGAAACATGAGTAACCGTGTAAGTAATCTCCTGAAGAGAGCAATGAAGACTATGCACAGAGTAAAGAGAAGAGTCCCAACATACCAGAACACGGCAAGCAATAGAATCTATCACATTCGATAAAAACTGCCACGAAGGACAAACAGATGAGACCACTAATTGTAAATGAGACCGCTCAACCTTAGTCTCCAACAAACCAATCAATCCCAAAGATGTGTCAGAAATCCAATTCCGCACAGCGCGTTGTTTCGAGAAGCTGTTAAGGCCTTTAATATTCCAACTCCCTATCATTGGAATTGGGATAGAAACAAGCTAAGAAATCACTTGAGCTGAAGCCCCCGCTTTCCCTAACCTATCCCCTTTGCCAGGCGTGGCAAGGAAACTGATCCAGATAAGGTGGCATCTAGTGTCTGGAGATCGTCACTATACAGAACAAGCGAGGCAAACCTGTTGGAAGAGGTAGATTGCCTACTCCCAGAACTCATAAAGGATTGAGTGTTTTCTATGCAATTTTTAAATCCTATAATACGATCTTGCTCATCCTTAATAGGAAAAGGGGAATCAGGTTCCGACCCCGATTCAAAGCCGAAAAATTCACCTCTGCTAGCACGAACAGTCTGCTGATACGGGACTAAAGCCAAAGAAGCATCCCCAACTCTAACTGTACTTGGAACTGAAATTGTAGATGGCACTAAAACATCCCTCTCCATCCCCCGCTCCCTCTCCCTAATGGGATCAATAGTGGCTGGCTGCCTCAAAGGCTCGTAGTTTTTAGATTGCACTGCTTTCCCTGGTGCCTTCTGGAAACTAGTGACTATCTTATTCTTACCTTGAGCTATAGCTGCAGTAGGTACCTCTGGTTGGTGACAAACATGACCAAAAACATAGCACTTAGGGCACCTCTTGGGGGTCCACTCATATTCCACTATAATCTGAATAGCCTCCACAGATATCCGGCACTGAAATTCAATATGACATCTTAGAGGCTTTGCTGCATCTAGCTCAACACATACCCGACCATAATCCAAACGGGTCCGCTCTGATGTTGTCTTATCACTAGATAACAGTCGACCTAACATAGAGGAAACTATGCAGAGTCCTTTGTGGGACCACAAAGGATAAGGCAAACCATTCAAACGAGCCCATACCAGAACCTTAGAGATGCGGCCTTTATCAAAAGTAAACTGAGCATGCCATTGTTGCAGAATAATAGACTTACCCCTAAACATCCATGACCCTCTCTCAAGGATTGAATGCACCGCATCCTTGTCCCTAAATCTGAAAATGTAGAAACCAGTACCTGTGGACATAACATCTTCCAACCCCGTAGCTTCCCATGCATGGAAAGCAATTGAACGGACAGCATGAAATGGCATAGAATACCCCAGGAAACAACCCACAATACAGCGAAGCCATTCAACATCATTGTCATCAATAACATCATCTAGTATATGTAAGATGTCATCCTTAATATCAAGGTCAACAGCTGCAAGGGTGAAATGGGACCCGACCTTTGTCACTCTAACCTTGTCCGCCCAAGAGGAGGACACTTTTGATGTGTTCTTTCCCATACTTTTCTGCTCTACTGGCTTAGGGACTGGCTTTTTTTCACGGGGCTTAGAAGATGCCCAATTGAGCTTAAAAAGCTTCTTAGACTTTGGCATTTTTAAGCCATTAAACGATTGCAAAGACAAACCTGCAATATCATTAGATTCAAACTCAAGAAAACCAAAGGAAGCGTTTTTGTGATGAAAAATCTTGGCTCCTTGAATCGCCACATTTGAGAAAACGGATAACAAATACTTGTCACCATCCATGGCTCCAAATCCCCAATCCATAAAGATTTCGCCGAATTCTCAGAAGTTTGTGGCTGTTGGGAGCTGTGTGAGGTAGTGTTTAATGTTTTGGCTTGGGTTGGGGCCGGCACGGTGTTATTTGGGAGTGAGGGGTTTTGTTCAGACATTTTTTCAAACACTTGGTGGCAGGAAAAAAAGGTGTGATTTTGGTGAGTTTCAAAGTTTGAAAGAGTGGGTATTTGTGAAACAGTGGTTGGAGTGAAGAGGTTTTGGTGTTGGAAAGTGAAATGTGGTCGGGAGGGCTAAAGGGGGAAGGCTGGGCGCTGCGCGTTGGGGCGCTGGGAGCGCTAGGCGCAGGGCACTGGGAGCGATGGGCGTTGCGCACTGGGGCGCTAGCCCCGCGCATGCGCGCACAAGGCTGCACGCAAGGCCTGCAGACTTTTGCCAAACACCTTGCGTGCATGATCAAAACTCGACCAAAATGCAACAAACTTTTCCACGAATATGCAAAATCAAAACCCAACAAGAAACCAAAAGGAAAAAATTGCAGAAAATTAGAAAAAATCACACCAAAACAGGTCCACGAAATGGCATAAAAACCCAACTCAAACCGCACATTCCGGTGAAAAAACAGTGGGTTTTTCTGGGAACCAGAGGTCAACAAGGTGCAAAGAGATGTGGGGATTGTCGATCTTGCCTAGATGAGTCAGTATTGGCACTCCATTGCAATTCCCGATTGAAAAAACCCACTGCGAAAGAAAATCCAGATGTGCAGTTTTCATCAAATTCGACAAAAAAACCCCGACGACCAGAACCCCTGAATGAGGCAGTGACAAAACGACTAGAAAGGGGGTTGAACAAGCTTTCTAAAGACAGTTGGATCGCCGGATTCTGATGTTAGATGTGGCAGGAATTACATGGCAAAGTAAAGGCAGCGGCCACGAGTTGAGAGCAAAAAACACTTGAAAAAAATTCTTGTTTTTTTCCCCTCCCTCTGAAAGATTCAACATGCATGAAGAGTGGTGGAGATGGAGAATGAAAGCATGAAAGCATGGATTAAAAAAAAGGGTTTACATGCAAAGCTTGGATATGAGATTATACCTACTCCTTTGCTTTGGATTGATGAAAATTAGCTTCAAAAGGATGAAACCTCCACACTTTAACACCACCTTGAAAGGATTAGAGAGTGGCCTTGGCTAGGGAGAGAGNTATGATGTTATTCAGGAAAAGTATGTCTTTAAACAGGTTTCGCAGTTTTTCTACATGGCACGTCTCGGGTATCCGAGTCTTGTGGGAGCCCCCGGATCCTACGGGATGAGGAATTTCGGGACGGGTTGTGTCAGGGATCATAAATTCTTTATAGATACCGATTCTTTCTTCATGGAGCACCATATATCTGAGACTATAAAGAAAACCTAGAATATATGGTTAGACAAGAAGGAACCAATTCTTGTTGGAGTTGGGTCTAACTCCTCACCCAAAAGGCCTTATTGAGTGGGAGGATTATCTACTTTTATAAACTCATTGGCTTAAGTGTGCCTAGTCGATATGGGATCTCCAACACCAATGGCCACTTTAGGTATCAGGATTTAAATCGTTAGTTTAAAGTCTTTGGGGGATAAACACACTCAGAGTTTCTATCGAGTGAAACAATAAGATAAAATTGCAAAGCGGCTCCTTCAAAAGGCCTTTACTGTATATAATATGTAACTTGCTAAAAGGCCTTATGCTGCTTCTCCTCTAATATAACCTGATTCTAGTTATTTCACGGAGCTTAATTAATAAATATAATGAATCTATTCAATTTATCTCCCTTTTCAAGAGTAGATTTTCCGATCTGAATAGAACCACGATTCATTTGTTAATCGATTCTTTATTATTCAAGTCACAGTCCTTGCGTTTTTCCCAGTGGGAATGAGAGAAAGAATTTAATGAATGAAGATTCTCATCCTTCGATCAAATAAGTTTAACAATCTTTTCCCGAGGGAACTTCGCCGTCTCGAATCTTAGATCTTGCTGATAATTTCACTGAGATGTGAAACAGAACCATTGATTCATTTGGAACAATACCAAGATGAATAAATAATTTCACTGAGATGATGAAGATGCTATCTTCTGGACTAGAACTAAAATATGGATCTGATTCAAATTTTTATTCAGGTTATATGGAGCGTGCATTACTTGTGAATAAAGGTGAAATGGCTAAATGCAGTACAATTTTGAAACTTGTGAGAATTTTTAGACCTTTCAAAAAATAATTACTCGGAGGAGATTCCTACTGAAGTGAGTGACAAATCTTGGAGCACTGTATTCACTAAATCTATCACACAATTCTTTTTATTGGGAGAATCCCAGAAAACATTGGTGCTATAGGATCACTATAATCTGTTGATTTATCTGAAAATCAACTCTGTGATGAAATCTTATCAAGCATTTCGAAGTTCAAGCTTTTGAGTCACTTGAATTTATCCAACATAAATGCTGATTATCAGGTCTTTGAGGATCTGATTTACCCTTGATTCATTTAATGATTTAGTTTAACTTGGCCATGGCACATATTTCATTCAAATGAAATAAGACTCCAATAGTGGAAGACTTAAAGAAAATTAAAACATAATTGACTTTTAAGTCTTCTCTGTAAGTGGGAGAGTTAAAAGAAACTATAACATCATTGACTTAAGTCTACTCTGTTAGTGGGAGACTTAAAGAAACTATATAACACAATTGAAAGTGGAAGGACAGTCCAGGATAGTGGAGACTTAAAAGTCTTCTCTTGACCCCAGAGTCCATTATTCTTAAATTAAAGCCATTTCTATGCAATTATCAGAGCTTAATTAAGTAACCACTGATTAGTACTTCAGTTCAATACAAGATATTTATGGATCCTATAATTTATCTAAGGCCATGTTTACTTGTTGGAATTTTATATTGAAATGGAAAGGAAAATGGAATGAATACATATTCGGATAATTAATCAAGAATGAAATGCATTATGATTTCATTGTATACTATAAGATGAAATATTGAGCGATGAAATCAAATGGGCCCCAAACAGAGTAGATAACTAAAGTAATTAGAATTGGACACTAGGAATATTTCTCAACAAACTAAGCAAATACTACACAGCTTTATAAAATATGAAAGGCAAGCTATAGAAAATTTATAGAAGGCATGACTGTCTTAGGTTAAATTTTTGATAGACAATATGTCGTCAAGCTTTATACATGAATAAATGGTAAACATTATATGCTAACTCGCTCAAAGAATGTTTTGGACTTGGAGAAGAGATTTTTTGTTAGGTGTGAGTTGTAATGTGGTGTGATTTGTGAGAAAAGAGCAAAGCCTTCGTTGTGGTCAATAACTTAATACATAATTAATTCCATGCTAATTAATCACCAGTTTAATGGAACTTTTTACTTTTGATTTTTTTTTTTTTTTAGTCAAAATTTAATACTTTGGCTTTAATTTTTCAAACTTTGTGTGCTACGTAAAACATGTGGAATGGATATCAGATATAACATTTATATGGTTAGACAAGATGAAATACTTGTTCAAGGGAAGAAATGGTGCTTCAAAAGATAAGAGTATAATCACAATCTAAATTATGTGATCTCCGTTTTGGACAGAGCTTGAAACGGAGTAATTTCCTAAGAGATCACCATTCTCATATGTGCTTGTTATATGTTATCCTTTTTAATTAACTTGGATTCCTTGCCAATTATTAAACAAACGTCCATTAAATATAAAACATATTACAATAATTTACATAAAAATCAGCACATTGTGTGAAAAGAAGAAGACGTAACAGAGAGGTTAAGTAAGCAAGTATTGCGAGCATTTCTCCATCATTCTTTCACTTCAATGATATATTAAACTTGAAGGAGGGGTTAGAAAATTCAATTAAAACTTTTATAGTTTTCTACTGTAATCTTATTGACTAAATTATAGATATGTGAGGAAAGAACAAAGCCTCAATTGCAGTCAAGAACTTAATGCATTCACATGCATAATTAAATTTAAGTCCTCACTAATTAATCACCAAGTTTATGGTACTTTTCACTTTAACCTTTTTTTTTTTTTTTTTTTTTTTTAGTTATCAAGTTTAATACTTGGCTTTAATCTTTCGAACTTTGTGTGCCATGTAAACATGTGGAATTGATATCAGATATAATGTCATGCATATTTGCATACTTGTAGAACAAAAGTATATGGAACCCACATTGAAATCAAATCAATACAACTTGTGAATATCACTTGAGTCCATTGATTTCTCCACAAAAAATTTACATATAAAATGTAATAAACAAAAGAAAGAGAAAAATTGAAAAGAAAGAACTGTCCATGAATCTATCATACTGCAGTGATCACTTGATTTCAGATTTGCCAAATTAGTTTGAAACCGTAGGAAATGAAAACTGTTATCTTTTTTTTTTGTCATATTTATTATTATTATTATTATTTATTTATTTATTTATTTTTGTGCACGGCTTCTGATGAGGTGAATTCATTCTGGTATATTAGTGGAAGACTTAAAGAATTTAAAATATAATTGACGTGAAGTCCACTCTGTTAGTGGGAGACAGAGAGAAATAGAAGTCTACAAAGTCTTCTGCTATTTGCTACCTTTCCAAATTGTATTATATGGATTGATTATTTGCAATTGATTCTAATTGAGGTCCAGTCTGTTAGTGGGAGACTTATAGAAATTAAAAGTCGCAAAAGTCTTTTTTAATGGAAATGGATATATATTAGATCAATGAATCAATACTGGAATGCATTATGGTTCCTTTGTTTACATATAAGATGAAATATTGATGGAGAGGAATCAAATGGGTGGTATGTGGACAAAAATACCCTCACCAATAAAATAGCCAATATAAATTAAAAACTGTTATTTTACTTTTAAATAAAAACATAATTATGTAAATAATAATAAATAAATCTAATATTATATTATTAAATTCATTGGATTCCTTACAAAATTTTGAGGAATCCTTTCCTAATATTTTTAAGGAATGGATTATGCATGAGATTCCAATTCCATACTCAATTCCATTACGTGAACAACGGAATTAGGATTCCATTATCAATTCTTAGAAGTAAACATGGCCTAAGGAAATAAAAGTTATCAAACAACTTCATTTTCCATCCTTATTCATTTGTCGATTTGTGAAATTTTCCAGCTTTTCCTTTTCAGAGTAGATTTTTTGTTAATTGGTTATTTTTGACTCATCGTGGAAGTTACAGTCCTTACGGTTTTAGCTCTAATTTTTTAAACTTAGCGACCTTTTGTTTCTATTAAAATTATAATTCAACAGAAACTTATTTTTCCTTTTATGCAATTATCAAAACTTAATTAACTACTCAATAACCAGCTCAATTAAATATAGGATTATCCTTGGAATCTTGCTGCATAAAATAAAGAACAAGGTAATTTCCTGCAATTTTCCAGAGTCAAAATCTTGACCAACTAGTTTGGTGTTCACAACTTACAAATGGATCCCAAGTTGAGAAAATCAGCTAAGGTTTGTTTAGCGTATTATATGTCAACAAAAAAACACTATAAATAACATGCCATAGATAATACTCTCTTGCACATTTCCTTTTTGTTGCAAATGAAAACCAGGAGAATTGTCGCCTTTTTTTTCTTTCCTATAATAAATGTGGGAACTCTAGTTCGTGTGTGTGCGCGATTGAGGTGTAATTTGAAGTATAATTTTGCACACACGTAAAATAATGGATCAACAAAATGATGTTGTCTTCAAACAGAAGATATACTCGTAGTCTTGTGACCTGAGGTTGTTATGTGTCTCTCTAGTTAGGAACTAACACCCTTGATTTCCGCCATTGATCAACCTTTGCTTGATTTTGGTTAACACCCGAGATTTCGGCCATTGATAAAGCTTTTGTTGATTTGGGCTAACAGTGTGATAAGAAGAAGACGTAACAGAGAGGTTAAGTAAGCAAGTATTGCCAACATTTCTCCATCATTCTTTTACTGCAATGATAAATTAAACTTGAAGGAGGGGTTAGAAAATTCAATTAAAACTTTGACAGTTTTCTATTGTAATCTTTATTGACTAATTAAATATACACTGTGAGGCCCTACTTTTCAGACTTCTGTTCCAGATGAGCTGGATAGGATATGACTTGGAGTCTACATACTTTATTAATGTGAACCATTGAAGTTAATTGGATGGATGAAAACTTGTAGCCAGGATACTTTTTATTTACTCTATAGAGAACTTCTAGCTCCAAACATTACAGATAGTATTGGCATATTGAAAAGATCATTCTTAATTTCTTGATGATTTAATGGTGATGAACAAACTTTCTCTTTAATTTCTAATTTGAACTTGAAACAGGGCCCCGAAATAGAGTGAATAAGTAAAGTAATTAGAATCGTGGACACTAGTAATATTTCTCAACAATTTTTCTGGAACCATATCGATATGTATCAATAACTTCAGTGACATGATGACAATGAGCTCTAATGACCATGAAATGGATATAAACTACGGATCTAGTGCTGATTTTTATACAGGTTACATGGAGGATTCATTTCTTGCGAAGAAATGTCAACTTGTTGAATATAACACAATTCTGAAGTTTGTGAGAGTCATATACCTTTCAAAATCTAACAACATTGCAGTCACTGAATTTGTCACACAATTCTTTTGCCGGTAGAATTCGTGGGAATATAGATGCTATGATATCAGTAATGGTTTGAACGTTTGAGATCATGAAATTATAATATATAAGTTTTTTTCTTGAATTCATTGAACCCTGAATTCTTCTAATTATTTTGTTCTTTTCTTGGCCGTGACACATTGACACCTTTAATTCATTCTATTGAAACAATACTGTATTAGTTGAAGACTTCCAGAAATCATTGAAATGTTAATTCTATATCTTTTCTTTCTCCTAAATGTTGTGTGAAATGTTGAAATGGACAGCTAGAAAAATCAAAGTTTCATATTTTGCCCTCGTTAATTAACTTGATGTCTACGCTGTTAATTGGACCTACTAAAATTACCTTTAAGTACTATTTCGGGTCAATTGACTATGAGGCCATGGGGGTCCCTTATCTTTGAAACAGGGGATCTTGGAGCCACGTGGCCCACTGACATCTTTAAAATCTTGATGTTATCAGTAAAGATCAAAGAAATTTCCTGCAAGTTTTAAAATTGATTTCTGGACAAACTAGTTGAGTGGTTCAGTGAACGGAAACTCTATAAATAGCAGGCCACTAATAATAATATTCTCATGCACAATTCCTTTTCCATAAACTTTTCCTATGCAAATGAAAACCATGAGCATTTTTCTTGCCTTTCTTTTCATTTCCACAACCCTCAACATTAGCTTCTGCGGAGGAAGCTCTTACCGGGGTTGCATTGAAAGTGAGAGACAAGCTCTTTTAAGGTTCAAGAAAGATCTGATAGATCATTCCAACCGGCTTGCCTCTTGGACTTCTGGTCATGCAGATTGCTGTACATGGTCTAGCATTTTCTGTGACAACCAGACGGGCCATGTCCTTGAGCTCAACCTTAGTACTCCTCAGCAGGGGCGGACCCAGGCCCCTTGAGAGTAGGCCCAGGCCTGCCCTCAGATTTTAAAAAAAAATTGCAAAGTTTTTTTTTATTTTTTTTGGAAGATTAAAAAAATAAATAAAAGGTTAAAAACTGAAAAGTTAGCTTTCGTCTTTTCTCATTCAGCTTTTTCTTTCCCAGTTCCCAAACGCCCTTTTTACATCTCAACCTAGAAATTAAAAAAACCCCCCTTTTCAACTTCTCTCATCTGCGTGACTGGTCTCCTGAAGCGCCTGAACTCTGAAGGTTAGTAATTAATATTTCCTTATTTAATGATATACTACCCACTTTTTTAGAATCTTATCAATGCCTTTAGAGTATTGGTTTTGACGTTTGGGTGAAAAATTTAGTAGTGGTGGTCCTGGTGGACCCAGTTTTAGTGAGGCAAATAATAAACTACTGCTTTTGAAGAATTTTATTGATGCCTTAAAGTTTGGGTCTGGCGTTTGGACGAAATATTTTAGCAGTGGTAGACCCAGTTTTAGTGAGACAAATAATAAACTACTCTTTGAAAAAATCTTATTGATGCCTTTAGAGTATTGGGTTTGGCGTTTGGGTGAAAATTTTAGCAGTGGCGGACCCAGTTTTAGACTTTTAGTGAGACAAAAATAAGTTAAAGAATTTTTTTCAATTATCTTTGACTTTGTTTCCTTGACTCTTGTTTCAAACATGTCTTATGTATTAAATATTTGAATGTATTATATTGGTGACATATTGACAATTTTGACATGGTGTGTACTGTGTTAAATAGATGTGTTAAATTAAAATATGTCTTATGTATCATGTATCATGAATTTAAATATATCATGGTTTGTTCATGTATCTATTCAAGAGAAAATTAGTTGCTAAATTAATTAGTTTTTTTTTTTTAATAGGAATCTCTTTGTCTCTATTTTTGGGATCCCACTTGGTATAATTCAAACCCGATTATGGTGACCAAGCAGGTGGTGAAGTTTTTGTGAATAGGGATATAATAACGGAAAGTAAAGCAAAAGTGAAAAAACATGTGGGATCATTCTGTACTCATAACCAATGTCATGCCAATGTGTTGATTTATGAACCAAAGGCAACACACTCGATGTAATCTTGGTTGCGGCGAAAGGGCAATTGGATTATCGTATTCCTTGATGCATCAATTGATTGCTTAGATTTCTTTTACATCAAGGATTAGCATTTCGTGGCATGACAGTCAGTTGAATCTGAAAATCAAGGTAACTTTATGGAACTATTGAAGTTTCTATCCAATCACAATGACCATAAGAAAGTTGTGCTGGGAAATGCTCCGAAAAACCATCAAATGACGGCCCCCAAAATCCAGAGGCAACTAACTAGTGTTTGTGCTCATTTGACAACCAAGAAATTATTGCAGAATTGTGAGAGATAAACAACCATTTTCTTTACTGGTTGATGAATCTCGTGATGTGGCAGTGAAAGAACAAATGCTATTGTTTTCGCTATGTGGACAAAATGGGTTGTGTTATCGAACGTTTTATTGGGATTGTGCATGTTAAGAATACTTCTGCAAGTCTTTGAAACTGCAATAGATGCCTTTTTTTAAAGTATGGATTGAGTTTGACAAGTTTACGGGGCCAAGGTTACGATGGAGCAAGCAATATGAGGGGTGAGTTCAATGGTTTGAAGACTTTAATATTGAGAGAAAATAATTTGCTTTCTACATTCATTGTTTCTCTCATCAACTCCAATTGGCGCTAGTCAAAGTTGTAAGTAAACATTCAGCATTGGGTGAATTTTTTCAAACTCTTTCTGTTATCAAACACTGTGGCAGCATCTTGCAAGCGCAGAGATCTTCTACGTGACTCAGTTGAATATGTGATATCTTTGATTTCTAATGGTGATATTCAGACGGGACGCGGTTTGAATCAAGAATGACTATTAAACGACCAGGAGATACACGTTGGGGTTCACACATAGGGACAATTCATAGTGTCATAAACTTATTTTCTTCTGTTGTTGGTGTGCTCAGAGTGATTGAGATTGAAGGAGATGATTGGCAAAACAAAAGTCAAGCAAGGAGTTTATTACGAATCATGGAGAATTTTGAATTCGTCTTTTGTTATTCTTGATGAAGAAAGTATTGGGAATCACATATGAACTGTCACAAGCATTACAAAGAAAAGATCAAGATCTCCTTAATGCCATGCAGTTTGTACAAATTTCGAAGCGTCGGTTGCTAAATTGAGAAAGAAGACACTTGCTTCGACATATGTTGAAAGAAGCTTATGATCTATGTAAAGTAATGACATACCAATCCCGGAGAACATGGAGATAATTGGGGAGGACAAAACGAGGGATTGCGCCAATTACGAATAAATATCATTTTAAGGTGGAATTGATGTACACAGTTTAGATAACATTCAAGAAGAACTCAATAATCGTTTTGATGAAGTAAACATGGGGTTGCTCAGTGTATGGCATCTCTGATCCAAGTAACTCTTTGCTGCTTAATAAAGACAGATTACTTGAGTTTGCAAAGTCTATCCTGCCATTTTCCTCAACACGATATTTGGTTGCTCGATAATCAACTTGAAAATTATTATGAGGATGTTAGCACCAATGCCAATTTCACTCATGTTGATGGGTTGCCGATCTTGCAAAAAAATGGTTGAGTTTAAGAAGGATGTTGCTTATGACAAGTTTTCTTGCTTATTAAATTAGCACTGGTTTTCCTGTGGCTACTGCAACAGTTGAAAGTGTGTTTTCTCTGCAATGAATCTTGTTAAGAATACTTTGCGTAATCGAATGGGAGACGAGTGGATGAACAATTGCTTAGTAGTTTACATTGAAAAGGAAGTTTTTGCTACAATTCAAAATGAAGATATCATTGAACATTTTCAGAACATAATGAAGCGAAAAATCGTGTTAAATTGAAGATCTTCAGGTATACTATTCTAACTTGCTTTCATCTTTAAATAATAAATATTCATATTATTTAGATCTTTAGGTATACCATTCTAACTTGATTTTTGGGTCAATATGCAGAGGATGTGTGGATCTTTAATATAGACGGTTGAGTTAGAATGTTAACGTCTAGATCTGGATTTAGAGTGATCGTAATCCATCTCTTTGTAAACCTTTGTGTATCTTACTTTTGTTAGAGTTGTAATTGAGCTCTAAATTTGTGTAGAATATTTTTGGTTGATTTGTAGTTATTGTAAACTCTTTTGATTATATTGGATTTAAGTGGGTCGTTAGATTCCTGTGGTTTTTTATCTCCTCATATTGAAGAGGTTTTTCCACGTAAAAATTTTCTTGTGTTTCCCTGTAAATTATTTTCTTATGTTTTCACTACTTGATTGGCAAATACTGACGGAGTGATGGGGCCCCCCCTGGGTAAAAATCCTGGGTCCGCCACTGCTCCTCAGTATAGGTCAATGCTGGGCGGTAAGGTAAATCCCTCTTTGCTTGATTTAAAGCATTTGCGCTTGTTGGACTTGAGCGATAACAATTTTGATGGTCAGATTCCTAAATTTCTTTGTTATATGCACAATTTAAGACACCTTGATCTTTCTCTAAATTCTTTCCAAGGTATAATTCCTCACCAGCTTGGGAACGTCTCTAATCTGCAATATCTTGCCCTCCGTGGCAGGTTAGATGTTGACAATTTGGGGTGGTTATCTAGTCTTTCTTTGTTGAAACGCCTTGACTTGTGGGGTGTGGATCTCAGCCAATCCTCTGATTGGCTGCATGTGATCAATACACTCCCTTCTCTAGTAGTGTTAAATTTGAGAAATTGTGATATCCATCATTTTCCTCAACTACCCATTCTAAATTTTTCGTTTCTTGAGACCCTTGATCTGGGTGCGAATCTTTTTCAAGGTCCAATTCCTTATGGACTTCAAAACTTGACTTCCCTTAGAAATCTTGATTTATCTTACAATAATTTCAATTCTTCAATACCCAATTGGTTTTACAAACTTAGCCGTCTCCAGGGACTTCGTCTTGATGGTAATTGGTTGACAGGCACGTTAGGGATTCTAGGAAATCTGACATCTGTAGAAGAGCTTGATCTCTCATCAAATGGATTTGAAGGTGGAATCCCAAAATCAATGGGACGACTTTGCAACTTAAGGTCAATCACTCTCTCACTCTCTCATTTGTCAATTTAAGCCAACCAATATCTGATGTCCTTGACATTTTTTCTAGATGTGTTTCAGACATACTAGAGAGTTTGGGTTTGGATGAAAGTCAAGTTTTTGGTCAATTTACTAATAGACTTGGACGATTTAAGAAGTTAGTTTATCTTGGTCTGTATAACAATTCTATTTTAGGTTCTATTCCATCCTCTTTAGGAGAACTATCGTCGTTAGAAATTGTTTATATTGGCTATAACAAATTGAATGGAACTGTTTTTGAGATGCATTTTTCCAATCTGACAAGATTAGTTGAATTTTTTGCATCTGGAAATTCATTAGTATTCCAAGTCAGTCCTCATTGGGTTCCTCCTTTTAAACTTGAAACTCTAGGATTGAGATCTTGTCATTTAGGGCCTCAATTTCAACTGTGGCTTCGTTCACAAAAGCATTTAGGATATCTTGACATATCTGATTCAAGAATTAAAGATGCTATTCCAACATTTTTATTCAAAAATCCTTTCTTGCTTGTAAATCTCTCTCACAACCAACTCTATGGGCAGATTCCAAATTTAACGGAGTCCACTCAACTTGAAGTGCTTGACTTGAATTCAAATCGTTTATCAGGTGCATTGCCTCTTTTACCCTTCAAGTTGTATCTACTTGATCTTTCCAACAACGCTTTGTCAGGATCAATTTTCCATTTCTTGTGTCATAAGATGAACGAGTCAACGCGCATGATGCAAATTCTCATCCTTAATAACAACTTTTTGTCAGAAGTTATACCTAATTGTTGGATGAATTTGAAAGGCTTAAAAGTCCTGAATTTAGGTAACAATAGATTCACGAGTAAGCTTCCAGCTTCTATTGGGACTTTAAGTTCTCCTGAATGGTTAAACCTTCGCAAAAACCACTTTTCTGGAACAATTCTTGTGTCACTCAAAAATTGTACGCAGATGGTGTCGCTTGATTTGGGTGAAAATGAGTTTGTTGGAAATCTCAAGGTGTGGGTTAGAGAGAGATTTTCAAGAATGAAGATTCTCAACCTTAGATCAAATAAGTTTTCTAGCCATTTACCAAAAGAACTTTGTAATCTTCGTTCTCTGCAAATCTTAGACCTTGCAGATAACAACTTCTTTGGAACCATACCAAGATGCATCAATAACTTCAGTGCCATGATGAAAATTAGCTCTAATGAGGAAAGCGATATGAATTATCAATCTTCTAGAGATGTTTTTTCAACATATTTGGAGAGTGAACTACTTGTGAAGAAAGGTCACATGGTTGAATACAACACAATTTTGAAGTTCGTGAGAGGTATAGACCTTTCAAAAAATAATTTCTTCAGACAGATTCCTATGGAAGTGACAAATCTTTCAGAATTGCAATCATTAAACCTATCACACAATGGTTTTACTGGAAGAATTCCGGAGAACATTGGTGCTATGAGATCTCTAGAGTCTATCGATTTCTCCAGAAATCAACTTTCAGGTGAAATCCCACAAAGCATTTCAAGTTTGACGTTTTTGAGTGACTTGAACTTGTCCAACAACAACTTAATAGGAAGAATTCCTTCAAGCACTCAATTAAGTGGCTTTGAGGCATCCTGTTTTACAGGAAACCAACTTTGTGGACCTCCACTTCCTAATAATTGTACTGTGCCTACTCCAACAATCAACAGTCAGAGCAGAGGAAAGAAAGATGGTAATGAAGATGAAGTGAACTGGTTCTTTGTGAGCATGGCACTTGGATTTATTGTGGGATTCTGGAGTTTTATAGGTTCTCTACTTGTCAGCCGAAGATGGAGATACTTGTATTGCGAATTCTTGAATAGCCTCCAAGACAAACTGGGCAGTGTTGTAAGAAAATGTTACTAGAGTTTTTTATTTTTTTTTTCTTTTGTTTCGTCTTTTGTCGTTTGGAGCTTACTTTGTATGTACCAAAAAGGAAGTGAGTAATTGTTTGAACGTTTGTCATGAAATGATATCTGCTATCTTTTTTACAAATAAAAAAAATTATGTTAATGCATTCATTGCTTTAACACACTGATCAGTGACTGCAATTGTTGTAGAATGATCAAATTTTTCGTTTTAATGGGGCCTGCAAAAATTGAATAGATGATATAAATGTGAATAAATAAAATATTAATGGCAAAATGTCATGATCAACCTCAACACCACTTCTAGTACTCACAAATCCATAAATAGACTTCAATTTTTGATCTTCAAGACCAATTCTAGACTTTCTATCTCCCTTGCTCACGAAGAAACCCACATATCCATTTCAAGAGACGGTTTTTTAAACATCATTTGTGAGTTCCAACAATGGAGTAAGTGGTACAACTTGGCGTTGAAGTGAGACAAGAGTTGATGGTTGTTAGAATCATAAAAATGACTCCATTAAAGTGATTTAATACCCTTTGTTATGATTTAATTGAATATATATTGAGACAATTTGTGAATTTATGAATTTATTGATGAAAAATCAAATTTTAATGTTTTCTTACTAATTTTTCATGTTTGGAATGATTTTGGAAATAGTGTGAGTTGATATTAGATTGTCGTTAATGGATTAGGGTTGATTCTGTCTCATTTATGTTTTATTAGGGGGTAATATGTTTTCAAGGGATCTATTTTGTCACTTTTTAAATGTACAGGGACTAACAATATATTTTCTATGAAAGGAAGTGAACCGTGGTAAAAAAAGCAGCCGCCCAACACCCAAACCCTTGCTCATCTTAACTAGATTTCGACCATCTCCGGCGACCCTTCTTCCAAAACTCTGATCGGCCATCGCCTCCATCATCTCCGTCATCTCCTTGAAGATCCGCCGCGGTTGCGATTCATCACCATTTTCGCCGCCACAATTCTTCGCCGTTCCGGCGACGTTTTGTCTTCTTCGACGTCGTTTCAGCTTCCCCAATCGTCGAATTCTTCTTCCCATTGCCGAGAGCTATCGGTCGACGTCTCACATCACCGTTTTGCGCTGTCGCGGCGTTCCACCTTCCAGCCGCGATTCTTTGTTTTTACGGCGTTGTTTCGTCTTCTCCGACGTCGATTCAGCTTCCCCAGCTGCCGGCCATCCTTTCCTCAGCGTTCCCTAGCATTTCCGTCGCCTTACACCATCCGCCGCTGTGAACCACAGCCGGAATCCATGGCTGCCGACGCGTCTCTTCGTCTTCAGCCAACCGTTCAACTTCCCAGCTCACCTTGGTTCTCCCTCATCCACAAAACAACCACTCCAGCTACCGGGGACTTGTTTTCCATCATGGGCAGCAACCGTTCACCTTCCCCAGCCTCCGTCGACACTATTATGAGCGGCTGAGCACCGGTTGCCTGTTAGGCAGAGGCGAGACCGGGATTCAGGCTATAGTTTTCTTTACTTAAACTTGGACTAATTGGATTATTAATTAGACATTGAACATATGATTTGATTGTTGTGTTTTCTGATTTTAGGATTGTTTTGTTTCGATGCGATTACAATACAATGCATGATTTGAATTATGAAATGCTTTGTTGGATTTGTGTTCGTTGTGAAACCAAATTGATTGCATGTTGAATGTTGGGTTTGAAAGTCCCGAATGATTGATTGTGGTTTTTGTTTCAATATTGATTACAATCTTACTATATATTGTCATTCAGTAATGTTTCTGCTATGATTTCATTCAAGTGTGATAAATTTATAATTGTATTACAGGGATTATGGATTGTATATATTCTCTTTGTACCAATTAGTGGTTTTAATTGTTCTTTAACCAATCAACATGTAACTAAGACGACATAGAGATAGGATAGGTTATACCTATGTTGTGGAGAGACTTCTTTATGTGATTTGCCTAGCCTTGTAGGTTTGAGAAATCTAGGAGATGTAACAAGCCAATACTCAGAGTGGTGGAAACATTCGATCTCATGTCTGCAGGGTGCTACTGAGTGTAGCTTCACTGGTACTAAAAAGATCATGGAGATGGCAAAAGGAAAGAAGGAAGCTGATACTTGATCAAGGTTTAAGACAAAGCCAAAGATATTGGGAGGAAAAAATGCAAAGAACTTTATCAAAAGGTTCAAAATGACACCAAGAAGGTTTGATGGAATGAATAAAATTGATGGTACCTTTACTCATTCTAGTTCCATGCTGAAGAGTTTGAGGGAAGAGAGTGATTCCTTGGTTCCTCCGGGTTTTCCTTCCAAAATCTCTTGTGGCTGAAACAAAAGATTTAGAAGAAAAATGTGATATGACTATTGCAGATTTTATGAAATCTAGTATAAAGCATGATGATGGGAATAATAGACAGGTTCCAGATGTTAAACATACATCAAGTCAATCTCAAAAAATTTCCTCTTTAGCCATAGGTGATGAGGCTTTTAACACAATTGATCCACAGACAAAATTGGCAGAAAACATGATGTAGGATGAACTTGAGATTGTGGAAGTTGTACCAGAGGCACTTAGTGAACTTGCAGCTGATAGTAAAGCAAGTGATCAGGATCATGATGCGGTGAGGATGCAGGATGGTGAAAGAGATGGCTGTAAAAATGCAATGGAGATATTGGAATTGCAATTTGAAGAATGGGTTGGTAAGCTTGAGAGGACCTTGGCACAGTTGAAAGCTGCAAGATTTGCTCCTAAATGAGCTGTTTTTATCCATTGACATTGGAATGAATTCGAAGATTAACATAATATGTTATAGTCTAGCATTTAGCAACATCTATCAGGTTCACTTTGTATCACTTTTGTTATTGATTCACGCTGATCTTAGGTAAACAACATTTTACTTGAGCCCTTTGCATCACAAAAATCTGATAAGCTTCTCCTTTTTATTATTCTGACATTCCAATCATGGTGAAGTGAAGATGGTTTAATTTCTGAATGCGAGAAACAGATGTTATGTTATGTTTGTAGTTGCATATAGTGAAGCTTGTCTTTCCTTATTCCATGTAGCACTGATGTTCACAATTGTCAATGGATATACTCTACGGATAAAAGTTCTTGACGCTTATACATGCCTTCTCTTCTTCCTTGAAATCTTGATTCTGGTCTATCATAATTTTACTCTTAAATCCACTGTTAGGTCAGTAGATGAGCTGGGGTAATTATATGCTACAGGGATCATTGGGTTCTAACGATGGCAATAAAATAGATCTATATATATCAGCCTACTGACAACGCCATGATGCTCATTTTGATTCACAGACTCTTATTGATTACTAAAGTTGTGTTGAAAATTGCAACATATATTATACTGTATGTGGTCTGGCATTGTTTGTGACAACTTGACAGGCCATGTCCTAGAGCTCAGCCTTAAACCTCCTCGTTTGAAAGATGATACATTCTATCCTTACAATGAAGCTGATTGGAGGATAGAGTTGGGTGGTAAGATAAATCCTTCTTTACTTGATTTTAAGCATTTGTGCTACTTGGACTTGAGCAATAATGATTTTCATGGAATTCAGGCTCCTTTATTTCTTAGTTTTATGCAGAATTTAAGATACCTTAATCTCTCTTATGCTCCTTTTTGGGGGGTAAATCCACACCAACTTGGAAACTTCTCTAATTTCCAATATCTTGATCTCGGTGGCATATTCTTAGAAGGTATCTTGTGTTTCTTTGCTGAAATTATTTAGTAATAGTATACTAACATAAATTAACAATAAAAAATTTACCAATATATGTAAATAATAAAATTCAGAATCTAGGATTAGAAATTTTCCACGGCATGCAATCGATCACAGACAAATATAAGTCCCATTACAGTCGTATATCTTTGAAAGTTTAATGCTAGTTAATCATTATTTCCCTCCAAAACCAGTTGTGGGTCAGTGATATTAGTTGTGTTATATTGACTGCCATGAAAATAAAAAAAAATTATAAATAGCAGTCTACTGATAACAGTCCGATTCTCGTTTCCCTTCTACATAATTTCTATTTGCAGGTGTTTGCCAATCAGAAGTTACCATGAGTGTCATCAAATTTCTGTTGTTTGGGTTGCTAGCCACAGCAACCAGCAAAATTAGCTTCTGCAATGGAAGCTCTTGTGTACGCAACAAGTCTACTGGCCATTTCCTCAAGCTCCACCTTGGAAACCCTCTTGCCAATCACAAACCATCATATGCTGACTTTAAATCTTATCAGAGGTCAAAGCTTGGTGGTAAGATAAATTCCTCCTTGCTTGATTTTAAACATTTGAATTACTTGGACATATGTGGTAACAATTTATAACGAAGTCAAATTCCCAGATTGCTTGGTTCTATGAAAAACCTAAGATACCTGAATCTCTCTAATACTGGATTTGGAGGAATGATTCCACACCATCATGGAAATCTCTCTAATCTGCAATATCTTGACCTCAGTCAAAATGTCTGGTATATGCTGAGAATATTAGTTGGTTATCTGGTCTTTCTTCGCTGAAGCACCTTGATTTGAGTGACGTGGACCTTAGGAAAGTCTCTGACTGGCTGTTGGTGATGAACACACTTCCTCCCTTATGAACTTACTATCCTCAGCTTTCCCGTGCTAATTTTTCATCCCTTTCTACACTTGGGCTAAGTGAATTATTTTCGAGGTCCAATTCCAGATGGACTTCAAAACTTAACATCTATGAGGCATCTTGATTTATCATTCAATCAGTTTGGTTCAACAATACCAAAGTGGTTGTTCAAATTTAGTCATCTCGAAGACCTTTCTCTTAATGTCAATAATTTCCTTGATACAATTTCCAGTATTCTGGGGAACTTAACTTCTCTCAAAACACTTGATCTGTCAAATAATAATTTTGAAGGGAGACTTCCAAAATCTTTGGGAAGATTTTTCAAATTGAGATCACTTTCTATCTCAAGTATCAAACTGAACCAACAGATTTCTTTAGTCCTGGATATTCTCTGAGAACGTGTTTCAGACAGAATAGAGTTTTTGGATTTGAGTGAGAACCAACTTTTCGGTTAGTCAAGAGAACAACTTGTACAATTTAAGAATTTGATGTTTATGAGTCTAAGTTATAACTCTGTTTCTGGTCCTATCCCATCAACAAACTATATGGAAATTTTATGAAGTCCATCTTGCAAATCTCAAAAGATTCTATTTTTGATGTATCTGGAAATCTTTTTAGTTTGAAAGTCAATCCTCAGGGGATCCCTCCTTTTAAACTCCAACTATTAGGACTGAGATCTTGTCATTTAAGGCCTCAATTTCCATTATCGCTCCATTCATAGAGGGATTTAGTTTATATAGATATATCACATTCAGGAATTTCAGATACTCTTCCAATTTACTTATTTGAATTTCCTTTCCAATATATCTATATAAATCTATCTCACAACCAACTCTATGGGAACATTCTGAATTTAACCTAGTTAACCCAACTTAATTTACTAGATTCGAGCTCAGACAATTTGTCAAGTCCATTGCCTCTTATACCTTCCAGTCTGTATACACTCAATCTTTCCAGTAATGCTTTGTCAGAATCAATCTTCCATTTCTTGTGTTATGGAATGAATGAGTGAAAGAACTTGATCTAAAAGTTAGTCCTTAGAGAAAACATTTTGGATGGAGAATTACCGGATTGCTGGATGAATAGGAAACACTTGACAAGCTTGAATTTCAACAACAATAAATTTTCTGGTAACCTTTCAACCTCAACTGGAACTTTAAGTTCTCTTAGATCGCTACCCTTCGTGAAAACAACCTTTTTGGAGCAATACCAATGCGTCTTAAAAATTGTACAGAGTTACTAGAAGTTGATATTGGTGAAACAAAAGTTTGCTGGAGACACTCCAGCTTGGGCTGGAGAAAGTTTCTCCAGATTATTGATTCTCAACCTTCGTTCAAATAAGTTTGATGGTGTTTTACCAGCAGAAATTTGTCATCTAGATTCTCTACAAATCTTAGATCTTGCCTGCAACAATTCCTCGGAGCGTTCAATTTCAAGGCTTCGATTCATTCTGTTTCAGTGGCAATGAACTTTGTGGACCTCCACTGCCCAAAAATTGTATTGTGACTTCTGATGCTGGAGTCAATTAACATGAAATGGGCTGGCTGTCCACGACCATGATTATTGGATTTATGATGACTTTCTGGATTGTAATTAGTCCTTAACTTGTAATCAGAGGATTTAGATTTGTGCAGCATCATTTCTTAGGCAGCTTTTGAAATGAATATGGGTGCGCTGTAAGAAAAAATTTCTTGACACACTTAAAACATATATTTAAAATTTTTGTCATAAAACTTGAGACCTGGTCTATAAATAAATTTATATACAAGGGCAATTCAAACAAAACTCTTTCAAAGATCCCTCCATCACACTCTTCTGAAGATTTATGAGTAATCCAGAATGGTTTTTTTATACGTTCTCCTTCCTTTTAGAGTCTCAAAAGTAAATCAATCAGACATCGTGTGCTGCCAGAAACAATGAATAAAAACAAATTCACTATAACCTTAATATTATCGACATCTCAAAACAATCTTGTTTTCAAGCACTCGCTTTCACTTAAATACAGTCGTTTTATTGCCCTTATATGTCCTACCACAAAATTCTTTGGGCGCTATACCCGTAGCCACTGAGACACTCGGTCATTTACTAGAAGAGAAGGTACGGGTAACTTCACCTTTTCAATGAACCATCATGGTAACATTACTGGAACATGAGGCAACATTGCGAACTGCACCATCAATGTATCATTACTGTTGCAATGTACCATCACGGTAATGTTACCATTGCAACATCACGGTAACACTACTGTTGCAATGCACCATCACAGTAATGTTACCGTTATGCTGCACCATCACTATAACGTTACTGCCACTTCATGGTAACATTACTGTTGCAATGTGCCGTCACAGTAATGTTACCATTATGTTGCACCATCCCTGTAACATTACTGTTTCAATGTGCCATCATGGTAACGTTACAGGTACTTCACAGTAACGTTACTATTGCAATGAATCATCATAGTAACGTTACTAGAACCTGAGGCACCAGTGACGTTACCATTATGCTGCACTATCACTGTATGGTTAGTGTACCTCTAGGTACTTGTAACATTTACTGTTGCAATGTACCATCTTGGTAACGTTACCGGTGCCTCAGGTTCAGGTAACATTACCGTTGCAGTGAACATCACAATGACATCATTGGAAGCTGAGGCACGGTAGTCATGCTGTAGCATTGCAGTAACCTTACCGGAACATGAGGTAGCACCGTAGCAGTAGCAATTACCGAGACAGGAGGAGCAGGTGACGTTGCAGGTGGAAAGCATGGTGCTCGATAGCATTTATGCAAAAAATTTGGGAAGTGTAGAAAAGTAGACCGGTAAATGAGTGGTGCGAGAAATTCAGAAAAAGTAAAAATTAGCTGGTGGAAAGATATTCCGGTACTCATTTTCACAAAATTTGCATTAACCAGGAGCAGTACAGATAAGTTCAGTTACGTTACCAATGGACAATGAATAAGGATTAAAAGTAGAGAATCAACGACACCAATAGAAGACATCACAGATTTGAAAGATAAATATTTTCTCAGGAGAAAAAGGTGGTACCGAAGATGAAGTGAACTGGTTCTATGTAAGCATGGCACTTGGATTTGTGGTGGGATTCTGGTGTGTAATAGGTCCTCTACTTGTTAACAAGAGATGGAGGTACCTTTTTTATCAGTTTCTGAATCACCTCCGGAACAAACTTGGCAGTCTTATTTTGAATATACTGAGAAGGGTGTGGGAGGCTGATAGAAATTATAAAAGAGTACAAAGTTTCTGCTAATTAAATTTTTTGTTACTTCTTCTTATTGGATTCTGAGACGTATTGTTCATCACGTGCAATCCGTTTCTCATTGGCATTTTCTGTCACAGGGATCATTGTATAAATAGTAATTTCCACTCCTGATGATTTTAACTTTCATGTAAATGTATTTGATCCAAAACACATTCACTTAATTGAGGAATAAAAACTCATAAACTAAATAGGTTGTCAACGTAAAAATCAAATGATGCTGAATCAAAGTAAGCTGCCATGGAAGGATACTAGTATCAGTTTCAGAAACTGTTCCAGTAACGCCAAAAACTTTTATTATACTGAATCAATTGGTTCTCACAAGTGGAATCATAATTGCTTCATAGATACCGATTCTTTTGGAGCACCATATATCTGAAATTATAAAGAAAACCTTAAGAAAATGTGTTTGCACAACTCACCAACTCGCCAATGTGAGACAAATACAACCTACCAACTCATCGATGTGAGACAAATACAACTTCTAACAATTGGAAAGGTAATAAATATAAGATCATGGAATAATTTAACCAATCAATATGTGCAACTCCTTATATTTTAATTAACAAATTCATTTGACGATTAAGATGAGTTTGGATTTTCATTATGTTCACAAAAGTAAAACAAAGACAAAGATACCGGAAAAGAAACCTGGAGGGACCGCTAATAAGTCTTCAGTAATTGATTTATCATAATTAAGTCATAAGTCATAGCAGGTTATAATTATAAACAGTGAGATGTAAAACAAGTCACAGAATGAAGAAATTTTCAACCAGTCCACCTTCAGATTTTGTGAAAAGTTAAGACGAGCAAAATAACAATATCAATCCTTTGATCTCTGTTTCGAACAGAGCTTGAAACAGGGGACTACGTGAAGCAAAGAAATCAAAAGGTAACTTTCCGCATTAATCTATGATGAGTTTTCCAAATTTGTCTTCTTTAATTCACTTGGAGTCTACATTCTACAGAAGTCAATGAAGACTGAAAACCATATCCAACCTCTTCAAATTGGACTGTGAAATGCCATTACCGGTCTCTTGCAATTGATGATATTCTCATTCACATTTTCTATTGCAGGGGTGGTTGAGTAGATTACTGTATAATCCCTGCACTTCTGCATGTAACAGAGCAAATGGTAACATTAATTTCCAGGTAAATACTGTGAGGTCCTACTTTTCAGACTCCTGTTCCAGAAGAGCTGGATAAACGGAGCAATTGGTCATTCATAAGAAGCTCCATGGATGATGGATGCTATAAAGAACATCAATCTTCTTTCTTTCTTTATTTATTTATTTATTTATTTTTTTTTTTTTTGAGGTAAAAGTCAAATGTTAGTTTCTCTCAGGGGAATTTGACAGTAAATTGTCTGCATTATGGTTTCATTCTAAAAGGTCTTTATTTTTTAGATATATGATATATCAAAACTGCTCTCTCATATTTTACTTAGTTATATGGAGTTGATCTGGCATAACCATAGTTTTTCTTTATTCTTTAACACCATATATAGTTTCTCTTTAACAGAGCTCGGAATAGGGGATCCCAAAACGTAGTAATTTCCTAGGAGGTCATAGTGACGACCAAATTTTCTCTTTAGTTCCTAACTTGAATAGGAATTGAAACAAGGATCCGAAACAGATGAATAAAACTTAGAATTAGGACACTATTTCTCTACAACTAAGCAAAAATTACACAACTTTAAATAATTATGAATGGCAAGTTATAGAAAGTTTATACTATGGATGACTTGTCGTTCATTAAATTTTTAATAGATGATATGTTGTCCAACATTACAGATGAGTTGATTAAATTTTTAACAAGTGTTAGAAATGAATAGATGATGAACATCATCAATATTCTCTTTTCTTTTAGGGGTCTCAAGGGACATTAATAAGCTATTTTTGTTTTGGTAACTCGCAAATAGATTGTTAGAGCATTGTTGTCATTAAATTTGTTACACAATGCTCTTGTGGGAAGAATTCCTAAGAATATTGGGGTTATGGGATCATTAATCTCAATTGATTTCTCTGCAAACCAGTTTTACGGTGAAATGCCAGAGTATTTCAAGTTTGTAATGTTGAATCATTTGCACTTATCTTATAACAACTTGAGTGGGAGAATTCCTTTAAGCACTCAACTTCAAAGCTTTTGATGCATCCTACTGTATTGGCAACAAACTTTTGGACCTCCACTTCCAAATTGTACTGACGATACTATTTCAGTACCTATACCTGACCACAAAAATGGAGATCAAATTGACTATTATGAAGATGAAGTGGATTGGTTCTATGTAAGCATGGAGCTTGGATTTGTGGTTGGCTTCTGGAGTTTTATAAGTCCTTTATTAATCATCAGAAGATGTTAGAAGATGGAGGTTTATATATTGTGATTTCTTGGACTCCCTTGGTTACATGTTTTACAGTGTTGTAAAAAAGTGTTAGTAAAAATTTTGTATGAATCTGTGTCAGTTTATGTACTTATATTATCAAATGAAAAGTTATAATAAATGTGGGAACTCTAGTTCGTGTGTGTGTGCAATTGAAGGTTTAATTTGAAGTATAATTTTGCAAACACATAAAAGAATGGATCAACAAAATGATGTTGTCTTGAAACAGAAGATAGACTGTTAGTCTTGTGACCTGAGGTTGTTTTGTGTCTCTCTAGTTCGGAATTAACACACTTGATTTCCGCCATCGATCAACCTTTGCTTGATTTTGGTTAACACTCGTGATTTCATCCATTGATAAAGCTTTTGTTGATTTGGGCTAACAGTGTGATAAGAAGAAGACGTAACAGAGAGGTTAAGTAAGCAAGTACTGCCAGCATTTCTCCATCATTCTTTCACTTCAATGATACATTAAATTTGAAGGAGGGGTTAGAAAATTCAAATAAAACTTTGATACTTTTCTATTGCAACCATTATTGACTAATTAAATCAAAGTTTCATATTTTGTCCTCTTTAATTGACTTGAAGTCTACTCTGTTAATTGGACCACTAAGATTAGAAGTATTTGCATCTTTTCCAAAATGTGTGATGAGAAGTTCCATGGATGATGGATACTATAAATAACATCAAACTACAATGATGGAAAAGATGGTAATGAATATGAAGTGGACTGGTTTTATGTAAGCATGGCACTTGGATTTACGGTGGGTTTCTGGGCTCTAATAAGTCCATTACTCGTCAGCCAATAATAGTTTTAGTTTTGGCCTGAGTAAAGACGTGTTGATTAATCTAATAAAACCATGTTACTAGCCATAAAAAGTCAGTGTAGGACATATATTTAACCAGTAGTCACCACTAGTTCTCTATCAATCCAGCTTCAACTATTAATTCACACCAACATACACGCACTAGTTAGTGTTGATTCGTATTTTGTCCTCCTTTAACTGACTTGGAGTCAACTAGAAGTAATTGAAAACTGAAAATGATATGCAACTTTCTGAGTTGGACTTTGATATGCTATTGTTGATAGCTTGCAGCTGATAATATTATCATTCACATTTTCTATCTAACAGGGTTCAGTTTGTGGCGGAGATGATCATATATATTTACAATCAAGCATCAAATAATAACTCACTCCAATTAACGTACATGAAATGCATAAAGATCCTACTCTTGTGAAAGACTTGTTGCTAGTGTCATATTTCCAAAATCAAAATCTAAACTTGGAACAAGTATAGCAATTTAATTGAATCAATCTCATAAAAATTCAAGAATTAATATAATAAATATTCAATGCAATCCAAGAAAGTGTGATGGTATGATCAGTTGAATCCTTAAGTTATCTAGTATTTGTTCATGTATCTTTTATTTGCTGTGGAACCTTTATTATTGTGAAAAATATAAAACATATTCCATTATTTTACTTAAAAATCAACACATTGTATGAAAAGAAGAAGAGGTAATCGAGAGGTTAAGTAAGCAGGTATTGCCAGCATTTCTCCATCATTCTTTCACTTCAATGATATATTATACTTGAAGGAGGGGTTAGAAAATTCTATTGAAACAATACTATATTAGTTGAAGACTTCCAGAAATCATTGAAATGTTCTATATCTTTTCTTTCTCCAAAATTGTGTGAAATGTCGAAATGGACAGCTAGAAAAATCATAAGTTTCATATTTTGTCCTCGTTAATCGACTTGAAGTCTACTCCGTTAATTGGACCTACTAAAATTAGAAGTATTTGCATCTTTTCCAAAATGTGTAATGAGACATTATTGATCATGTGTAAATGGTACCACTTATTTTGTTTTTTGTTTTCTTTCTTTAACGGAGCAGTTTTTTAAAATTAATTATTTTTCGGGGCCAATATTATGAGGCCACAGGGTCCCACATCTTTGAAATTTTGATGCAGAAGTAATTATTATTTCGGGTCAATTGACTATGAGGTTATGGGGGTCCCTTATCTTTGAAACAGGGGATCTTGGAGCCACGTGGCCCACTGACATCTTTAAAATCTTGACGTTATCAGTAAGGATCAAAGAAAGTTCCTGCCAGTTGTAAAATTGATTTCTGGACAAACTAGTTGAGTGGTTCAGTGGATCCTGAGATAGGTGGAATACTGAGAACAGGGTTTACCTAGCATATCATATGTGAACAGAAACTCTATAAATAGCTGGCCACTAATAATAATATTCTCATGCACAATTCCTTTTCCAAAATCTTTTCCTATGCAAACGAAAACCATGAGCATTTTTCTTGCCTTTCTTTTCATTGCCACAACACTCAACATTAACTTCTGCGGAGGAAGCTCTTACCGGGGTTGCATTGACAGTGAGAGACAATCTCTTTTAAGGTTCAAGAAAGATCTGATAGATCCTTCCAACCGGCTTGCCTCTTGGACTTCTGGTCATGTAGATTGCTGTACATGGTCTGGCATTTTTTGTGACAACTTGACGGGCCATGTCCTTGAGCTAAAACTTACAACTCCTCCGTTGGAAGGTAATGGACCTGTTTCTGAAGATGCTGCTGAATCATTTTCCAGGTCAAAGCTGGGTGGTAAGATAAATCCCTCTTTGCTTGATTTAAAGCATTTGCGCTCGTTGGACTTGAGCTATAACAATTTTGATGGTCAGATTCCAATTTTTCTTTGTTATATGCACAATTTAAGATACCTTGATCTTTCTCATAATCTTTTCCAAGGTATAATTCCTCACCAGCTAGGAAACCTCTCTAATCTGCAATATCTTGCCCTCGATGGAAATTTAGGTATAATTCCTCACCAGCTCGGGAACCTCTCTAATCTGCAATATCTTTCCCTCGATGGCAGTTTAGGTAAAATTCCTCACCAGCTCGGAAACCTCTCTAATCTGCAATATCTAGCCCTCGGTGGCAGATTAGATGTTGACAATTTAGGGTGGTTATCTAGTCTTTCTGTGTTGAAATACCTTCTGTTGTATAGTGTCGATCTCAGCGAATCCTTTGATTGGCTGCATGTGATCAATACACTCCCTTCTCTAGTAGTGTTAGAATTGAGATATTGTGGAATCCATCACTTTCCTCAACAAGCCATTGTAAATTTTTCGTTTCTTGAGGACCTTGATCTGAGTCATAATCATTTTGAAGGTCCAATTCCTTATGGACTTCAAAACTTGACCTCCCTTAAATATCTTGATTTGTCTGACAATAATTTCAATTCTTCAATACCTAATTGGTTTTACAGACTTAGCCGTCTCCAGAGACTTTTTCTTCATGATAATTGGTTGAAAGGCACATTAAGGATTTTGGGAAATCTGACATCTATAGAAGAGCTTGATCTCTCATCAAATGGATTTGAAGGTGGAATCCCAAAATCAATGGGACAACTTTGCAACTTAAAGTCAATCACTATCTCATCTGTCAATTTAAGCCAACCAATATCTGATGTCCTTGATATTTTTTCTGGATGTGTTTCAGACGTACTAGAGATTTTGGAATTGCATGAAAGTCAAGTTTTTGGTCAATTTCCTGATAGACTTGGACAATTTAAAAAGTTAAGTAGTCTTCATCTGTATGGCAATTCTATTTCAGGTTCTTTTCCATCGTCTTTAGGAGAACTAACGTCACTCCAATTTTTTGATATTAGCCATAACAAATTGAATGGAACTATTTCTGAGTTGCATTTTTCCAATCTGACAAGATTATTAGAATTTGCAATATCTAGAAATTCATTAATGTTCCATGTCAGTCCTCATTGGGTTCCTCCTTTTAAACTTGAATCTCTAGGATTAGCATCTTGTCATTTAGGACCTAAATTTCCATTGTGGCTTCGTTCACTAAAGCATTTAAAATATCTTGACATATCCGATTCAAGAATTAAAGATGATATCCCAACTTTTTTATTCAAAATTCCTTTCCTTACTATAAATCTCTCTCATAACCAAATATATGGGCAGATTCCAAATTTAACAGAGTCAACTCAACTTCAAGTGCTTGACTTGAATTCAAATAATTTATCAGGTTCAATGCCTCTTTTACCTTTCAACTTGCATCTACTTGATCTTTCCAACAATGTTTTGTCAGGCTCAATTTTCCATTTCTTGTGTCATAAGATGAACGAGTCAAAGCCCATGATGCAAATTCTCATCCTTAATAACAACTTTTTGTCAAAAGTTATACCTGATTGTTGGATGAATTTGAAAGGCTTAAAAGTCTTGAATTTAGGTAACAATAGATTCACTGGTAAGCTTCCAGCTTCTATTGGGACTTTAAGTTCTCTTGAATGGTTAAACCTTCGCAAAAACAACTTTTTTGGAACAATTCCTGTGTCACTCAAAAATTGTACACAGATGGTGTCGCTTGATTTGGGTGAAAATGAGTTTGTTGGAAATCTCAAGGTGTGGGTTGGAGAGAAATTTTCAGGAATGAAGATACTCAACCTTAGATCAAATAAGTTTTCTGGCCATTTACCAAAAGAACTTTGTAATCTTCGTTCTCTGCAAATCTTAGACCTTGCAGATAACAACTTCTTTGGAACCATACCAAGATGCATCAATAACTTCAGTGCCATGAAGACAAAGAGCTCTAATGAGGAAAACAATATGAATTATGAACCTGATGCATATTATGGTTCAACATATTTGGAGAGTGAACTACTTGTGAAGAAAGGTCAGATGGTTGAATACAACACAATTCTGAAGTTCGTGAGAGTTATAGACCTTTCAAAAAATAATTTCTCTGGAAAGATTCCCATGGAAGTGACAAATCTTTCGGAATTGCAGTCATTCAACCTGTCACACAATGATTTTACTGGAAGAATTCCGGAGAACATTGGTGCTATGAGATCTCTAGAGTCTATCGATTTCTCTAGAAATCAACTTTCAGGTGAAATCCCAGAAAGCCTTTCAAATTTGACGTTTTTGAGTAACTTGAACTTATCCAACAACAACTTGACCGGAAGAATTCCTTCAAGCACTCAATTACGTGGTTTTGATGCATCATGTTTTACTGGAAACCAACTTTGTGGACCTCCACTTCCTAATAGTTGTACTGTGACTATTCCAACACTCAACAATCAGAACAGAGGAGAGAAAGATGGTAATGAAGATGAAGTGAACTGGTTCTTTGTGAGCATGGCACTTGGATTTATTGTGGGATTCTGGAGCTTTATAGGTTCTCTACTCATTAGCCAAAGATGGAGGTACTTGTATTGTCAATTCTTGAATAGCCTTCAGGACAAACTAGGCAGTGTTGTAAGAAAATGTTACTAGAGTAGTTTTTTTTCTCTCTCCTATTTTTTTTTTTTTTTTTTTTTTTTTTTTTTTTTTTTTTTTGGTCATTTGGAGCTTACTTTGTATGTACCAAAAAAGGATGTGAGTAATGGTTTGAACGTTTGTCATGAAATGATATTTGCTATTATTTTTACAACCAAAAAGATTATGTTAATGCATTCATTGCTTTAATACATTGACCAGTGACTAGAATTGTTGTAGAATGGTTAAATTTTTTGTTTTGATAGGGCATGCAAAAATTGAATAGATTACATAAATATTAATAAATAAAAATTTAGAGGCAAAATCTAATAACAATGGTAGATAAAAAGTGAATATCTATCTAAAGGAAGAGTAATATTACTCTTACAAAGTTTATATACAAAATTAAGTATATAAAATGAAGATATATATATTGACATTGATCTATCTCCCTTTAATGAGTTTACTTTACATTTTCACTCTCCGAACCTTAATACAGCACATCACTTTGTATACTAGACATAAAAGAGAAAATCTAGGGTTGTCTATGACAATGTAGTAAACAATTCACAAAACAGAGATAGATATTTGAAAATCCAATACATTTAGAATAGAGCTTCATAATAGACGTAAAAATAACAATTATCAAATAATCCAAAAAAAAAAAAAAAAAATTATTAATGCTATGCATTTTCAACGCAGCTTAACCAATAAATGATCTGAATTTTGCTTAGGTAAAGATTAGATCGTGAGAGGATCCTACTTCATAATAATTATCTGATCATTAAGGATCTGATTTAATCATTAATTTATTTAATTATTTAGTTTTTCTAGGACATGGCATCTTTGATTCATTCTGGTGAAACAATGCACTGGTAGTGGGAAACTTAAGAGAACACTAATATATATAATCTACTTGCAGTTCAATCACTGTTGATGGGAGACTTGTATAAATTATAAAAGTCTATAATTTTTCTACTAATGAAATTATTTGCTATGTTCCAAATTTGGAGTCTAAGATATTCATCAAAGCTGTGTTTGCATATTAAAGTGAAATTCTTTTAATTTCTCAAATATTTTGGAAAATAACCACAAAAGAGTGCTTCTGAAACTTATATTTTCCAATATTTTCAGTAAATATATACTCCTGTTCAATTTTTCATATGATTTTACTGCATAAATTTTGCATTTGATTGTCTTATTTGTATGGGATATTTTAGTCTTTTGACAATTTTTCCACTATCAACTAACCGGAATTAATTATTGTCTGTTAATTTCAGGACTATTTTGCAGGTGACAAATCGAAGTATCCTGAATTGTTACTTTCCTACCGTTCAAAAGAAGTGTGGCTTTATTACAAAAATTTGGGCTCCGTTTGGTTCATTATTCTGATAGTTTTTAGAATAATCTTTTGAAAAAAGTTAAATTGGGTGGGTATTACGATGTAGAATTTGAAAATTAACAAAAATATCCCCTATGTTTGTTTATTTACTAAACACCCCTATAATAAAATATTAAAAGTTAACAAAAACACCCCCAACCCACCCATTAAATACGGACAGCCAGCCACCACCGCCGAAGGGTGGCCAGAGTATTTTTGCAATTTCGAAAAAAAGTATTTGGGGGTGTTTAGTTAAATTAACAAATTTAGGAGGTTTAAAAGAAATTGAAAAATGTAGAATAATATTTTGGGAATAATGACATTTTACTGTTTAACTTTTTTGGGAATATTAATAATAGTATTCCCAAAACCGAACCAAACGAAGGCTTATTGTTCAACTATTGTCGATATTTAAAAAATTATATTTTAATTATCACTAAACTATGAAAATAATAAACATTGACATAAAAATATGTTGAAATTTACAGGTTGTCCAGTTTAGAAAACGTAAGTTCTAAAGTTACTAGAACATTCACAGCAAGCTAGAAATATAAAGAAATAAGAGCATACACACATATTTATAGTGGTTTAGTAATCAGATTGATTACCTACACCATTCTTCAGGGTAGTAGAAAACATACACTATGAAAAGAAACCTTACAGAGTTTGTGAGTTAGTTTTACACCAAGAATCCAATGACAACTCCCCTCTATAATCACCACAGATTGCTCCCATGTGTCTAACGCCTATCACACACAAATACAACATTAATAAGTAATTTATACAAGAAGAAAGAATAAAAATTAGTTAAAAGAAATCTTATCACAATCGTCAATCTCACCATGTGAACACCAAAGCTCCACCTTGATGATTCCCTCAACAACTTTCTCTCTTTTGTAACCAGGAGAGAACAATCTAGAGAACAAACAAAAGGTGTCGACCTAAGGCACAAACAAAATATCCCAAATAATAATTTCCAGTAGTGTCCCTTCCTTTCTTCTAAATTACCTCTGACCAAAGTATAAAAACTTTGACTCCACATAAGCATAAAATGGATGCCATATCAGCACAAATCTCCACCTTGGCATCTGATTTCTTCATCCCATATTGCCTTGAAAATTTCCTTCATTCTTACTCAATCTGGAGCAGGCTCTTGAAGAGCCTTAGTTTATCTAAAGTAACAACTTTGGTAAACATATCTGTTGGATTCTCTTTCCCAATAATCTTCCCCACCTTACTAACCTTTTCTTCAATCATATCTCTGATGAAGTACAGCCTCACGTCAATGTGTTTGGATCGTTCATGAAAGGTTTGGTTTTTGCATAGGAATATAGAATTTGGCTATCACTCTTGATTGGAACCTAAGCCTGATTGAATCCCAACTCACTAAGCATTCCCTTAAGCCAAATTGCTTCATTGGCAGCTTCTGTAAACGCCACATACTCAGCTTTTGTAGTTGATAGAGTCACAATAGCCTAAAAATTAGCTTTCCAACAAACCAGATTATTCCATAAAGAGAAAGCAAAGCCTGTCATGGATTTCCTATTATCAGGATTTCTAGCATAATTAGCATCTACACACCCCACAATGAAATCCAGCAAGTTTTTCTCTTTACTATACACAATTCATGTTGACATTGTTCCCCCAATATACCTTAGGATCCATTTCACTGCTTCCCAGTGAGGTTTTCCAAGATTACTCACGAATCTGCTAACATAGCTTACTACAAAGGCTAAGTCAGGCCTTGAACAGACCATAAGATACATTAGACTTCCTGTTGCATTAGCATAAGGGGTATTAATCATTTCCTTTCCCTTATCCTTTGAACTAGGACATTGATTAAAGCTTAATTTAATATGTTGGCCCATTGGTGTTTTGACAAGTTTACAATCAAGCATACTAAACATTCTAATAACTTTTTTAGCATACTCCTTTTGAGATAGAATAATCCTCCCTGTTTTCCTATCTCTCTCTATGTTCATTCCTAGGATTTTCTTAGCCTGCCCCAAATCTTTCATTTCAAATTGTTTGTTCATTTCTACCTTAAACTTAGCAATTTTAGCAGCATCTTTACAAGCCAACATGTCATCAACATAAAGTGCTAAGTAAAGATAGCAATCATCATATAAACATTTAAAATAAAGGCAACTATCAAACTTACTTCTTTTGAAACCAGAAACAATCATGAAATTGTCAAATTTTTCATACCATTGCCTAGAGGACTGTTTTAGTCCATACAAGAACTTCTTTAACAGACATACCTGATTTCTTGCACCTTTTTCAAACATTTTAGGTTGCTCCATTAGGATTTTTTTTATTCTAGATCACTATTCAAGAATGTTGTTTTGACATCAATTTGCTCTAATTTAAGTTCAAATTGAGCTACTAAGGACAATAGGACCCTATTGGTAGTATGCCTTACCACAGGTGTAAAAATTTCAGTGTAATCTACCCCTTCAACCTGTGTAAAACCCTTGACAACCAACCTAGCTTTAAATCTAGGAGCTTTTACCCCTGGAATTCCTTCCTTCCTTTTGAAAACCCATTTGCACTTGACAACTCTACTCCCTTCAGGTTTCTTAATAAGAACCCAAGTCTTATTCTTCATCAAAGATTCATATTCCTCTTGCATAGCTAACCTCCATTGCTTAGATTCTTTACTTTCCATAGCTTCCCTAATAGTCTTAGGTTCATCTTTTATTTCCTCAGTAGTTTGAAGTGCAAAGGCAACCATGTTAGCTTGTGAATACCTCATAGGCAACCTAATTTCTCTCCTTTCCCTATCTCTAGCTAACTGGTAGTTTAGCAGTTCAGATTCTTCATCATAAACTGAATCATTTTCATTCTCCTCTAACACAAATTCTTCCTCTTGAGTTTGTAAATCTCCTTGCTAATATTCTGGTTACAGATTACCAGAATTGTCAGAAGGAGCTTCCCCATTCATTTCAAACCTAATTACTTCATAATTCAACTTATCAGTCTTTTCATTCAAGCCATTCAATTCTTCTTCATTGAATCTGACATCCCTACTGATTATGCATCTTTTCCTAGTGACATCCCAGCACTTATACCCTTTTACCCCATCAGGATACCCTATGAAAATAAAGCTAATGGCTTTAGGTTGTAACTTATCAGATTTGTCATGCACAAAGAAAGTGCAACCAAAAACTCTCAAGCTACCATAATCAGCTGGATGTCTTGTGCATCTCTCAATAGGTGTTTTAAACACTATAGCTGAGGGAGGAATTCTATTAATCAAGAATACTACTGTATTAGCAGCTTCAACCCAGAACCTAGCGGGAAGTTTGGCACAAGAAAGCAAGCTTCTAACCTTCTCCAATGTAGTTATATTCATCCTTTCAGCTAACCCATTTTGTTGTGGGGTATATCTAACTGTCATATTCTTAAGATTCCACTATCCTTACACAGATTATCAAACTCCTCATTTATGAATTCTAAACCATTATCAGTCCTTAATTTCCTAATTTTCATTCCTGCTAGGTTCTCAATCATAATTTTCAATTCCCTGAACTTACCAAATGCTTCTCCTTTATTTTTCAAGAAATAGATCCATACTCTCATAGACTAATCATCTATGATGTTAATGAAATACTTACAACCTCCCAAAGATGGATATTTAGTTGGCCCCCACACATCAGAATGGATATAATCCAGAATAGTCTTAGAATAGTGTTTTTCCACACTAAATCTAATTCTGCTCATCTTCTCATAGATGCAATGATCACAGAAATCTAGCTTCTTTATATTATCCCCTCCTAGAACCTTTTGCTTACTCAGCTCAACTAGCCCTTTTTCATTAACATGCCCTAACCTCCTATGCCATAAAATTGTCCTATTGTACATTTGGGATAAGGATACAACTGTTGTTCCAATGATGGTTGAACCATTTAGAACATACAGCCCATTCTTCTTCTCACCCTTCATTACAACTATGGATCTTTTAGTGACTTTAAGGACTCCACCTTGAGTCTTATAGCTATAGCAAATTGAGTCTAGACTTCCTAGAGAAATTAAATTTCTTTTCAAGTCTGGTATGTATCTAACATCTGTGAGCCATTTTGAATTGCCATCATGCAAATTCAACCTTACATCTCCTATTCCTAAGACTCTACAAACTGCATTGTTGCCTATCAAAACTTTTCCAGACTCTAGTTTTCTAAAGTTTGACAGAAAACTCCTATTTGGAGTCATTTGGAAATAACAACCAGAATCAAGTATCCATTCAACATCAATTTCATTTTCAGAGGCTACCAACACATCAGAACTCTCATACCCATCATAAGCTACATCTACACTCCCACTAGCATCATTTTCCTCTGATTTTTTCTTCCTATCAGGACAGTCCCTCTTGAAATGACCTTCTTGATTACAGTGAAAGCATTTTCTAAAAAAATTTTACGTAGACTTTGATCTACTCCTAAAATTCCCTTTCTTGTGACTTTTCTTTTTAGATATTCCTCTCACATGTAACCCCTTACCATCTAGTTTACCTTCTTTCCTAAACTCAGCATCTTTTGTAGTAATTGCAACCATAACCTCATTTAGTTTAAGGGTTCGCCTACCATATTTTAGGGTATCAACAAAGTTAGAATACATCTTGGGTCGAGAGTTTATGAAGATAACAACTTGGTCATCATCTTCTACTTTAACACTCAGACCTTCTAAGTCTTGCACTAATTTCATAAAGTTATCCATATTATCTCCTAATGAATTTCCCTCATCCATCTTAAAACAAAAGAATTTCTGTTTTAAAACTAATCTATTAGGGGAAGACTTAGACAGATATAAAGAGTCTAGTTGGTGTTGTCATTTTCTTTACCTCTCTCAAAACTTTGTCCCCCAAGCTTAGAATTAAGGTACTATGGGCTTTATCTAGAAGATATTTCTTCTCCTTTGTAGTTAAAGACTCTCGTAAACTATCCTCACCCTCTAAGGTAGCAGACAACCCATACTTAACTAAGACATCTCTCATTTTCATCTTCCATAATCCATAATCATTATCACTTGTGAACTTCTCTATTTCGAACTTAGACATATCTAGGTTTACTACTTCTTTAGTTACCACGAGATGCAAAACCCTAAAAAAATTTAGGAACTAGAATAAACCCTAAATCAAGAAACAGTAAACAAAACTTAGATTTAACCTAGATAATCCACAATTGAAAAAACCTTAACTTTCAGACCTAATCTAGCTCTGATACTAGTTGTTGAAATTTACAGGTTGTCCAGTTTAGAAAACCTAAGTTCTAAAGTTACCAGAACATTCACAGCAAGCTAGAAATATAAAGAAATAAGAGCATACACACAGATTTATAGTGGTTCAGTAATCAGATTGATTACCTACATCAACTCTTCAGGGTAGTAGAAAACATACACTATGAAAAGAAACCTTACAGAGTTTGTGAGTTAGTTTTACACCAAGAATCCAATGACAACTCCCCTCTATAATCACCACAGATTGCTCCCATGTGTCTTACGCCTTTCACACACAAATACAACATTTATTAGTAATTTATACAAGAAGAAAGAATAAAAATTAGTTACAAGAAATCTTATCACTATCGTCGATCTCACCATGTGAACACCAAAGCTCCACCTTGATGATTCCCTCAACAACTTTCTCTCTTTTGTAACCAAGAGAGAAAAATCTAGAGAACAAACAAAGGTTGTCGACCTAAGGCCCAAACAAAATATCCCAAATAATAATTTCCAGAAATGTCCCTTTCTTTCTTCTAAATTACCTCTGACCAAAGTATAAAAACTTTGACTCCACATAAGCATAAATTGGATGCCATATCAGCACAAAATATTTAAAAGAAAAGTAGAAAATTTATATTTAAAATAAGGTCTATTCAGTATGAGCAGATGGTGAAAAACAAGATTGGAGTTTTGTTTAAGGGGAGATATTGAGTAAATTGAGTCTGATTAAGGTTGATTTGTTTTAAATATAGTGATTGGGTTTAGTTTGCAAACTTTACAAATGTTATGTCATTAGTATAATTGTGCTTACTTGAAACGACTATGTGTTATGTAATATGGGGTGAGTATAAATTGGCCGCCCCTTTTTTTTTTTTTTTTTTTTTTAATGTGAAGAATTCTAGATTTCCAGAACTCTCTGCATCAGTCTTCTCTTTTCTTGATTTCTTCATTTTCTTGTTTTTGTTCCCAAAATCCTTATGGTATCAAAGCCCTAGACACACATCTATGGTAACTTTGATTCAGATAATTCTCCCTTAGAATCAGTAAAGATGAACACTGAAAGTATGAACTTCAGTATTCCAAGCAATCCTTCTACTCTACCCACCAGTTCCATGAAACTGTTGGAAAGAAACTACTCGTTCCGGAAGTCACAGATTCTACCAGCACTCACCTCACATGGAATTGAAGTTTTTGTGACTGGAGAAAGAACATGTCCACCAATGTTTGTTCTTGAAAAATCAGATGATCTTGGACAGACAGTTAAGAAGCCAAATCTAGATTACTTTACATATGGAAGAAGATTGATCAATTCTTGGTAAGTTGACTCTACTATACAATATCAAAGATAATGTTTAGTCATGTAGCTAATTGTGTTACTGCTTATGAGAGTTGGAATACTCTTGAATTACATTTTCAATTTGCTTCTAAAGCTAGAACCCTACATCTTCACAATTTGTTACAAACTACCAAGAAAGATGCTAGCACTGTGAATGAATGTGTGTTGCGAATGAAAGAACTAGGGGATGAATTAATTACTAGTGGTGTCAATTTAATTGATGAAGAACTTTTATTGTATATCCTAGATGGCCTTTGGCCTGAATATGATGCGATAATAGCCAATTTAGTCTCAACCAGTAGCCAAACCACACTATAGGAGGCACAATTTTTGCTCCACAAACATGAAATTAGACTAGAAAGGCAACATGCATCTTTTACCAACTTTCATGAGGCTCTTATGGTTTCAAAGCAAGGTCTGAACCATCCTAATACAGCCTCTCAGGTCATTAACATATTTGATGCCACTAATTCCAGACCATATACACAAACCTCTCACCCACATCCATAGTCCTTACAATAATTTCCTAGTAGTCCCCACCATGCATCTTAGAATCAGTTGGTCAATCCACTATAAAATCAGTTCCCTAATGCCAATTTAGGGTTCCCCAGACCTGAGTTTGGCCTCATACAACAACATCCACAACAGCAAGCTCCAGGGGATGGTTTTACTCCATTTAATCAATATCAGATTTATAACTCTCAACTAGTATACAGTAGAGGCAGAGACAAATGTTATTTTCAATCAAGGTTAATTTGTCAAGTATGTGGTAAAGGAGGTCATTCAGCATTACAGTGTTATCACAGATTTAACCCTGAATACCAAGGGTTTGTCAATTTTGGATCAGGATATAATACTGGTCTTGGATACAATACCAGAAGTTTTAACAATGCTGGACAACCTGCTCACAATACTGGACAGACTACTCATTTTAACAATGTCAACACTCCACCAAGCTCCTTGATTGATGCACAATCTCACGAATCACCACAAGCTTTGTTAGCAACCAGAGTTGTGCCAAGCCAGTTTAGTGCCAATTTAGCTCCTACTCTATTTACCTCAGCGGGGACAAGTCCACCAATTAACTCCCAAGTTGAATATTCTGGAAGCTATGTTTCTAATCCACAAAATGCTTAATCATGGATATCTTCATCAGTCTCAGTATGGTCCACCTCTTGCTTATGATAGAGAACCATAGACCTCATAACAACATTCTGCTTCTTCCTCTTTCGGCGCATCAATTGCTACTCCACACTGTGAAAGATCAGACATGGTATGTGGATTCTAGAGCCACAAATCACATGACCTCTGATTTGAAGAATCTGGTGATTCAGGACAATTATCATAGTGGAGCAACTGTTCAAATAGGAAATGGCCAAACAGTTCCAGTTTCACACACAAGTGTGTCCTTTCTAAACTCAAACACTTCCTTTAGAGTTTTATTTCTCAAAAATATGTCATGTGTCCCTCACATTGCTAAGAATTTATTAAGCATATCTCAAATTACAAAAGACAATGGTGTGATAATTAAGTTTCACTCTGACCATTGTCTTATAAAGGATAAGTGGACCAGTGAGATATTGCTCCAAGGATCTCTCAAAGATGGCCTATATCAACTGCAAGTTTCTCTACCCACTGCTGCATCATCCACTTCCTGTTCGAATGCATTGTCTCCTGTTGTTGCTATACTTGGGAGGTATAAAATGAAAACTCACTAAATATGTAATAGAAAATATATATGGATATAAGTATAAGGTAGTGGGCCTAAAAATAGCATTTCTTTTAATTTATATACAAATCTCTACATCAAGTACCATAGTCATAAAAATAAACTCAAAATATAGTCAGACAGTGTTGCATTTCTCCTCTGCTACTTGAGGTTCCTCCCAACTGCGTCTCATCTATTACCTGTAAAAATAGTGAAATCAACGAAGTGAGCACTAATTGCTCAGTAAGTAAACCCACAATATTTCTATTCTTTCTCCGTTACTTAGAGTCTGGATTTTCTTTCCTTACACCAAGCTTCTCAATTCTTCTCTGCTTTTTCTAAGATTCTAATTTTTCACTTACTGATATGTAAGCACAAATAGGGAAACTAACTCGGAGTAGTAGAAATGGCATGATACATATGCACAAATGCATAAACTTTTTCTATGCAATGCACGTTCTTTTCTGTTCTCTTTCTTTTTCTACATTTCTTTCTTTTTCTATTTCTATTCTTTCTTTTCTGTTTCTCTTCTTTCATTTATGTTTTCTATTCTTTCTTTCTTCTCTATTCTTTCTTTTCTTTTCTTTTCTTTTCTATTCTTTCTTTGCCGATTGGACTCGGTTGAGGCATGGATTTGGAACCCTAGCCGTGTGAGTATATTCTCAAATTCTTTCTGGGTATAGTCCTCATCCACATGCACTTCTAATGGACTGTACAAATTCTTCTTCCTTATTCTTAGGCCGCTCACTAAAGGCGGCGTGCATGCGGGCTTATTCTTCTTCTCTGTCACTCACGGGCTCCCCATTTCAACAACCTTCTCGTCTCTTATTTTTTATATTTCTTTAAGTAAAATTTCATATTTAAATTGTTCTTTAATTATATTTCTTAAAACAATAATTCTACATTTAATTTCTTTTCTTTCTTTCTCTTTATTCTTTAATGTTCTCATACATGTGTATATGCATGGAAATATGCTCATTCTTTGCTATTCTTTCTAAATACAAATGTGAGACTGTGAGAACGCAATATGGTATATAAAGATATCATTATAGAACTAATATTCTCTACCAACAACATTTCCATAACAAGGTAATAATCTAACATACTCATATATGCACTTCACTTTGAAATTTCATCAAACATCTTACATGCACATTTAAACCCTAAGATTGGTTACACTTCCACATATCTCTCAAGTCACCAAAATTGGAGCAGACAACTCCCTAAAGCCAACAACCACCCTAGCCGAATTTCATCCTCCACCATTCCACATCCATTATTTCATATTTCATCCAAAATCCCATCAACTCAACACATATAAATGCATCACTTCTCATCACATACTAATAAATTTACTTCTCATCACATACTAATAAATCAATATCTCATCACATACTAATGAATCAATTCTCATCACATACTAATAATTCACTTCTCATGGCCATGAGATTCACATATCAAACAACCTCAATTTCAATCCATAATTCTCATCATCCAAACATTCATACAACATACAATAAATTTTTCTCCACAAGTATTTATCCAATCAAAGCTAAAGTTGGATTTACTTACCTTGGATTTGAGCAACTCCAACACTATAATCTCCCTTTGGTAGAATTCTCTCCTTCTCAAACCCTAAGCATATTCAACCATAAGAATTCAAAAATTTTAAATTTAATCTCACTTCTTGGTGCAAGAATCTTACCTTTGGATGCTTAGGATTGAAAATCTACCAAAATTTAGCCAAATCCTATGAATTTCCTTGGAAATTTAGTGAAGAAAATTGAGAGAATTTGGGTAGAGAGTGGCGTGAATGGAGGGGTAGAGTGGCTAGGATTTCTCCTCTTGAACTCTTAATATCATAAAATACTATATGTAGATTCCTATTTTACCCTTGCACTTTCTAAAAATTCCATCTATGTCCCCTAGTCAATTACAAGAATGCCCTCATTTCTATTATCTTCTCCATGTTATTATATTTCTTTTCACTCCCCACTCTTTCATCTAAATATGAGTGAAATGACCATTTTACCCCTAATAAAGTTTTAAAGAATTTCCTTCACACTTGTTCAAGATAATTCTAACTAGATTCAACTAAGGGTATTAGGGCATAAATAAAGTTACATACCTTGATGTGGTTGCTACAATTCCCCCCCAATAAGAATTTCGTCCCCAAAATTCAACCAAACAATTCGGGATAGCGGGTCCGCATATCTTGCTCTACTTCCCATGTAGCTTCTTCTACTTTGTGATTCCTCCATAGAACTTTCACTAATGGAATACTCTTGTTTCGGAGCTCTTTAATCTTTCTGTCCAATATTTGTAATGGTTGTAGTTTTAATAAAGCTCTTGTTGTTTCACAGAAATCTGATGTGCCACTTAGTTTGACAAAGCTATGACATGCTTGATTGGGGCATCCACAAGCCAAAACTCTTAAGAGTGTGATGAATAAGGTTCATCTAATTGATTCTTTTGATAATGATGGTTTTTGTGAATCCTGTCAATTTGGCAAGTTGTCTCAAACATTTTTTCCCAAGTCTGATTCTACAACTACAAAACCCCTTGAGTTGGTCTATTATGATCTGTGGGGTCCTGTACCCGTGAGCTCTTCTGAGGGCTTTAAGTACTAAGTGTTATTTGTAGATGATTATAGTAGACACGTGTGGATATACTCCTTGAAGTTTAAGTCTAAAGCGTTTAAGGTGTTTACCTATTTTCATTGTTTTTTTGAAAAACAGCTAGATGCTAAGCTTAAGTATTTGCAAATTGATTGGGGGGCGAATTTTGATCTTTTACTGGATATCTACAACAGCATGGTATTGGCTTTTGGCACCCTTGTCCTTATCTACACCAAAAAAATGATAGGGTAGAGAGGAGACATAGGATCATCACTGAATTTGGCTTGACTTTATTAGCACATGCTGGTATGCCATTGTGTCTTTGGCGGCAAGCCTTTAGTACATCAATGTACATTATAAATAGACTGCCCTCATCAGCATTAGAAGATATTTCACCTTATCAAAAGTTATATGAAAAGGAACCTAAGTATACTACCTTGAAAGTGTTTGGATGCTGTTGTTATCCTTTTATAAGACCCTACCAAAAACATAAACTATCCTATCATACTGAGCAATGTGTTTTTATTGGGTATAGCTCAGCTCATAAAGGATACAAGTGTCTCTCCTCCACAGGCAAAGTGTACATTGTAAAACAAGCTAAATTCAATGAAGAGGTATTTCCCTACAAGACTAGTTTTAATTGGTTTTTATTCAAAGATTTGGATACTATAGAGTTGAATTACTCTAACATTGAAGGATTACACTCATCCTGGAACTTATCTCACTGTTTAGACTCTAGTTTAGAAAGAATGGTAAATTCTGATATTGCTGTTAAGGATTTCTCTCGGTCCAGTACTGCCCATACAACTACAAGTATCTGTCCTGATCCACTAACTAACTCTCTTACATTTTTCTAATTTGAATGCTGGTGCTACTATTAATAATTCTAATGCTGATGTTAATCACTCTAGTGTTGCTGTTAATGTTGTCTCTTGGTCCTGTACTGCTCATTCTAACTTACCAGAACCTATTGAGTCTTCTACACTAGGGTTAGTCAGTAGTGACTCTATTTTATCTCTGAGAAACTCTAATACAACTGAGTTATCTTGCCATTCTCCTAATAAAACAAACTTAGCTGAAGATATCTTAGGTTTTGGTGCACATCAAGGTTCCTTGGTTATTGATCAGGTTGCACCTTCTGGAATACAATTAGAAGTGGTTCTACCTATTCAACAATACAAACCTGTCACCAATAACCACCCCATGATTACAAGGTCGAAGTCTTAATCTCAGCATTCTATAGGTCAGGCCTATATTACAACTCTATCCATTTTACCAGAACCAAAATCTGCTGCAGAAGCTGTCACAATTCTTGAATGGAAAATAGCCATGAATGAGGAATTTGGTGCTTTGTTGAAGAACAAAACCTGGGAACTAGTACCCCTTACTTCAGACATGAATGTAGTAGGCTGTAAGTGGGTTTTTAATACAAAATTGAAACTTGATGGCACTCTACAGAAATATAAGGCAAGGTTAGTTGCCAAGGGGTTTCAGCAGACTCTTGGATTGGATTACTTTGACACTTTTTCCTCATTAATTAAACCAGAAACTATAAGGATCATGCTCTCTTTTGCTATGCACAACAGTTGGAAAATATAGTAAATTGACATCAACAATGCATTTTTTAATGGAGAGCTTACAAAGACAGTGTTTATGTTACAACCTGAAGGCTTTGTTGATCAACAGTACCCCAAACATGTGTGTAAATTATCTAAAGCTTTATATGGCTTAAAACAGGCCCTAAGGGCCTAGTTTGATAAATTGAAAACTACCCTCATTGAGTGGGGATTTAACAGTAGCGTATCTGACACTAGCCTATTTTTCTATAAGAAGGGAAATCAAGTCCTTAACTTGTTGGTTTAGGTAGATGACATTCTCCTCACGGGGAATGATTCTACCCTCATCAAGCAAGTTGTTACTGAGCTGAATAGCAAGTTTGGGCTAAAGACTTTAGGGGCTCTTAGCTATTTCTTAGGCTTTGAAGTTCATAGGAACAAGGAAGGCTTATTACTTACTCAAGTCACATATGTGCATGATCTTCTAATCAAAGCTGGTCTCTTGGAATGCAAACCTTGTAACACCCTATGGCAATAGACACAAGACTCATAAAAGAAGATAGTGATCCTTTTGACCAACCCTCACTCTATAAAACCTTATAGGTGGCTGGCAATATCTAACATTGTCTAGGCTTGATTTGGCCTTTGCTGTCAATAGATTGAGTCAATTTCTTCAGCACCCTACCACCAATCATTGGACGACCTGTAAGAGGGTTCTTCGGTATATTAAAGGGACAATCCATCATGGTTTATTCTTCAAGAAACATCAGCATTTTCAATTAGAGGGATATGCTGATGCAGATTGGGCTAGTGACTTAGGTGATAGAAGATCCATTACAGGGTACTGTATCTTCCTTGGGGGCAACCTAGTTCAATGGTGTTCTAGGAAACAAAAGGTGGTTTCATTGTCTTGAACAAAGGTTGAATATAAGGCTCTTAGTCAGGCAGCCACTGAATTAGTTTGGATCCAAAACTTGTTTCAAGAACTTGGAATAACAATCAATTATGTCCCCACTCTTTGGTGTGACAATATGAGTGTAGGAGCCTTGTCCTTCAATCCGGTGTTTCATGCTCGAACAAAGCACATCGAAATTGATGTGCATTATGTGAGGGAGCTGGCTACTGAAAAAAGATTGTCAATCCAATATGTGCCTTCAGAATATCAAGTTGCTGATGTTATGACCAAGGCACTTGTAGCATATAGGTTTCACATTCTTAAAAAGAAACTGACAGTGTTGCCTTTTTTACCTGAAGATGAGTTACAGTGCTGATGTGTTGATCAGAGTTGAATGGGTTGCTAAGCTGATGACTTTCAGAGATGATTTTGATGAAATTGTGGTTGGTGTGTCCGAAGTCTCTCACTGATGTGTATGCTGTGTGGCTAGTGTGTTAGAGTTGCTGTGTATTAGAGATGTTGTGTGGTTGATGTGTTAAAGTTGCTGTGTGGTTTTTCTTAGAGCTGCAGTATATTAGAGCTGGTGTGTTAAAGCTGCTATGTGGTTTTCCTTAGAGCTGTAGTGTATTAGAGTTGTTGTGTAGCTGGTGTGTTTGAGCTATTGTGTAGTTTTCCTTAGAGCTACAGTGTATTAGAGCTACTGTGTAGCTGGTGTATTTGAGCCATTGTGTGGTTTTCCTTAGAGCTGTAGTGTAGCTGGTGTATTTGAGCTATTGTGTGGGTTTTTTTTTTTTTTTTTTTTTGTGTCTGATAAAGACTGTAGTTTAGTTTAAGAAAGGGTGATATTGAGTATAAGCAGATGGTGAAAAACAGGATTGGAGTTTCGTTTAAGGGGAGATATTGAGTAAATTGAGTCTGATTAAGGTTGATTTGTTTTAAATATAGTGATTGGGTTTAGTTTGCAAACTTTACAAATGTTATGTCTTTGAAACGATTATGTGTTATGTAATATGGGGTGTGTATAAATTGGCCGCCCCTTCTCTATTTTCTGTTAATGTGAAGAATTCTAGATTTCCAGAACTCTCTGCATCAGTCTTCTCTTTTCTTGATTTCTTGATTTTCTTGTTTTTGTTCCCAAAATCCTTAAGGTTAAAAAGGTAAATCATTGGATTCCCTGCCTAAAAAATTAGGAATCCTTCCAAATTTTTTGGGCATCCTGTACCCATGTTTTTAAGGAATTGATTCTGTATTGAATTCCAATTCTTATGTTTTTAGCTCTAATTTTTTTATAGTTATAGCTACCTTTTTTGTTTTATGCAACTTATAAGTTTCTATTAAATTTATAATTCAATAGAAACTTGGTAGGTGATTTTTGTTCCGATTATCATCATTTCCCTTCAATTCTCCATTCTAAACAGAGCACAAAATAGGAGATGTGAATTTCGGGGACACTTGCTACTCTACAATGCCAAGCCTAATCTAAAACTGTTTGTAGATATAAATTCTTTCTGCATGGAGAAGCATATATATGAAACTACAAAAGAAACATTTATATGGTTAGACAAGATGAAACACTTGCTCAAGGGAAGTAATGGTGCTTCAAATGATAAAAGTGTAATCACAATCTAAATTTTGTGATCTCCCTTTTGGACAGAGCTTGAAACGTAGTAATCTCCTAACAGATCACCGTTCTCATATGTGCTTGTTATATATTATCCTTTTTAATTAACTTGAATTCTTTTCTAGTTATTAAACAAATATCCATTAAATATAAAACATATTACATTATTTACATAAAAATAAGCACATTTTGTGAAAAGAAGAAGACGTAACAAAGAGGTTAAGTAGGCAAGTATTGCTAGCAGTTCTCCATCATTCTTTCACTTTGATGATACATGAATAAATGGTAAACATTATATGCTAACTCGCTCAAAGAATGTTTTGGTTGAGAATATGTCTCAGCTACTGATTTGACATGATGAGGTGGCTATTGATTTGGTCAAGGATTGTTGCATAATGGATGGTTGCTGATTTGGTGCTAAAAGTTGTTAAACGTGTGTGTTTCCAGATTTAGTCTTTGAAGTTGTTGATTCATTAATGTTCCAAGTTAGGCCTCATTGGGTTTCTCCTTTTAAACAAATTAAACTTATAGGGTTGGGATCTTGTCATTTAGGGCCTCAATTTCCACTGTAGCTTCATTCACAAAAGCATTTAGAATATCTTGACATATCCAATTCAAGAATTAAAGATGCTACTCCAACATTTTTATTCAAAATTCCTTTCATTTTTGTAAATCTCTCTCACAACCAACTCTATGGGAAGATTCCAAAGTTAACAGAGTCAACTCAACTTGAAATCCTTGACTTGAATTCAAATAATTTATTAGGTTCAATGCCTCTTATACCCTTCCATTTGCGTCTGCTTGATCTTTCCATCAATGTTTTGTTAGGACCAATTTACCATTTCTTGTGTCATAAGTTGAATGAGTCAAAAAGCATGATGGATATTCTCATCCTTAATAACCAATTTTTTGTCAGAAGTTATACCTACTTGTTGGATGAATTTGAACGTCTTAGAAGTCTTGAATTTAGATAACAATAGATTCACTGGCAAGGTTCCAGCTTCTATTGGGACTTTAAAGTCTCTTCAATTATTAAAGCTTTGCAAAAACAAATTTTCTGGAACAATTCCTGTGTCACTCAAAAATTATACAGATATGGTGTTGCTTGATTTGGGTGAAAATGAGTTTGTTGGAAATCTCAAGGTGTGGGTTGGAGAAAGATTCTCAAGAATGAAGATTCTCAACCTTAGATCAACTAAGTTTTCTGGCCATTTACCAAAAGAACTTTGTGATCTCCGTTCTCTGCAAATCTTAGACCTTGTAGATAACAACTTCTTTCGAAGCATACCAAGATGCATCAATAACTTCAGTGCCATGATGAAAATGAGCTCTAATGAGGAAAGCTATATGACTTATATATCTGATGGATATGTTTTTTCATCATATTTGGAGAGTGAACTACTTGTGGAGAAAGGTCACATGGTTGAATACAACACAATTCTGAAGTTCATGAGAGGTATAAACCTTTCAAAAAATAATTTCTTTGGAAAGATTCCTATGGAAGTGAAATCTTTCACAATTGCAGTCATTAAACTTGTCACACAGTGGTTTTACTGGAAGAATTCTGAAGAACATTTGTGCTGTGAGATCTCTAGAGTCTATCGATTTCTCCAGAAATCAACTTTCAGGTGAAATCCCACAAAGCATTTCAAATCTGACGTTTTGAGTGACTTTAACTTATCCAACAACAACTTAATCAGAAGAATTCCTTCAAGCACTCAATCAAATGGCTTTGATGCATCCTGTTTTACTGGAAACCAACTTTGTGGACCTCCACTTCCCAATAATTGTATTGTAACCATTCCAACACTCAAAAATCAGAACAAAGGAGAGAAAGATGGTAATGAGGATGAAGTGAACAGGTTCTTTGTGAGCATGGCACTTGGATTTATTGTGGGATTTTGGAGCTTTTTAGGTTCTCTACTCGTTAGCCGAAGATGGAGGTACTTGTATTGTCAATTCTTGAATGGCCTTCTAGACAAACTAGGTAGTATTTGGAGCTTACTTTGTATGTACCCAAAAAGGGTGTGAGCAATGGTTTGAACGTTTGTCATGAAATGATATTTGCTATCATTTTTACAACCAAAAAGATTATGTTAATGCATTCATTGCTTTAACACACTGATCAGTGACTAGAATTGCAGTAGAATGATGAAATTTTTTGTTTTAATTGGACATGCAAAAATTGAATAGATGACATAAATTTTAATAAATAAAAAATCTAGAGGCAAAATCAAACAACAAAAGTAGAGAAAAAGTGAGTCCTATTTAAAGGAATATATACAAAATTAAGCATACAAAGTGAATATTTATTGACACTGATCTATCTCCCTTTGATGAGTTTACTTTACATTTCACTCTCCAAACCATAATATGACACATCACTGTATACACTAGACATGGAAGAGAAAATCTAAGGTTGTCTATAACAATGTAGTAAATAGTTCAGAAAACAAAGATAGATATTTGAAAGTCCAAGGCTCGATTTGGTTAGCTATTTGGAATAGCCTTCTATGCTATTTAGCATTTTTGGAAAATATGATAGGATTCGAAAAAGTTTTTGGTACATTTCTGAATAGCATTTTCTGAAAATTTTTAGATTATTTTTAACCCCTAGGTTTGTTAATTTAACTAAAAACCCTTCACAATAAAGTTTATAAATTGAAAAAAAAAAAAAAAACACCCCCACCTACCCACATATTGCCTGCCGGCAGCCAGCCACCACTGTTGGAAGGTGTCCGAAATCTACCAGAATGGTGCATGATCAACTCGATCTGGCTGATCGTGCACCAATCTGGCCTTTTTCGGCTAGGTGCACTATGGATTTGGTCGAAAACAACCAGATCTATGATCAAAGATCTTGTCATCATTGACGACCATATCTTGGCCGTCAACGACGGCCAAGATATCTGGTTGTTGTTGACGACCAGATCTCTAGCCGTCATCAACAACTAGATCTGGTAGTAAACGGACAGAACGATGCACGATCAGCTAGATCTAGTTAGGCGTGCATTGTTACGGCGATGGTAGTGGCAGCGGTGGTGGCTACAGGCGGGTGATAGTGGCTTCGGTAGGTGGGGGCATTTTTGTTAATTTTAAAACTTTTATTGAGAAAGGTAATTGTTAATATTTTGAGTTAAGTATGATAGAATTGGATTTTGAAGAATATTAAAACAAATGCATTTTTGGGTTTTTAGTATAGGATAGGGGAAAAAAGTGTGCCAAACAGACCCCAATATATTTGGACCGGAGCTTCATAATAGAGGTATAAATAATCAATTATCAAATAACTCAAAAAAAAATTATTGATACTATGCATTTTCAATGCAGTTAAGCAAAAAATGGTCTGAATATATATTATTTATAATGTATGATTAAGATTTATTTTCTTTTAATATCTTTCTTATCAACCACAAATCACAACCTTGTATTTTGTTTAGGTAAATATTAAGTCATTAGTGTTTGGGGTTTAGCTTGAATGTGTGCTAAAAAGGTAATTAGATCAATGGTATGAACATTTGAGACATGAAATCATATTTGCTCTATCTTTTTTACATACTACAAGTATTAATGCATTCATTTCCATCTGAGTTGGACATGCAAACCTTGAATTTATGAATGACTGAAAAAATTAAAGTAATAAGGTAAAATCTACTAATAAAAAAATAGAAACCGTGAAAAATGAAAAAGAAATGACAAAAGAAAATATGTAATTAGAGAAAAGTTTCATACTTGCAAAACAAATATAATTAGAATAGAATTGATAGCGGATGTAGAATGACCTAATAAAATTCAATTATAAGAAAACTTGAGTGGAAATTTATTAATAAATGATGTTTATCAGATCATTGAGTATTTGATTTACCCTTAATCCATTTAATTATTTAGTTTAGCTGAGCCATGGCACATATATTTCATTCAAGTGAAACAATACTCCAGTAGTGGGAGACTTAAAGAAAATTAAAACATATCTGATGTTCTACAGGTTTTTCCAAGGACCCATCTGAACTTGGCAGGTGATTTTTATTCAGATTATCATCATTTCCCTACAATTCCCCACCCTAAATAGAGCACAAAACAGGAGATGCGAGTGTCGGTTTCAGGACACTTGCTCTTACTGTGCAATGCCAAAAGCCTAATCATAAATTCTTAATAGACACCGATTCTTTCTTCATGGAGAAGCATATATCTGAAACTACAAAGGAAACAATTATACGGTTAGACAGGAAGAAATACTTGCTCAAGTGAAGTAATGTTGCTTGATGATCAAGACTCAAGAGATAATATATGAAATCTAATTATAGAAATAATACTAGATATTCTTTGTTTTATTATCTCTTTTAAATGCAAGGCCACAGGGGTACCATTAATTGAATTGAATAAAGAAACCAGAAGACTCTTTACTCCAGGAAACCAAAAGACTCTTGAATAATATGATCAATGATGAATACTTTTCAAAGGGAAAATGAAAAGATAGCCAGGATAGTCTTCTCATTACTCCAGAAACAAAACCATTTCCAGTACTTTTCTCTTTCTCTCTTTTGAAGCAAAAAGATGAAGAACCTTATATTCACAAATCCCACATTTTTCTGTCTTCCATAAACAAACTTCAATTTTTAATCTTGACTCTCTCTCTCCCTTGCTCACAAAGAGACCCACATACCCATCTCAGAGACAGTTTTTTAAACATCATTTGTGAGTTCCAACAATGGAGGATGTGGTACAACTTGGCGTTGAAGTGAGACAAGAGTTACTGGTTTTGCCAAGTGATGGGATTCCTACAAAGAGCCCATTTTCTCAAACCTACCATAAAATCTTCAGAAGGTGTGGTTTTTGAGCTTCCTTCCCACTGTCTTGACCATTTGCCTTCACTTTTGAGCCAAAAAAGTGGCCTTTGAAAGTGGCCTATCATGGATGGAGGTTCCCACAAACAGATGGGAGAAAATAGGTGGAAAAAATTGCTGGTTTACATGAATGTACATGGAAGAAAGTTGGTATACGAGAAGCAATCTTGAATTCTATCTATAAAATTAAGAGAAATGATGATTTGGTTCTTGGTCTTGCAGAGAAATGGTGTCCTGAAACTAAAAGTTTCATTTTTTTCTTGGGGTGAAGCTACAATCACTCTAGAAGATTTGCTGATTGTAAGGTACTCAGTGTTGGGGTCCTTTGTTTTTTGCCTTGTTGAAACAGATGAGTTGAATGAGTTGGAAGAGAAATTGAATCAAGCAAGATCAAAACTCAACAAGAGTACAAGCAAGAAGGCATTACATAGTTCATGGATTAAGAAATTTATGGATACTGGAAGCGAAATTGAACACGAAGCTTTTCTTGCCTTGTGGTTCTCAAGGTTTGTTCTTAGCCCCTATAATCTAGTTGTCAAATATGTATTTCCTATTGCGATACTTTTAGCTAAAGGGACTAGAATTGCATTGCACCTGCTGTTCTTGCCAGCATTTACAAAGATTTGACTTCATTTAAAGAAAAGATTGTTGCTTTAATTAAGTTTGACAATTGGGTAGATGAAGATAATGAACTGGCTGTTACTGTACGTTCACCATTTCAGTTGGTCCAAATTTGGGCTTGGGAAAGGTTTTTACACTTGAGGCCAGAGCCTAATTTGATCAAAACCGGTGAACCAAGATTTGCTCGCTGGCATGAGCAATTTATTGTTGCTGAGAATGTGAGGAAAGTAATAAATTCAGCAAAAGATGATTTTGATTGGCGTCCCTAAGTAAATGTTGATGCAGTGATACCTTGCTGGAAATGCATCAACATTACAAGATTCAGTTGCAACCTTTTGAAGCCTATTGAAGTTAGTTTGCTGCAGTGGTCCAACGTGCATGGCTGCACCTTTTTGGTGTATTGTAGTTGAATGGCTTAAGTGTAATTAAGTCAGTATTATGATGTGTTTTGTGTATGAAGTATTGGTCATTAATATTTATATTTAAATTTGTATATGTCCTCTGTAGTTGTTGAAACAGTAGATAGTTGTTAAACTGATGTATATATTGATCAAGTTGAATGAAAAACAATGACTTTTTGCATACATGTTTTGATTACTCTTTTATCTTTCCTTTTGCATTCTCCGGCCAAGAACCATCAAATGGTATCAGAGCCACCCACAAAAATCTGAAACTCATTACATCCAACCATCTACTACAACTCAAGAACACCTTCCATTTTTCAGCAAAAAAACCAGCCTGTATCAGCTCATTTTTCTCTTTGTAACAGACACAAAAACAGAGACATGGTAACTCATTCTGCTTTGATGGCACCATCGGTGTTCAATGGGGAACAATACCACATATGAGATGTTAAAATGAAGGCCTTCCTTCGGGTTTAGGGACTACGACAGTATGTGGAAGAAAATAGGCAGCCTCCATTAGGACAGAATCCCACCCTGAATCAAATTAGACTACATGAGGAAGAAACAACCAAAGCACAGAGAGCTCTCTCTCACATTCATGCAGTAGTGACTGACCTTGTATTAACAAGGATCATGGCATATGAGACTCCAAAGGAAGCATGGGACAAGTTGAGAGAAGAGTATATAGGCAACACCACAACAAGGAACACGTAGGTGCTTAATCTAAGGAGAGAATTTGAGATGCAAAGGATGCAGGAATCAGAAAAAGTCAATGATTATGTTGACAGATTAATGAGTGCTGTCAACAAAATAAGGCTGATGGGAGTGGATTGACAGATAGAAGAGTGGTGGAAAAGGTTTTGGTGAGCTTGCTGGAGAGATTTGAGTCCAAAATCTCTTCCCTTGAGGACTTTAAGGACATGACTCAGATCACTTTGACTGAGCTTGTTCATGCTCTCCAAGGTCAAGAGCAAAGAAGACTCTTGAGGCAAGAAGACACAAGTGAGGGAGCAATGGTAGCAAACCAAAAAGGCAAGCCTGCACAAGGACAAACTAGGAGGTACGATGGGGATAAAAAGGGGAAAGAAAAGAGTAACAACCAGTGGGAGAAGTCAGGTGGAGTGAAGGAGTATCCGACTTGCACTCATTGTAAAAAGATGGGACATTCAGAGAGGAGGTGCTGGTTCAGACCAGGAATACAATGCAGGAGTTGAAAACAATTTGGGCACATAGAGAAGGTTTGTAAGAACAAGGGAAGCCAGCCAACACAGCAAGCTTGGGTTGGAGAAGACCAGCAGTAATATCAAGAGGCTGAACAACTTTTTGTGGCCACCTGTTACACGGCACAAACCAGCAATGAAGCTCGGCTAATTGACAGTGGCTGCACCAACCATATGGTTGTAGACCTGCAAAGTTTCATCAACCTGGATAACTCATATTGTTCCAAAGTTAAAATAGGAAATGGTGATTTCGTGGAGGTCAAAGGCATAGGAAATGTGGCTGTCCAAACCTTCACTACAAGAAATATATTATATTGTGACAAAATTTATTTTGTCAAATGTTATTTTGTCACAAGTAATAGAGGTATTATGACAAAATTAAGAAACATCACATTAAGTATGATAAAGAGAATATATAGTGACTAAGAAATATATTGTCAAAATATTTTATCACAATAAAGAAACCCATAAGAAATATAGTGAAGAAAAAACATTTTTATCATAATATTTCGTCACAAATTTTTGGTGCCAAATTTTAGCGTTTAGGTAAATTGTTTATTGTGACAAACATATTTTGTCATAATACATTTTTGTCATTAAATTTAGTTATACATGCTATACCTATAAATTATTTTGTCACAAAAGAATTTATTTATTATTACAAAAAAAATTTGTCATAATATATGCTAAAATATAGGTATTAATGACAAAACATTTGAGTTAAAATTTAAGCACTAAAATAAATTGTTTATTATGATAAACATAGTTGTCATACAAAACTTTTGTCACTATATTTAATAATACATGCTATAATTACAAACTAATTTGTCACAAAAGAATCATTTATCATTAACAAAAAAAAAAAAAATATTATCATTTATAAATATTAAAATCTAGGTATTAATGACAAAATATTTTAGTCAAATTAAATGTGATATTTTGTGACAAAAATTTGCTAAGAAAACATAATTAATATGCGCACAACTATTTGTCATTCCTCTTAAGTTTTCAGCAATAACATATATGTCATTAAAAAAAAAAAAAACTCATTCATAATTTTAACATATATGTCACTAAAAAAAAAAAAAAAAAAAACTCATTAACATATAGGATCACGTACGAGGTCAAGGGCTAGGAAATTTGGTTGGGATCGGGGGGTGACAGGGGCAGGTCGAGTTTTGCTATATCTAGCTAGATCAAAGAAATTTGCTAAAAAAAATTACCAACAAATTAGCGATGAAAAAAAAAAAATATGCTTGTAAAATCGTAGCAACACATTTCAATCCGTTGCAAATATTTGTTCCCAAATTTCAGTTCCTAATCAGTTGTTAAATTATTACTTTTATTTTTATTTTTTACTTTTTATTTTTAAAAACTTGAGAAGGCCAAAAAATTGTAAAAAATACAAAATCATTAATAATTTTATAAATGTAAATATTATGTACCATTTTTGGCTTTAATGATACAAGAATACAAATCAAATTCAAACTGAATAAAATTCATAAACTGCTAATGCATACTCTACTTACAACTTGTATTACCAGCAAACAAAGGCCGATCTACAGAGACTAATTAAGCATATTACCTAACTTAAGATCATAGCAAATGAATGAAAAATGGGTGGGGTGGGGTTAGAGCCGACGATGGGCTGTATCATGCCTAAAAATTCAAGGCTCATCATGTCATGGGTCGTGCCGTGCCCAAGCCTGCAAAAATTCGTGTCCTATTGTGCTGTGCTAGCCCACCAAATTTGAAAGCTCCCAGCACAGCTCGTTATATATCGTGTCGTGCCTTGGACCATGTCGTGGGTCTATCAGTCCAGGTTCTTTGTAAAAATATTTAATTTTAATATTTATAAATTACGATAATTTTGATTTATTATTATAAAAATATTTTCTATATTATATTTAGTGACATTTTGTAATTAAAAAATATATAATCACTATGAAATATAATAAAATAACGAAATATTGAAATATAATTGAATTTCAACACTTTTTATTATTTATAATTATAAATTACAAATACAAATTTATAAATTAGGATTAGTAATTATTATACATTTTCATTTTAATTAATTTTTAAAATCTTAAAATCTTTGAATATATCTGCAAAGGATTTTAAGTTCCAATGGGCTCGCGTATTTGCATTACCCAAAATCCCTAAGTCACTCATTCTATTCTTCTCATTCCAAATCGCAACACCTTGTCTAGGGCTCATTCTTCTGATCTTAGCAAAACTAATTATCTTTGCATTCTTCACCTATTCAAGCATTCCAGTCGAAGAAATCTGATTTCGTCTGTCGTTCAAGAGGATTAGCCGAGCGATTTCTTCTCATCTCTCAACTCTCGAGTAGCCGCTACTTTGATACAATCAGACCAATACTTCGAAGCTTGAGACTGAGTTCGCCTTTTGTCGTCTCCATTCGTTTGTATCTCGTCTGAGTTGACTTCTAAGTTGTGAATGGTGAGTTGTTGGGTTGGTTTCAATGTCTCCATTCACCATTCGAGTTTTTGGGTTGGTTTCAAACTTTCAATTTCTTCATTCACCATTCATTTCAAAGTTAGAAAATAGAAATTTTAAAGCCAAAGAAATGTGTTTACTGGCTGTTTATAAATATTAGCCGAAATGGGTAAGAAAAAGATAGTTGAAAAAGCTCTATTCTACTTTACTTTTCCCATTTGATACTTGTTGACTTGGAATTTTGAAGTCAAATTTCTTGATTTGATGGCTTCTGGCTTAAAAACTTGTGAATCCAAGTTTTAATAAAAGCCATAAAGCTCAATTTTATTGTTATCTTTTCAGATGTTGGTTTGAAGTGTTGGCATATCTTCAAAGAGCTTAATATTTTTGTTTTTTGGGCTTCGATTCTGAAGTCAGATATATATAGATATTTTTAAATGTTTTGGGTGCATTAACTTGTTCTGATTACTGTGGTGTAGGTTGGTGCTCTTCAAGATGTTCGATCTGACTTGACAGAGTTGCGAGTTCTTTTTTATAAAGTTTTGGAGGATTTGGATGCACATCTTTATAATAAGGGTGAATGTAGGTATTCAATTATCTTGGGGATCAAACTTCTAACTATAATATTTGCTTTAAAATCCTAGTTAATTGATTTGAACCTCCTAACTATATGTTATTGAGTTTGAAAGGCTGGGAAAAATATTCACGTGCTGTTAAAATTTTGCTGTATAAATGGCGTCAAGTTCTAATCCCACCCTCACTGCCACCCAACCTGAGGTGTCCTCAGAACTGCAGCGGAGGGGCGAGTCGATTGCAATGGATTAGTGATATTGAGGACTTAGAGACATGGTCCACCACCCCCAATGAAACTGTTGAAACCATTGCAACTGTTGGTAATGAAGAGGGTGACGTTAATCCATTTGCAAGAAAAAAAGAAAGCTAAGACATCAGTGGTGTGGAATGATTTTAAGGAAGTTCATTGAACGAAATTTCTTTTATTAAAATATTAATAAGTTTTCGTTGTTGTATTCTTCATCTCTGTTTACTTGGTAATTGCTAGTGCATATTCTGAGATAAATGATGAATTGTTTTCTTTTGCAGGTTTGCTTTTCTCTGAGTTTTTGTTTTGGTGGAAACAAAGGCATTGGATATGCTGCTTGGTTACGCATTCTTTGATCTTGTTTTGATTGCTTTCATGCTCTATGGAGTCCCTGCTGATGTATGGTCCATTGGTTGAATTTATATTGCTTACTGTCATCTATATGGAGGTCTTTTTTGTATTTAGCTTATTGGATTATCATATCCATATGAGCTATCTTTGAAGGGTAGCCCAGAATGAATGGCTCTTGAGGTACATCACATTGCACCAATTACTAAATTCATTTTCTGTTTAATGCTATATTTTTCTTCATTACTGTTTTTTGTGCAGGTGATGAAGTCTATGATGCAGAAACATGACCATCTTAATCTTACTTTCTTCATGTTTGTCTGAACTATGGTTGAAGATATTGTTTTCTTCATGGAGGATATGCTGACTTGTGTTCATTTTTGTCTCCATATTAGTGGAGAATGTGTAAATTTATAAGAGATGCCTTTGTTGAATTATTAACATTAGATCTAAATCTAATGCCTTTGTTGAAACCTCCATTTACTATTTTGTAAGCTTTAAAGTTGAACGTGTTAATTTATATAATGCATTGCATTCAGCCTCATATTATTTGATGTTGAATTCTCCCAATTTATGTAATAAGTGGTTTGAAAATGCATTTTGAGCTCTAATTCGAGCTCTATAAGGACTCGACTAATTATTTATGACTAAAAAAATATTTGTTATGCTATTAAATTTTGTACAAAATTATTTTAGTCATTACAATTTTTGACAAATAATATTGTCATATAAACAAACATGTGACAAAATAAATGTTGTTACAGTAAAGTCACTGACACATAAATTTTTGTCACTGTTAAAATTATGAGAAAATAATTTAGTTACTATTTACAATTTTGACAAAATCAATTTTGTCATAATATATTATTTTCTCACCATAAATCTCATTATTTGGTCTTTAAATGTAAATCAATTATGACAAAATATTACTTATATTGATAAAAATTACCTTCTATTGTTACAAATAATTTATCACAATAAATTAGTTTAAAATGACAAATTATTATCGTGATAATAAATAATTAAGCTATGGTGACAAAACATTCTTTTGTCACCATATACTTAAGTGTACAAGCTTAATGTGACCAACCTGGTGATCAATATAATTCCTCACATTAACGAAATAGTCATAATTTTGATATTTATAGTGACAAATTATTTTATTATGAGAAACCTAAATTCTTGTAGTGCTTGTTAGGTACCAAAATCATTCCTCATGTATTGTATGTGCCTAAGATTAGCCAAAACTTATTAAGTGTTGGGCAAATGTTAGAGAAGGGTTATTCTCTACATTTTCAAAGTCAAGCGTGCACCATATTAGACCCTGAAAGGACTGAATTAATATGTGTAAAAATGTTGGGAAAAAGCTTCCTGGTTGAGTGGAAAAATTCCAGTAACTTAGCCTTATCATCTAAGCTGGAAGAGTTTGAAATCTGGCATAAGAGACTTGGCCACTTCCACTATAATGGCCTCAAAAAGTTAAAGAATAAGAATATGGTTCAGGACTTACCTAAGATTGAAGAGAAGAGAAGCCTCTGCAGTGCTTGCCAACTTGGTAAGTTAAGCAAGCCACCATTTCCCTCGGATCAGGCCTAGAGAGCAACATCAAAACTCTAACTGATCCATACTGATGTTTGTGGTCCTATGCAAATTGAGTCAATGAGTGGGAGTAGGTACTTTGTGCTCTTTATAGATGACTTCACACGGATGACATGGGTATATTTTTTGAAGTAGAAAAATGAGGTACCTACTGTATTCAGAAATTTCAAACTGCTAGTGGAGAATCAAGTGGGAACAAAGATCAAATCCATAAGAAGTGATAATGGAACTGAATATACATCAAGAGAATTCAGTTCAATCTATCAAGAGGCTGGAATTAGGCACCAGTTTACTATACCTTACACCCCACAGCGGAATGGGGTCAGTGAAAGAAGAAATAAAACCATCATGGAGATGGCTAGGTGTATGATGGTAGAGAAGCAGCTCCTAAAAGGTTTTGGACCGAGGTTGTCAATACAGGAGTCTATCTCCTGAACAGACTGCCAACTAAAGCAGTCAAGGGGCAAACTTCAGTTGAGGCTTGGAGTGGAATTAAACCAACAGTGAGCTACTTGAAAGTGTTTGGGAGTGTGTGTTATGTTATGGTTCCAGCAAGGAAGAGAACAAAGCTTGATGATAAAGCTGAGATTGGTATATTCATTGGCTACAGTAGTCAATCAAAAGGGTACAGGGTATACATCCCTGAGTCAAAGAGAATTTTGCTAACAAGGGATGTAAAGGTGGATAAGAATGCAGTGTGGAATTGGGAGAATAAAAAGATTGATGCTGATTGCAAATTGTAGCAGCCAACTAAAAATTTAATTGAAAAGGCTGAAATTGAAGAGGATGAAGAGCCTCCAGTTAGAGGGACCAGAACCTTGGCTGATGTATATGCAAGGTGTAATGTGGCAGTGCTTGAACCAAGAAATTATGCTAAAGCTGTTGAGTCAGAAGCTTGGAAGAATGCAATGCAAGAAGAGATATCTATGATTGAGAAAAATAATACCTAGAGGCTTGTTGATAGACTTGAAAACAGAAAGTAATTCAGGTAAAGTGGATTTGCAAGCTGAAGGTTAATCCTAATGGTTCAATCCATAAACACAAGGCAAGACTTGTGGCTAAAGGCTTTGCACAACGGCAAGGGCTGGATTACTCTGACACATTTGCTCCGGTGGCTAGACATGACACTATCAGATTAATCCTTGCTATGGCAGCCCAATTTGGTTGGAAAATCTTCCAACTTGATGTTAAGTCAGCATTTCTGAATAGTTGTTTGAGTGAGGAAATTTTTGTAGAGCAACCTGAAGGTTATCAAGTGAAGGGTGAAAAAGGCAAAGTGTATTTGTTGGAGAAGGCCTTGTATGGCCTAAAGTAGGCACCTAGAGCCTGGTACAACCACATAAATGATCACCTAAGCGGCCTAGGATATGTTAGAAGCCCTAATGAACATACTCTTTATGTTAAGGAAGGTAAGGGTGACTTGATTGTGATATCCTTGTATGTGGATGATCTGCTGATTACAGGGAGCAATCCAGACTACTTGATTCAATTTAAAAAGTCCATGCAATCTGAATTTGAGATGACAGATTTGGGGGAGATGACATACTTTCTTGGTATGGAGATTGTTCAGTCCAGAAATGGAATCTTTGTGTACGAAGAAAGGTATGCAACTGAGGTTCTTATAAAGTTTGGCAGGGAAAATTCCAAACCTGCAGACACTCCACTGGTTTCCAATTTGAAGCTGAGTAAGAATGATGGTGAGAAGAGAGTGGATGAGGGACTGTTTAGAAGTCTGGTTGGATGGTTGCTGTATTTAACAGCCACACGACCAGACCTTATGTTTGCTACCAGTTATCTCTCCAGGTTCATTAGTTGTCCAAGTGAATTGCATTATGGGGCAGCCAAGAGGGTGTTAAGATATGTGAAAGGAACCTCCAGGCTTGGCATTTGGTTCAGAAGGGCTAAAAATCTGGTGTTGCTAGGCTATACTAACAGTGATTAGGGAGGATCACTTGATGACATGAAAAACACCTCAGGTTATGTATTTTATATCAATTCTAGTGCAATTACCAGGCTGTCAAAGAAGCAAGATACTGTGGCACAGTCCATAGCAGAGGCAGAATATATTTCTGCTGTAGCAGCTGTAAACCAAGCTGTTTGGCTTTGGAAAGTGTTGGCAGATTTGAAGTAGAATCAAGGAAGTCCAACTCCAATTTTGTGTGACAACCAGTCTGCTGTTGCCATGGCCAAAAATCTAGTTCTTCACGGCAGGACCAAGCACATTAAGATAAAGTTTCATCCTATAAGGGAGGCTGAAAACAAAGGAGAAGTTACTTTAATTCACTGTAGGGGTGAGGACCAAACTGTAGATATTATGACCAAAGCATTGCCTAAAGCCAAGTTTGAGGAACTTAAACTCAAACTTGGTGTCTCCAGCAAAGGTATCAAGGAGGAGTGTTGATGCAGTGATACCTTGCTGCCAATGCATCAACATTACAGGATTCAGTTGCAACCTTTTGAAGCCTGTTGAAGTTAGTTTGCTGCAGTGGTCCAACGTGCATGGCTGCACCTTTTTGGTGTATTGTAGTTGAATGGCTTAAGTGTAATTAAGTTAGTATTATGATGTGTTTTGTTTATGAAGTATTGGTTGTTAAGATTTAAATTTAAATTTGTATATGTCTGTTGTAGTTGTTGAAACAGTAGATAGTCGTTAAGCTGATGTATATATTGATCAAGTTGAATGAAAAACAATGACTTTTTGCATACATGTTTTGATTACTCTTTTATCTTTCCTTTTGCATTCTCCGGCCAAGAACCATCAGTAAAACCTGTTACAAATTGGAATTTTCCCAAGTTTTATGGAGAAAAAGAAATGTTGATTTCAGTTGATCCTAATTTATCTGAAGAACTACAGTCATTTGCTCATTGCTTGAGGGTTTCTGAGCTACTTGGCTTTGAATGTATAGAGTGATACCTTCCACATCGTGTTGCCATGCAATTTGGAATGGACCAAGATCTTCCACCTTGTGTTTCTTGAATCAATGAGACTCCTTCTTTTGTTTGGAATTATTGCAGTAAGCCAATTTGTTACGCTTTGTATATTCCATGCTGGCTGAATGAGGGAGATGTAACAAGCCAATACTCAAAGTGGTGGAAACAATCAATCTCATGTCTGCAAGGTGCTAGGGACTGTAGCTTTACTGGTACTAAAAAGATCATGGAGATGGCAAAAGGAAAGAAGGAAACTGATACTTCATCAAGCTTTAAGACAAAGCCAAAGATGTTGGGAGGAACAAACGGAAAGAACTTTATCAAAAGCTTCAAAATAACACCAAGAGGTTTGATGGAATGAATAAAATTGATGCTGCCTCTACTCATTCTAGTTCCATGCTGAAGAGTTTGAGGGAAGGGAATAATTCCTTGGTTCCTCCAGGTTTTCCTCCAAAACCTATTGTGGCTGAAACGAAGGATTCAGCTGAAGAATGTGATATGACTATTGCAGATTTTATGAAATCTAGTATAAAGCATGATGATGGGAATAATAGACAGGTTCCAGATGTTAAACATATGTCAAGTCAATCTCAAAAAATTTCATTTTCAGCCACAGGTGATGAGGTTGTTAACATAATTGATCCACAAACAGAATTGGTAGAAAACATGATGCAAGTTGAAACTGAGATTGTGAAAGTTGTACCAGAGGCACTTAGTGAACTTGCAACTGATAGTAAAACAAGTGATCAAGATCATGATATGGTGAGGATGTAGTCTGGTGAAAGAGATGGCAGTGAAAATTAATGCAATGGAGATACTGGAATTGCAATTTGAAGAACGGGTTAGTAAGCTTGAGAAGATCTTGGCATAGCTGAAAGCTACAAGATTTGCTCCTAAATGCTCTGTTTTTACCCGCTGACATCGGAATAACTTCGAAGATTGACATGATATGTTATAGTCTAGCATTTAGCTACATATGTCAGGTTCACTGTGTATCACTTTTTGTTCTCCATTCACAGTGATCTTAATGTAAACAACATTGTACTTGAGCCCTTTGCTTCATACAAATCTGATAAGCTTCTCCTTTTTATTATTATGACATTCCAATCATGGTAAAGTGGACATGGTTGAATTTCTGAACGCGAAACAAATGTTATGTTTACAGTTACACATAGTAAAGCTTGTCTTTCCTCGTTCCATGTAGCACCGATGTTCACTATTGTCAATGGATATACTATACGGATAAAAGTTCTTGACAGTTATACATGCCTTCTCTTCTTCCTTAAAATCTTGATGCAGGTCTATCATAATTTTACTCTTAAATCCACTATTAGGTCAGTGGATGAGCTGGGGTAATTATTGCTACAGGGATCATTGGGTTCTTATGATGGCAACAAAAGAGATTTATATATAGCAGCCTACTGACAACACCATGATGCTCAGTTTGATTCAGAGACTGTTATTAAATACTAAAGTTGTGTTGAAAATTGCAATATGTATTATACTGTATGTGGTCTGGCATTGTTTGTGACAACTTGACAGGCCATGTCCTAGAGCTCAACCTTACACCTCCTCATTTGAAAATGATACATTTTATCCTTACAATGAAGTTGATTGGAGGATAGAGTTGGGGGGTAAGATAAATCCTTCTTTACTTGATTTAAAGCATTTGTGCTCCTTGGACTAGAGCGATAATGATTTTTATGGAATTCAGGCTCCTTTGTTTCTTAGTTATATGCAGAATTTAAGATACCTTAATCTCTCTTATGCTGGTTGTGGGGGGATAAATCCACACCAACTTGGAAATCTCTCTAATTTCCAGTATCTTGACCTCGGTGGCAGATTCTTGGAAGCTATCTTGCGTTTCTTTGCTGAAATTATTTCGTAATAGTATACTAACATAAGTTAGCAATAAAAAATTTACCAAAGTAACAAAATTCAGAATCTAGGTTTAGAAATTTTCCATAGTAATTGATCACAGACACATATAAGTCCCATTACAGTCGTATATCTTTGAAAGTTTGATGTTAGTTAATCATCACTTCCCTCCAAAACCACTAGTGGGTCAGTGAGATTAGTTGTGTTATATTGACTGCCATGAAAAGAAAAAAAAATTATAAATAGCACTCTACTTTGACAACAGTCTCATTCTCATTTCCCTTCAATGTAGTTTCTATTTGCAGGTGTTTGCCAATCACAAGTTACCATGAGTGTCATCAAATTTCTTTGTTTGAGTTGCTAGGTATAGCAACCATCAAAATTAGCTTCTGCAATGGAAGCTCTTGTGTAGGTTTCATCGAATGCGAGAGACGAGCACTTTTAAGGTTGAAGCAAGATCTCCTAGATCCTTCCAGTCAGCTGGCCTCTTGGATTCGTGATGGAGATTGTTGCACATGGGCAGATGTTGTATCCAACAAGTCTACTGGCCATGTCCTCAAGCTTCACCTTGGAAACTCCTTTGCCAATCACGAACCATCATATGCTGACTTTAAATCTTATCAAAGGTCAAAGCCTGGTGGTAAGATAAATTCCTTCTTGCTTGATTTTAAACATTTGAATTACTTGGACATAAGTGGTAACAATTTATAAGGAAGTAAAATTCCCAGATTTCTTGGTTCTATGAAAAATCTAAGATACCTGAATCTCTCTAATGCTGGTTGGAAGAATGATTCCACACCATCTTGGAAATCTCTGTAATCTGCAATATCTTGACCTCAGTCAAAATGTCTGGTATATGCTGAGAATATTAGTTGGTTATCTGGTCTTTCTTCGCTGAAGCACCTTGATTTGAGTGATATGGACCTTAGGAAAGTCTCTGACTGGCTGTTGGTGATGAACACACTACCTTCTTTATGAACTTCCTCACTTTCCTCAGCTGTCCCTTACAAATTTTTCATCCCTTACTACTCTTGGGCTAAGTGATAATTATTTTCGAGGTCAAATTCCAGATGGACTTCAAAATTTGACATCTCTGCGGCATCTTGATTTTCATTCAATCAGTTTGGTTCTACAATACCAAAGTGGGGGTTATACAAATTTAGTCATCTCGAAGACCTTTCTCTTAATGTCAATAATTTCCTTGGTACAATTTCCAGTACGTGTTCTGGGGAACTTAACTTCTCTCAATACACTTAATCTGTCAAATAATAATTTTGAAGGGAGAATTCCAAAATCTTTGGGAAGATTTTCCAAATTGAGATAATTTTCTATCTCCAGTATCAAACTGAACCAAGAGATTTCTCAAGTCCTGGATATTATATTAAAGTTTCTGGATTTGAGTGAGAACCAACTTTTTGGTCAGTCAACAGATCAACTTGGACAATTTAAGAATTTGACATTTCTATGTTATAACTCTGTTTCTGGTCCTATCCCATCTTTAATTAGGAGAACTTTCATCGTTGCAATCTTTAGATCTTTCATATAACAAAACTGAATGGAAATTTTCTGAAGTCCATTTTGCAAATCTCAAAAGATTGTATGTTTTTTATGCATCTGGAAATCCTGTTAGATTGAAAGTCAATCCTCAGGGGATCCCTGCTTTTAAACTCCAACTATTAGGACTGAGATCTTGTCATTTAAGGCCTCAATTTCCATTATCGCTCTATACACAGAAGGATTTAGTTTACATAGATATATCGGACTCAGGAATTTCAGATACTCTTCCGATTTAGTTATTTGAATTTTCTTTCCAATATATCTATATAATCTATCTCAGAACCAACTCTGTGGGAACATTCCGAATTTAATAGAGTTAACCTAAATTAATTTAATAGATTTGAGCTTAAACAATTTGTCAGTTCCATTGCCTCTTATAACTTCCAGTCTGTATGCACTCAGTCTTTCCAGTAATGCTTTGTTTGTCAGGTTCAATCTTCCATTTTTTGTGTTATGGGATGAATGAGTCAAAGAACCTGATTGAAAAGTTAGCCCTTAGAGAAAACTTTTTAGATGGAGAATTACCAGATTGCTGGATGAATTGGAAACACTTGACAAGCTTGAATTTCGATAACAATAAATTTTCTGGTAACCTTCCAACCTCAACTGGAACTTTAAGTTCTCTTAGATCGCTACACCTTCGTGAAAACAACCTTTTTAGACCAATACCAATGTGTCTTAAAAATTGTACAGAGTTACTAGAAGTTGATATCAGTGAAAATGAGTTTGCTGGAAACATTCCAGCTTATTGATTCTCAATCTTCGTTCAAATAAGTTTAATGGTGTTTTACAAGCAGAAATTTGTCACCTGGATTCTCTACAAATCTTAAATCTTGCTTGCAATTAACTTTGTGGACCTCCACTGCCAAAAAATTGTATTGTGACTTCTGATGCTGGAGCCAATTAACATGAAATGGGCTTGCTGTGCATGACCATGACTATTGGATTTATGATGACTTTCTGGATTGTAATTAGTCCTCAACTTGTAATCAGAGGATTTAGATTTGTGCATTATCATTTCTTAGGCAGCTTTTGAAATGAATATGGGTGTACTGTAAGAAAAAAATTGCTGGTTATTTAATGTTTGAATCAATATCCTTTTATGTAGTTCAAGTCATTGATCAATGATCATATGGATGATTACATTAAAAAACAAAAATCTATTGGCTTCTAAAAGGTTCTCTGTTTTGAACAGAGCTTGAAACAGGAAACCCTGGAACAGAGTGATTTTGTTATTTTGCTTTAATATTTATTTATAATGCTATCAAACGATAAGCATTTTAAAACATGAAAGGGATAAAAACATATATTTCTGATTCTACCAGCAACTTTATCCTCTTCACAGCTCTATCACTTGCAGTTATGTTGATAGTATTCAGAACTAATTCCAGTTTTTTGTCCATTAACATCCAGCTATTCCTCTTGACACACTTAAAACATATATTTAAAATTTATATACCAGGCCTAGCTATTCAAACAAAACTGTTTCAAAGATCCCTCCATCACACTCTTCAGAAGATTTATGAGTAATCCAGAATGGTTTTTACTGCTACTTCACGGTAACATTACTGTTGAATCACCACAGTAATGTTACTAGAACCTGAGGAACCAGTAACGTTACCATTATGCTGCACCATCGCTGTATGGTTACTGTACCTCAAGACACTTTGTACGTTACTGTTGCAATGTACCATCGCGGTAACGTTACCGGTGCCTCAGGTTCTGGTAACATTACGGTTGCAATGAACATCACGATGATATCACTGGAAGCTGAGGCACGGTAGTCATGCTGTAGCATTACAGTAACCCTACTGCAACATGAGGTACCAGTAGCAAGTTACTGAGACAGTAGGAGCAGATGACGTTGCAGGTGGAAAGCATAGTGCAATAACATTACACTTTCATACAACAATAACATTACACTTTTATACAACAAATCTACTCACTGTTATAACATTACACTTTTATACAACAAATCTACTCACTGTTACACCAACTATTCAGAGATATCTAAAAGTTTGAAATTTAAAACAAAGTTTACAACTAATACACCCTTAATCACAGCTAAGAGCAACTAAACTTATCACCAAAACATATCAACTTCAGCAGCTCTTACACGGCAGAATGCAAGGCAAAACAGAGAGCTCTTTTGGCGCCGAACGGTTTTTTCAAAACAAACTGAATTTCAGTTATATTTCCAGCAAAATATCACTGTTTCAACAAAAACAAAGACAAAGATACCGGAAAAGAAACCTGAAGGGACCGCTAATATGCAAGTGTGAGTTTGATCCACCGAAATGTTGTTACAAATTTTCTACGCATTTCCATGATATAAGTACGAGATATTGAAAAAGAAGGACGAAGTTAGAAAAATAAGAGCTATAAATATTGTCTTCATTACTTGGTGTCCATGCCGTACGTAACAGGTTATAATTATAAACAGTGAGATGTAAAGCAAGTCAGAGAATGGAGAAATTTTCAACTTGGGTTCTGGTCCACCTTAAGACTTTGTGAACAGGTAAGACACGAGTAAAATCACAATCTAAATTCTTTGATCTCTGTTTCGAACAGAGCTTAAAACAGGGGACTACGTGAAACAAAGAAATCAAAAGATAACTTCAATAACTTTCCGCTTTAATCTGTGATTGGGTTTTCCAAATTTGTCTTCTTTAATTGACTTGGGAGTCTACATTCTACAGAAGTCAATGAACACTGAAAACCATATTCAACCTTCTCAAATTGGACTGTGAAATGCCATTATCGGTCTCTTGCAATTGATGATATTCTCATTCACATTTTCTATTGCAGGGGTGGTTGAGTAGATTACAATATAATCCCTCCACTGCTGTATGTAACAGAGTAAAAGGTAACATTAATTTCCAGGTAAACACTGTAAGGTCCTACTTTTCAGACTTCTATTCCAGAAGAGCTGGATAAACGGAGCAATTGGTCATTCATGAGAAGTTCCATGGATGATGGATGCTATAAAGAACATCAATCTACGATGATGGAAAAGATGGTAATGAACATGAAGTGGACTGGTTCTATGTAAGCATGGCACTTGGATTTCTGGTGGGTCTCTGGGCTTTAATAAGTCCATTACTCGTCAGCAGAAAATGGGGGTTTATGTATTATAATATTTTAGATAGTCTTTGGATCAAATCTGGTAGTGTTGTAAGAAACTTTTGTGGGTTGTTTTCTGTTTGAAGCTATGTCTGTACTTTGTTTAATGTACTACAATCATGATTATCTGAAGTGTTACAATAAATATCAAAGTTTGTTTGCTTCTGCTCCAGAAAAGGGTTCTTCTTTATTTATTTTTTGGGGTAAAAGTCAAATGTTGGTTTCTCTCAAGGGATTTTAACAGTAAATTGTCTGCGTTATAGGTTCATTCTGAAAGGTCTTTATTTTTTAGATATATGATATATCAAACACTGCTCTTTCATATTTTACTTCTTTATATGGAATTGATCTAGCATAACCATAGTTTCTCTTTAGCACCATATATAATTTCTCTTTAACAGAGCTTGGAACTGGGGATCCTAGAACGCAGTAATTTCCTAGGAGGTCATAGCGATGACCAAATTTTCTCTTTAGTTCTTAACTTGAATAGGAATTGAAATAGGGATCCGAAACAGAATGAATAAAACTTACAATCAGGACACTATTTCTCTACAAACTAAGCAAAAACTTTAAATAATTATGAATGGCAAGTTATAGAAAGTTTATACCATGGATGACTTGTCGTTCATTAAATTTTTAATAGATGATATGTTGTCCAACATTACAGATGAGTTGATTAAATTTTTATTAAGTGTTAGAAATGAATAGATGATGAACATCATCTATATTTTCTTTTCTTTCAGGGTCTCAAGGTACATTAATAAGCTATTTTTGTTTTGGTAACTCGCAAATAGATTGTTAGAGCATTGTTGTCATTAAATTTGTTACACAATGCTCTTACGGGAAGAATTCCAAAGAATATTGGTGTTATGGGATCATTAATCTCAATTGATTTCTCTGCAAACCAGCTTTATGGTGAAATGCCACAGAGTATTACAAGTTTGTAATCTTGCATCATTTGCACTTATCTTATAAAAACTTGAGCGGCAGAATTCCTTTAAGCACTCAACTTCAAAGCTTTGATGCATCCTACTTTATTGGCAACAAACTTTTGGACCTCCACTTCCTAATTGCACTGACGATACTATTTCAGTACCTGTACCTGACCACAAAAATGGAGAGGAAATTGACGATTATGGAGATGAAGTGGATTGGTTCTATGTAATCATGGAGCTTGGATTTGTTGTTTGCTTCTAGAGTTTTATAGGTCCTTTATTAATCATCAGAAGATGTAGGTTTATATATTGTGATTTCTTGGACTCCCTTGGCTACATGTTTTACAGTGTTGTAAGAAAGTGTTAGTAAAATTTTTGTGTGAAGCTGTGTCAGTTTATGTACTTCATTTATCAAATGAAGAGTTATAATAAATGTGGGAACTCTATTCGTGTGTGTGTGCGATTGAAGGTGTAATTTGAAATATAATTTTGCAACCACGTAAAAGAATGGATCAACAGAATGATGTTTTCTTAAAATAGAAGATATACTGTTAGTCTTGTGACCTGAGGTTATTCCGTGTCTCTCTAGTTAGGAATTAACAACCTTGATTTCCGCCATTGATCAATCTTTGCTTGATTTTGGTTAACACCCGTGATTTCAGCCATTGATCAAGCTTTTGTTGATTTGGGCTAATAGTGTGATAAGAAGAAGACGTAACAGAGAGGTTAAGTAAGCAAGTACTGCCAGCATTTCTCCATCATTCATTCACTTCAATGATATATTAAACTTGAAGGAGGGGTTAGAAAGTTCAATTAAAACTTTGATACTTTTCTATTGTAACCATTATTGACTAATTAAATCAAAGTTTGATATTCTGTCCTCTTTAATTGACTTGAAGTCTACTCTGTTAATTGGACCACTAAAATTAGAAGAATTTGCATCTTTTCCAAAATGTGTGATGAGAAGTCACCACTAGTTCTCTATCAATCCAGCTTTAACTATTAATTCGCACCAACATACACACACTAGTTAGTGTTGATTCGTATTTTGTCCTCCTTTAACTGACTTGGAGTCAACTGAAGCGATTGAAGACTGAAAATGATATGCAACTTTCTGAGTTTGACTCTCATATGCTATTGTTGATATCTTGCAGTTGATAATATCATCATTCACATTTTCTAGCTATTAGGGTTTAGTTTGTGGCAGAGATGATCATCCATGTTTACATAATTGATCTAGAGATGCAGAGATGTACAGATCTTTTGGATCATGATCAATCCTTCTTTATTGACTAATTAAATGTCCTTTAAATCAACAGTAAGACTTTCTTGAAACTTACACCGTAGATATGTGAGGTCCTACTTTTCAGACTTCTGTTCCAGATGAGTTGGATAAGCTAAGCCATTAAATTGGTCATTCATGAGAAGTTCCATGGATGAATAGATTTACTCGGGTCAGCTGAATAAGATTTGGCTTGGAGTCTACAAACTTTATTAATGTGAACCATTGAAATTAATTGGATGGATGAAAAGTTGTAGTTGTCTTTGTAATATGAAATGATACTTTCTATTTACTTTATAAATAACCTCTAGCTCCAAGCATTACAGATGGTGTTGACATATTGTTAAAATCATTCTTAATTTCTTGATGATTTAATAATGATGAACAAACTTTCTCTTTAATTTATAATTTGAACTTGAAACAGGGGCCCGAAACAGAGTGAATAACTAAAGTAATTAGAATTGTGGACACTAGTAATATTTCTCAACAATTTTTCTGGAACCATACCGATATGTATCAATAACTTCAATGCCATGATGACAATGAGCTCTAATGACCATGAAATGGATATAGGTTACGTGGAGGATTCATTTCTGTGAATAAAGGTCAACTTGTTGAATATAACACAATTCTGAAGTTTGTGAGAGTCATATATCTTTCAGAAATACTTTCTTAGGAGAGATTACTATGGAAGTGACAAATCTTGCAACATTGCAGTCACTGAATCTAGGTGTCATAAGATGAATGAGTCAGAGCACAAGATGCAAATTCTCATCCTTAATAACAACTTTTTGTCAAAAGTTATACCTGATTGTTGGATGAATTTGAAATCCTTAAAAGTCTTGAATTTAGGTAACAATAGATTCACGGGTAAGCTTCCAGCTTCTATTGGGACTTTAGGTTCTCTTAAATGGTTAAACCTTCGCAAAAACCACTTTTCTGGAACAATTCCTGTGTCAATCAAAAATTGTACAAAGATGGTGTCACTTGATTTGGGTGAAAATGAGTTTGTTGGAAATCTCAAGGTGTGGGTTGGAGGGAGATTTTCAAGAATGAAGATTCTCAACCTTAGATCAAATAAGTTTTGTGGCCATTTACCAAAAGAACTTTGTAATCTCCGTTCTCTACAAATCTTAGACCTAGCAGATAACAACTTCTTTGGAACCATACCAGGATGCATCAATAACTTCAGTGCCATGAAGACAAAGAGCTCCAATGAGGAAAACAATATGAATTATGAACCTGATGAAGGTTATTTATCAACATATTTGGAGAGTGAACTACTTGTGAAGAAAGGTCGCATTGTTGAATACAGCACAATTCTAAAGTTCGTGAGAGGAATAGACCTTTCAAAAAATAACTTCTTTGGACAGATTCCTATGGAAGTGACAAATCTTTCAGAATTGCAGACATTAAACCTATCACACAATGGTTTTACTGGAAGAATTCCGGAGAACATTGGTGCTATGACATCTCTAGAGTCTATCGATTTCTCCAGAAATCAACTTTCAGGTGAAATCCCACAAAACATTTCAAGTTTGACATTTTTGAGTGACTTGAACTTGTCCAACAACAACTTAACAGGAAGATTTCCTTCAAGCACTCAATTAAGTGGCTTTGATGCATCCTGTTTGACAGGAAACCAACTTTGTGGGCCTCCACTTCCTAATAATTGTACAATCAATAATCAGAACAGAGGAGAGAAAGATGGTAATGAAGATGAAGTGAACTGGTTCTTTGTGAGCATTGCACTTGGATTTATTGTGGGATTCTGGAGTTTTATAGGTTCTCTACTTGTCATCCGAAGATGGAGATACTTGTATTGCCAATTCTTGAATAGTCTCCAAGACAAACTGGGCAGTGTTGTAAGAAAATGTTACTAGTTTTTTTTATTTTTTATTTTTTATTTTTTTATTATTTTTTTTTTGTGTCTTTTGTCGTTTGGAGCTTACTTTGTATGTACAATGAAGGAAGTGAGTAATTGTTTGAACGTTTGTCATGAAATGATATCTGCTATCTTTTTTTACAAATCAAAAAGATTATGTTAATGCATTCATTACTTTAACACGCTGATCAATGACTAGAATTGTCCTAGAATGATCAAATTTTTTGTTCTAATGGGGCCTGCAAAAATTGAATAGATGACATAAATGTGAATAATAAAATATTAAAGGCAAAATGTCATGATCAGCCTGAACATCACCGCTTCTAGTACTCACAAATCCCACATTTTTCTGTCTTCCATAAACAGATTTCAATTTTTGATCTGCAAGACCGACTCTGGACTTTCTATCTCCCTTGCTCACAAACAAACCCGCATACCCATTTCAACAGACGGTTTTTTAAACATCATTTGTGAGTTCCAATATGGAGGAAGTGGTACAACTTGGCGTTGAAGTGAGACAAGAGTTGATGGTTGTTACAATGACTCCGTTAAAGTGATTTAGGGGATATTTGTCTAAGCTTATAAGCTGATTAAACTTACTTATAAGTTTTAAAATTAAGCTGACATGTTTGTTTATAATTTTTTTGAGCTTATAAGTTGAGCTTATAAGCTAAAAAAAATAAGTTGGGGGAGAAGTACTCTTTTTTTTTTTTNTTTTTTTTTTTTTTTTTCGTTTGGGGCTTATTTTGTATGTACCATAAAGGAAGTGAGTAATTGTTTGAACGTTTGTCATGAAATGATATCTGCTATCTTTTTTACAAATCAAAAAGATTATGTTAATGCATTCATTGCTTTAACACACTGATCAGTGACTAGAATTGTTGTAGAATGATCAAATTTTTTGTTTTAATGGGGCCTGCAAAAATTGAATAGATGACATAAATGTGATTAATAAAATATTAAAGGCAAAATGTCATGATCAACCTCATCACCACCGCTTCTAGTACTCAAAAATCCCACATTTTTCTGTCTTCCATAAACAGATTTCAATTTTTTATCTGCAAGACCGACTCTGGACTTTCTATCTCCCTTTCTCACAAAGAAACCCGCATACCCATTTCAAAAGACGGTTTTTTAAACATCATTTGTTAGTTCCAACAATGGAGGAAGTGGTACAACTTGGCGTTGAAGTGAGACGAGTTTGATGGTTGTTACAATGACTCCATTAAAGTGATTTAATACCCTTTGTTATGGTTTAATTGAATATATATTGAGACAATCTGTGAATTTTTGAATTTATTGATGAAAAATCACATTTTAATGTTATCTTACTAATTTTGCATTTTGGAATGATTTTTGGAAATGGTGTGAGTTGATATTAGGTTGTGGTTTATGGATTATGGTTGATTCTGTCTCATTTATGTTTATTAGGGGGAAAATGTTATGTTTTCAAAGGGTGTATTTTGTCACTTTTTAAATGTACAAGGACTGAGATTATCCACATTTTCTATAAAATAAAAGGGAACCGTGGTAAGCCCTTGCTCATCTCCTCTCCACTGGATTTCGACCATCTCCGGCGACCCTTCTTCTTCCAAAACTCCGATCGGCCGTCACCTTCATCACCTCCATCATCTCCTTGAAGATCCGCCGCGGTTTCCATTCATCACCATTTGCGCGACCACGATTCTTCGTTTTTCCGGCGACGTTTTGTCTTCTTCGACGTCGTTTCAGCTTCCCCAAGCTTTGACTTCTTCTTCCCATTGCGGAGACCTGTTGGTCGACGTCTCACATCACCGTTTTGCGCCGTCGCGGCGTTCCACCTTCCAGCTGCGATTCTTCGTTTTTACGGCGACGTTTCGTCTTCTCTGACGTCGATTCAGCTTCCCCGGGTGCCGACCGTCCTTTCCTCAGCGTTTCCTAGCATTTCCGTCGCCTTTCACCATCCGCCGCCGTGAACCACAGCCGGAATCCTCGGCTGCCGACGCGTCTCTTCATCACCATCCTTTCCATTGCATTTGCACCTACTGTTCTTGCCAGTATTTACAAAGATTTGAGTTCATTGAAAGAGAAGATTGTTGCTTTAACTAAGTTTGACAATTGGGGGGATGAAGATAATGAATTAGCTGTTACTGTACGTTCACCATTTCAGTTGGTCCAAACTTGGGCTTGCGAAAGGTTTTTACACTTGAGGCCAGAGCTTAATTTGATCAACATGGGTGAACGAAGATTTGCTTGTTGGCATGAGCAATTTGTTGTTGTTGAGAATGTGAGGAAAGTAATGGATTCAGCGAAAGACGATTTCGATTGGCGTCCCTATGTAAAACCTGTTACAAATTGGAACTCTCCCAAGTTTTATGGAGAAAAAGAAATGTAGATTTCATTTGATCCTAATTTATCTGAAGAACTACAGTCATTTGCTCATTGCCTGAGGGTCTCTAAGCTAGTTGGCTTTGAATGTATAGAGCAATACCCTCCACATCGTGTTGCCATGCAATTTGGAATGGACCAAGATCTTCCACCTTGTGTTGCTCGAATCAATGAGACTCCTTCTATTGCTTGGAACTATTACAGTAAGCCAATTTGTTACGATTTGTATATTCCATGACGACTAAATGAGGGAGATGTAACAAGCCAATACTCAGAGTGGTGGAAACAATCTATCTCATGTCTGCAGGGTGCTAGTGAGTGTAGCTTCACTGGTACTAAAAAGATCATGGAGATGGCAAAAGGAAAGAAGGAAGCTGATACTTGATCAAGCTTTAAGACAAAGCCAAAGATATTGGGAGGAACAAATGCAAAGAACTTTATCAAAAGGTTTAAAATGACACCAAGGAGGTTTGATGGAATGAATAAAATTGATGGTACCTCTACTCATTCTAGTTCCATGCTGAAGAGTTTGAGGGAAGGGAGTGACTCCTTGGTTCCTCCGGGTTTTCCTTCCAAAATCTATTGTGGCTGAAGCAAAAGATTCAGCAGAAGAATGTGATATGACTATTGCAGATTTTATGAAATCTAGCATAAAGCATCGAGGACCAATTCCAGATGGAATTACAAATTTGACATCTCTGCGGCAACTTGATTATCATTCAATCCGTTGGTTCTACAATACCAAGGGTTTACAAATTTAGTCTCTCAGACCTTTCTCTTAATGTCAATAATTTCCTTGGTACAATTTCCGTACGTGTCTGGGAACTTCTCTCAATACACTTGATCTGTCAAATAATAATTTGAAGGGAGAATTCCAAATCTTTGGGAAGATTTTCCAATTGAGATCATTTTCTATCTCAAGTATCAAACTGGATGATGATATTCCAAGTTTCTGGATTTGAGTGAGAACCAACTTTTTGGTCAGTACAGATCAACTTGGACAATTTAAGAATTTGACATTCTAGTTATAACTCTGGTTCTAGTCCTATCCTTAATTAGGAGAACTTTCATCGTTGCAATCTTTAGATCTTCTAATAAAAAATTATCAAAAGATTGTTATGTTGATGTATCTGGAAATCCTGTTAGTTGAAAGTAGTCCTCAGGGGATCCCTCCTTTAAACTCCAACTATTAGGACTAAGATCTTGTCTTAGGCCTCAATTTCCATTATCGCTCCATTACAAAGGATTAGTTTATAGATATATCAGACTCAGGAATTTCAGATCTCTTTCAATTTAGTTATTTGAATTTCTTTCCAATATATCATATAATCTATCTCAGAACAACTCTTGGGAAATTCCGAATTTAACTGAGTTAACCAATAATTTACTAGATTTGAGCTTAAACAATTTGTCAGTCCATTGCCTCTTATACTTCAGTCGTATGCACAATCTTTCCAGTAATGCTTGTTTTCAGTTCATCTTCCATTCTTGTGATGGATGAATGAGTCAAAGAACCTGATTGAAAGTAGTCCTTAGAGAAAACTTTTAGATGGGAATTACGATTGCTGGATGAATTGGAAACACTTGCAAGCTTGAATTTCGATAACAATAAATTTTCTGGTAACCTTCCAACCTCAACTGGAACTTTAGTTCTTAGATGCTACACTTCGTGAAAACAACCTTTTGAGCAATACCAATGTTCTAAAATTGTACAGAGTTACTAGAAGTTGATATTAGTGAAAATGAGTTTGCTGGAAACATTCCAGCTTGGTGGAGAAAGTTTAGACTATTGATTCTCAACCTCGTCCAATAAGTTTGATGGTGTTTTACAAGCAGAAATGTCACTGGATCTCTAAAAATCTAAATCTGCTTGAATTCTCGATCGCCAATTCAGCTAACTTTGTGGACCTCCACTGCCAAAAATTGTAGTGACTTCTGAGCTGGAGCCAATTCTGAAATGGGCTTGCTGGCATGACCATGACTATTGGATTTATGATGACTTTCTGGATTGTAATTAGTCCTAACTTGTAATCAGAGATTAGATTTGTGCATTATCATTTCTTAGGCAGCTTTTGAAATGAATAGGTTAGTGTTTTATTTATGTTTGAATCAATATCCTTTTAGTAGTCAAGTCATTGATAATGACATATGGATGATTACATTAAAAAGCAAAAATATATTGGCTTCTAAAAGGTTCTCTGTTTTGAACAGAGCTTGAAACAGGAAACCCTGGAACAGAGTGATTTTGTTATTTTGCTTTAATATTTATTTATAATGCTATCAAACGATAAGCATTTTAAAACATGAAAGGGATAAAAACATATTTTCTGATTCTACCAGAAATTATCCTCTTCACAGCTCTATCACTTGCAGTTATGTTGATAGTATTCAGAACTAATTCCAGTTTTTTGTCCATTAACATCCAGCTATTCCTCTTGACCACTTAAAACATATATTTAAAATTTATATACCAGGCCTAGCTATTCAAACAAAACTGTTTCAAAGATCCCTCCATCCACTCTTCAGAAGATTTATGAGTAATCCAGAATGGTTTTTACTGCTACTTCACGGTAACATTACTGTTGAATCACCACAGTAATTTTACTAGAACCTGAGACCAGTAACGTTACCATTATGCTGACCATCGCTGTATGGTTACGTACCTCAAGACACTTTGTACGTTACTGTTGCAAGTACTATCCCGCGGTAACGTAACGGTGCCTCAGGTTCTGGTAACATACGGTTGCAATGAACATCACGATGATATCACTGGAAGCTGAGGCACGGTAGTCCTGCTGTAGCATTACAGTAACCCTACTGCAACATGAGGTACCAGTAGCAGTTACTGAGACAGTAGGGCGGTGACGTTGCAGGTGGAAAGCATAGTGCAATAACATTACACTTTCATACAACAATAACATTACACTTTATACAAAACAAAATCTACTCACTGTTACACCAACTATCAGAGAATCTAAAAGTTTGAAATTTAAAACAAGTTTAAACTAATACACCTTAACACAGCTGAGGCAACTAAACTTATCACCAAAACATATCAACTTCAGCAGCTTTACACGGCAGAATGCAAGGCAAAACAGAGAGCTCTTTTGGCGCCGACGGTTTTTTCAAAACAAACGAATTTCAGTTATATTTCCAGCAAAATATCACTGTTTCAACAAACAAAGACAAAGATACCGGAAAAGAAACCTGAAGGGACCGCTAATATGCAAGTGTGAGTTTGATCCACCGAAATGTTGTTACAAATTTTCTACGCATTTCCATGATATAAGTAGAGATATTGAAAAAGAAGGACGAAGTTAGAAAAATAAGAGCTATAAATTGTCTTCATTACTTGGTGTCCATGCCGTACGTAACAGGTTATAATTATAAACAGTGAGATGAAAGCAAGTCAGAGAATGGAGAAATTTTCAACTTGGGTTCTGGTCCACCTTAAGACTTGTGAAAAGGTAAGACGAGTAAAATCACAATCTAAATTCTTTGATCTCTGTTTCGAACAGAGCTTAAAAAGGGGACTACGTGAAACAAAGAAATCAAAAGATAACTTTCCGCTTTAATCTGTGATTGGGTTTTCCAAATTTGTCTTCTTTAATTGACTTGGGAGTCTACATTCTACAGAAGTCAATGAACACTGAAAACCATATCAACCTTCTCAAATTGGACTGTGAAATGCCATTATCGGTCTCTTGCAATTGATGATATTCTCATTCACATTTTCTATTGCAGGGGTGGTTGAGTAGATTACAATATAACCCTCCACTCTGTATGTAACAGAGTAAAAGGTAACATTAATTTCCAGGTAAACACTGTAAGGTCCTACTTTTCAGACTTCTATTCCAGAAGAGCTGGATAAACGGAGCAATTGGTCATTCATGAGAAGTTCCATGGTGATGGAGCTATAAAGAACACAATCTACGATGATGGAAAAGATGGTAATGAACATGAAGTGGACTGGTTCTATGTAAGCATGGCACTTGGATTTCTGGTGGGTCTCTGGGCTTTAATAAGTCCATTACTCGTCAGAAGAATGGGGGTTATGTATTATATATTTTAGATAGTCTTTGGATCAAATCTGGTAGTGTTGTAAGAAACTGTGGGTTGTTTTCTGTTTGAAGCTATGTCTGTACTTTGTTTAATGTACTCAATCATGATTATCTGAAGTGTTACATAAATATCAAAGTTTGTTTGCTTCTGCTCCAGAAAAGGGTTCTTCTTTATTTATTTTTGGGGTAAAAGTCAAAGTTGGTTTCTCTCAAGGGATTTTAACAGTAAATTGTCTGCGTTATAGGTTCATTCTGAAAGGTCTTTATTTTTTAGATATATGATATATCAAACACTGCTCTTTCATATTTTACTTCTTTATAGGAATTGATCTAGCATAACCATAGTTTCTCTTAGCACCATATAATTTCTCTTACAGAGCTTGGAACTGGGGATCCTAGAACGAGTAATTTCCTAGGAGGTCATAGCGATGACCAAATTTTCTTAGTCTAACTTGAATGGAATTGAAATAGGGATCCGAAACAGAATGAATAAAACTTACAATCAGGACACTATTTCTCTACAACTAAGCAAAAACTTATATAATTATGAATGGCAAGTTATAGAAAGTTTATACATGGATGACTTGTCGTTCATTAAATTTTTAATAGATGATATGTTGTCCAACATTACGATGAGTTGATAAATTTTTATTAGTGTTAGAATGAATAGATGATGAACATCATCTATATTTTCTTTTCTTTAGGTCTCAAGGTACATTAATAAGCTATTTGTTTTGGTAACTCGCAAATAGATTGTTGAGCATTGTGTCATTAAATTGTTTTACACAATGCTCTTACGGGAAGAATTCCAAAGAATATTGGTGTTATGGGATCATTAATCTCAATTGATTTCTTGCAAACCAGCTTTATGGGAAATGCACAGAGTATTACAAGTTGTAATCTTGCATCATTTGCACTTATCTTATAAAAACTTGAGCGGCAGAATTCCTTTAAGCCTCAACTTCAAGCTTTGATGCATCCTACTTTATTGGCAACAAACTTTGGACCTCCACTTCCTAATTGCACTGACGATACTATTTCAGTACCTGTACCTGACCACAAAAATGGAGAGGAAATTGACGTTATGGAGATGAAGTGGATTGGTTCTATGTAATCATGGAGCTTGGATTTGTTGTTTGCTTCTAGAGTTTATAGGTCCTTTATAACATCAGAAGATGTAGGTTATATATTGTGATTTCTTGGATCCCTTGGCTACATGTTTTACAGTGTTGTAAGAAAGTGTTAGTAAAATTTTGTGTGAAGCTGTGTCAGTTTATGTACTTCATTATAAATGAAGAGTTATAATAAATGTGGGAACTCTGGTGTGTGTCGATGAAGGTGTAATTGAAGTATAATTTTGCAACCACGTAAAGAATGGATCAACAGAATGATGTTTTCTTAAAATAGAAGATATACTGTTAGTCTTGTGACCTGAGGTTATTCCGTGTTCTCTAGTTAGGAATTAACAACCTTGATTTCCGCCATTGATCAATCTTTGCTTGATTTTGGTTACACCCGTGATTTCAGCCATTGATCAAGCTTTTGTTGATTTGGGCTAATAGTGTGATAAGAAGAAGAGTAACAGAGGGTTAGTAAGCAAGTACTGCCAGCATTTCTCCATCATTCATTCACTTCAATGATATATTAAACTTGAAGGAGGGGTAGAAAGTTCATTAAACTTGATATTTTCTATTGAACCATTATTGACTAATTAAATCAAAGTTTGATTCTGTCCTCTTTAATGACTTGAAGTCCTCTGTAATTGGACCACTAAAATTAGAAGAATTTGCATCTTTTCCAAAATGTGTGATGAGAAGTCACCACTAGTTCTCTATCAATCCAGCTTAACTATTAATTCGCACCAACATACACTAGTTAGTGTTGATTCGTATTTTGTCCTCCTTTAACTGACTTGGAGTCAACTGAAGCGATTGAAGACTGAAAATGATATGCAACTTTCTGAGTTTGACACTTCATATGCTATTGTTGATATCTTGCAGTTGATAATATCATCATCACATTTTCTAGCTATTAGGGTTAGTTTGTGTGGCAGAGATGATCATCCATGTTTACATAATTGATCAGAGATGCAGAGATGTACAGATCTTTTGGATCATGATCAATCCTTCTTTATTGACTAATTAAATGTCCTTAATCAACAGTAAGACTTTCTTGAAACTTACACCGTAGATATGTGAGGTCCTACTTTTCAGACTTCTGTTCCAGATGGTTGGATAAGCTAAGCCAAATTGGTCATTCATGAGAAGTTCCATGGATGAATAGATTTACTCGGGTCAGCTGAATAGATTTGGCTTGGAGTCTACAAACTTTATTAATGTGAACCATTGAAATTAATTGGATGGATGAAAGTTGTAGTTGTCTTTGTAATATGAAATGATACTTTCTATTTACTTATAAATAACCTCTGCTCCAAGCATTACAGATGGTGTTGACATATTGTTAAAATCATTCTTAATTTCTTGATGATTTAATAGTGATGAACAACTTTCTCTTTAATTTAATTTGAACTTGAAACAGGGGCCGAAACAGAGTGAATAACTAAAGTAATTGAATTGTGGACACTAGTATATTTCTCAACAATTTTTCTGGAACCATACCGATATGTATCAATAACTTCATGCCATGATGACAATGAGCTCTAATGACCATGAATGGATACAGGTTACGTGGAGGATTCATTTCTGTGAATAAGGTCAACTTGTTGAATATAACACAATTCTGAAGTTTGTGAGAGTCATATATCTTTCAGAATATCTTTCTTAGGAGAGATTACTATGGAAGTGACAAATCTTGCAACATTGCAGTCACTGAATCTATCACACATTCTTTACTGGTAGAATTCCTGGAATAAAGGTGCTATGACATCAATGGAGTTGATTGATTCTCCCAAATCAACTTCTGGTGAAATCTTATTTTGAATGTACCTAATATAAATATAAAAGAGTACAAAGTTTTCAGCTAGTTAAATTTTTGTTACTTTTCTGGATTGGATTCTGAGATGTATTGATCATCATGTGCAATCCGTTTCTCATTGGCATATTCGATCACATGGACATTGTGGATATATTAATTTCTACTCTTGCTGATTTTAAATTTCATGTAAATGTATTTCATCCCAAACTCACCCACTTGATTGAGGAGTGAAAACTTGTAAACTAATTATGTTGTCAATGTAAAGATCAGGTGATGCTGAATCACAATAAGTTGCCATGGAAGGATACTAGTCAGTTTCAGAACTGTTTCAATGCAGTGCCAAAAGCTTTATTATATTGAATCAATTGGTTCTCACGACTGGAATCAATTGCTTCTAGATACTCTGGACAATAGAAAAATCAAAGTTTCATATTCTTCCTCGTTAATTGACTTGAAGTCTACTCTGGTAATTGGACCAACTAAAATTACCTTTAAGTACTATTTCAGGTCATTGACTATGAGGCCATGGGGGTCCCTTATCTTTGAAACAGGGGTCTTGGAGCCACGTGGCCCACTGAACTTTTAAAATCTTGTGTTATCAGTAAAGATCAAAGAGATTTCCTGCAAGTTTTAAAATGATTCTGGACAAACTAGTTGAGTGGTTCAGTGAATGGAAACTCTATAAATGCAGGCCACTAATAATAATATTCTCATGCACAATTCCTTTACCATAAACTTCTCATGCAATGAAACCATGAGCATTTTTCTTGCCTTTCTTTTCATTTCCCAACCCTCAAATTAGCTTCTGCGGAGGAAGCTCTTACGGGGTGCATTGAAATTGAGAGACAAGCTGTTTTAGGTTAAGAAAGATTGATAGATCTTCCAACCTGCTTGCTCTTGGACTTGGTCATGCAGATTGCTGTACATGGTCTGGCATTTTTTGTGACAACTTGACGGGCCATGTCCTTGAACTCAACCCAAACTCCTCCGTTGATTTCTATAGTTGATTCAACTATGAGGCCAAGGCTGGGTGGGAAGGTAACTACTCTTTGCTTGATTTAAAGCATTTGCGCTCGTTGGACTTGAGCTTTATATTTTTCTGGAATTCAGATTCATAATTCTTGTTATATGCACAATTTAAGATACCTTGATCTTTCTGCAAATTCTTTCAAGGTTAATTCCTCACCAGCTTGGAAACCTCTCTAATCGCAGTATCTTGCCCTCGGTGGTTTGGGTTAGATGTTGACAATTTAGGGTGGGTATCTGTCTTTCTTTGTTGAAACACCTTGACTTGAGTGGTGTGGATCTCAGCGAATCCTTTGATTGGCTGCATGTGATCAATACACTCCCTTCTTCGTAGTGTTTAAAATTGAGTTTTTGTGAAATCCATCATTTTCCCAACTACCCATTGTAAATTTTTCGTTCTTGAGACCCTTGATCTGAGTGCTAATCATTTTGAAGTCCAATTCCTTATGGACTTCAAAACTTGACTTCCCTTAGATATCTTGATTTATCTCAAAATTATTTCTTCTTCAATACCCAATTGGTTTTACAGACTTAGCCGTCTCCAGAGACTTTCTCTTGGTAGTAATTGGTTGAAAGGCACGTTGGGGATTCTAGGAAAATCTGACATCTATAGAAGAGCTTGATCTCTCATCAAATGGATTTGAAGGTGGAATCCCAAACAATGGGACGATTTGCAACTTAAGGTTAATCGCTCTCTTATATGTCAATTGAAGCCAACCATAATCTGTCCTTGATATTTTTTTAAATGTGTTTCGAAGTACTAGAGATTTTGGATTTAACTGAAAGTCAAGTTTTTGGTCAATTTACTGATAGACTTTGACAATTTAAAAAGTTAGATACTCATCTGTTTAACAATTCTATTTCAGTTCTATTCCATCCTCTTTAGGAGAACTATCGTCGTTAAAATATCTTCATATTGGGTTTATAAATTGAATGGAACTGTTTCTGAGATGCATTTTTCCAATCTGACAAGATTATAAGAATTTTATGCATATGAAAATTCATTAAATTCCAAGTCAGTCCTTTTGGGTTCCTCCTTTTAAACTTGAAGTTCTAGGATTGAGATCTTGTCATTTAGGGCCTCAATTTCCACCGTTCACAAAGCATTTACAATATCTTGACATATCCAATTCAGGAATTAAAGATGTTGTTCCAACATGTTTATTCAAATTCCTTTCAATTTTGTAAATCTCTCTCACAACCCACTCTATGGGCAAATTCCAAATTTAAAAGAGTCCACTCAACTTGAGGTGCTTGACTTGAATTCAATCATTTATCAGGTTCATTGCCTCTTTTACCCTTCAACTTGTATCGACTTGATTTTCCAACAACATTTTGTAAAGATCAATTTTCCATTTGTTGTATCATAAGATGAATGGTCAGAGCGCAAGAGCATTCTCATCCTTAATAACAACTTTTGTCAGAAGTTATACCTGATTGTTGGATGAATTTGAAAGCCTTAAAAGTCTTGAATTTAGTGTCACATAGATTCACGGGTAAGCTTCCAGCTTCTATTGGGACTTAGGTTCTCTTAAAAGGTTAAACCTTAGCAAAAACCACTTTTCTGGAACAATTCCTGTGTCACTCAAAAATTGTTCACAGATGGTGTCGTTGATTTGGGTGAAAATGAGTTTGTTGGAAATCTCAAGTGTGGGTTGGAGGAGATTTTCAAGAATGAAGATTCTCAACCTTAGATCAATAAGTTTTCTGGCCATTTACCAAAAAAACTTTGTAATTCCGTTCTCTACAAATCTTAGACCTAGCAGATAAAACTTCTTGGAACATACCAGGAGCATCAAAACTTCAGTGCCATGAAGACAAAGAGTCCTCCTGGGAAAACGATATGAATTATGAACCTGATGAGGTTATTTATCAACATTTTGGAGAGTGAACTACTGTGAAGAAAGGTGCATTGTTGAATACAGCACAATTCTAAGTTCGTGAGAGGAATAGACCTTTAAAAAATAACTTCGGACAGATCCTATGGAAGTGACAAATCTTTCATAATTGCAGTATTAAACCTATCACACAATGGTTTTACTGGAAGAATTCCGGAAAACATTGGCGCTATGAGATCTCTAGAGTCTATCGATTTCTCCAGAAATCAACTTTCAGGTGAAATCCCACAAAGACATTCAAGTTTGACGTTTTTGAGTGATTTGAACTTGTTAACAACAACTTAACCGGAAGAATTCCTTCAAGCACTCAATTAGTGGCTTTGATGCATCCTGTTTTACAGGAAACCTTTGTGGACCTCCACTTCTAATAATGTACTGTGCCTACTCCAACAATCAATAATCAGAAAAAGGAGAGAAAGATGGTAATGAAGATGAAGGAACTGGTTTTTTGTGAGCATTGCACGGATTTATCTGTGGGATTCTGGAGTTTTATAGGTTCTCTACTTGTCAGCCGAAGATGGAGATACTTGTATTGCCAATTCTTGAATAGTCTCCAAGACAAACTGGGCAGTGTTGTAAGAAATGTTACTAGAGTTTTTGCAAAGATATTGGGAGGAACAAATGCAAAGAACTTTATCAAAAGGTTTAAAATGACACCAAGGAGGTTTGATGGAATGAATAAAATTGATGGTACCTCTACTCATTCTAGTTCCATGCTGAAGAGTTTGAGGGAAGGGAGTGATTCCTTGGTTCCTCCGGGTTTTCCTTCCAAAATCTATTGTGGCTGAAGCAAAAGATTCAGCAGAAGAGTGTGATATGACTATTGCAGATTTTATGAAATCTAGCATAAAGCATGATGATGGGAATAATAGACAGGTTCCAGATGTTAAACATACGTCAAGTCAATCTCAAAAAATATCCTCTTTAGCCATAGGTGATGAGGCTGTTTACACAATTGATCCACAGACAAAATTGGCAGAAAACATGATGCAGGATGAACTTGAGATTGTGGAAGTTGTACCAGAGGCACTTAGTGAACTTGCAACTGATAGTAAAGCAAGTGATCAAGATCATGATAAGGTGAGGATGCAGGATGGTGAAAGAGATGGCTGTAAAAATGCAATGGAGATACTGGAATTGCAATTTGAAGAACGGGTTGGTAAGCTTGAGAGGACCTTGGCACAGTTGAAAGCTGCAAGATTTGCTCTTAAATGACCTGTTTTTATCCATTGACATCGGAATGAATTCGAAGATTAACATGATATGTTATAGTCTAGCATTTAGCTACATCTATCAGGTTCACTGTGTATCACTTTTGTTATCGATTCACGGTGATCTTAGTGTAAACAACATTGTACTTGAGCCCTTTGCATCACAGAAATCTGATAAGCTTCTCCTTTTTATTATTCTGACATTCCAATCATGGTAAAGTGAAGATGGTTTAATTTCTGAATGCGAGAAACTGATGTTATGTTATGTTTGTAGTTACATATAGTGAAGCTTGTCTTTCTTTATTCCATGTAGCACTGATGTTCACAATGTTCAATGGATATACTATACGGATAAAAGTTCTTGACGCTTATACATGCCTTCTCTTCTTCCTTGAAATCTTGATGCAGGTCTATCATAATTTTACTCTTAAATCCACTGTTAGGGTCAGTGGATGAGCTGGGGTAATTTTATGCTACAGGGATCATTGGGTTCTAATGATGACAATAAAAGAGATTTATATATAGCAGCCTACTGACAACACCATGATGCTCATTTTGATTCACAGACTGTTATTGATTACTAAAGTTGTGTTGAAAATTGCAACATATATTATACTGTATGTGGTCTGGCATTGTTTGTGACAACTTGGCAGGCCATGTCCTAGAGCTCAGCCTTACACCTCCTCGTTTGAAAGATGATACATTTTATCCTTACAATGAAGCTGATTGGAGGATAGAGTTGGGTGGTAAGATAAATCCTTCTTTACTTGATTTAAAGCATTTGCGCTCCTTGGACTTGAGCGATAATGATTTTCATGGAATTCAGGCTCCTTTATTTCTTAGTTATATGCAGAATTTAAGATACCTTTATCTCTCTTATGCTCCTTTTGGGGGGGCAAATCCACACCAACTTGGAAACTTCTCTAATTTCCCATATCTTGACCTTGATGGCATATTCTTAGAAGCTATCTTGTGTTTCTTTGCTGAAATTATTTAGTAGTAGTATACTAACATAAGTTAGCAATAAAAAATTTACCAATAGCAGTCTAGGTTTAGAAAAAATCATAAATAGCAGTCTACTGATAAAAGTCTCATTCTCATTTCCCTTCTATGCAGTTTCTATTTGCAGGTGTTTGCCAATCAGAAGTTGCCATGAGTGTCATCAAGTTTCTTTTGTTTGAGTTGCTAGCCATAGCAACAATCAAAATTAGCTTCTGAAATGGAAGCTCTTATGTAGGTTACATCAAAAGCGAAAGATGAGCACTTTTAAGGTTGAAGTAAGATCTCATAGATCCTTCCAGTCAGCTTGCCTCTTGGATTGGTGATGGAGATTGTCGCACATGGGCAGATGTTGTATGCAGGAGGTCTACTGGCCATGTCCTTGAGCTCCACCCATGAAAACCTTTTGCCTATCACAAACCATCATATGCTGACTTTTGAATCTTATGCGAGGTCAAAGCTTGGTGATAAGATAAATTCCTCCTTGCTTGATTTTAAACTTTTGATCTACTTGGTCATAAGTGGTAACAATTTTGAACGAAGTCAAATTCCCAGATTTCTTTGTTCTATGAAAAATCTATGATACCTGAATCTCTCCAATGCTGGATTTGGAGGAATGATTCCACACCATCTTGGAAATCTCTCTAATCTGCAATATCTTGACCTCAGTCAAAATGTTATGCTGAGTATTAGTTGGTTATCTGGTCTTTATTTGCTGAAGCACCTTGATCCGAGTGACGTGGACCTTAGGAAAGTCTCTGACTGGCTCTTGGTGATGAACACACTTCCTTCTTTATGAACTTCCTCGCTTTCCTCCGCTGTCCTTTGCTAATTTTTCATCCCTTACTAGTCTTGGGCTAAGTGATAATTATTTTTGAGGTCCAATTCCAGACGGACTTCAAAATTTGACATCTCTGCGGCATCTTGATTAATCATTCAATCAGTTTGGTTCTACAATACCAAAGTGGTTGTATAAATTTAGTCATCTCGACGACCTTTCTCTTAAGGTCAATAATTTCCTTGGTACAATTTCCAGTGTTCTAGGGAACTTAGTTTCTCTCAAAACACTTGATCTGTCAAATAATAATGTTGAAGGGAGAATTCAGAAATCTTTGGGAAGATTTTCCAAATTGAGATCATTTTCTATCTCAAGTATCAAACTGAACCAAGAGATTTCCCAAGTCCTGGATATTCTCTCAGAATGTGTTTCACACAGATTAGAGTTTCTGGATTTGAGTGAGAACCAGCTTTTTGGTCCGTCAACAGATCAACTTGGACAAGTTAAGAATTTCATGTTATAACTATGTTTCTGGTCCTATCCTATCTTTAGGAGAACTTTCATTGTTGCAATATTTAGATCTGTCATATAACAAACTGAATGCAAATTTTCTGTGTCCATTTTGCTGATCTCAAAAGATTGTCTGTTTTTTATGTGTTTGGAAATCCAGTTAGATTGAGAGCCGATCCTCAGGGGATCCCTCCTTTTAAACTCCAACTATTAGGACTAAGATCTTGTCATGTAGGACCTCAATTCCCATTGTGGCTCCATTCACAGAAGGATTTAGTTTCTATGGATATATCAGACTTAGGAATTTCAGATACTCTTTCAATTTATTTATTTGAATTTCCTTTCCAATATATCTATATAATCTATATTAGAACAAACTCTTAAGGGAAAATTCCGAATTTAACCGAGTTGACTCAACTTAATTTACTAGATTTGAGCTCATAACAATTTGTCAGCTTCATTGCCTCTTATACCTTCCACCCAATCTTTCCAGTAATGCTTCCCATTTCTTGTGTTATGGAATGAATGAGTAAAAGAACCTGATTGAAAAGTTAGCTCTTAGAAAAAACTTTTTAGATGGAAAATTACCAGATTGCCGGATGAATTCGAAACACTTGACAAGCTTGAATTCAGATAACAATAAATTTTCTGGTAACCTTCCAACCTCCACTGGAACTTTATGTTCACTTAGATCACTATACTTTCTTGAAAACAACATCCCTGGACTGATACCAGTGTCTCTTAAAAGTTGTACAGAGATACTAGAAGTTGATGTTAGTGAAAATGAGTTGCTGAAAACATTCCAGCTTGGGTTGGAGAAAGTTTTTTAAGACTGTTGATTCTCAACCTTCCTTCAAATAAGTTCGATGGTGTTTTACCAGCAGAAATTTGTCGTTCTGGAACAATTCCAAGATGTATCAATAACTTCAGTGCCATGACAACCAAGGGCTGCTTTGTAAGATTTTGTTATTGAATATGGATATGATCATGCTTATATTCCGATTGATGGTTTTCTGTTGAATGCACAACTGTATATATTACCAGTGTTAGATTGGTAAGAAGTATTGACCTCTCCAAAAATAAATTCACAGGAGAAATTCCTAGAGAAATGACAAAACTTGGAGCATTGAAGTTGTTGAATTCGTCACACAATCTTTTCATTGGAAGAATTCCTTGAGTATTGGTGTTCTGACTTCTGAGACTATTAAGATTCCCTTGATTTATCTTGGAATCAGCTTTCAAGTAACATCCCACAAGGCATGACAAACTTGTTGTCTTTGAGTCACTTGAACTTATTAATACCTCTGAGCATTCAATTACAAGGCTTCGATTCATCCTGTTTCAGTGGCAATGAACTTTGTGGACCTCCACTGCCCAAAAGTTTTACTGTGACTTCTGATACTGGAGCCAATGAACATGAAGTGGGCTGGCTGTACATGACCATGGCTATAGTATTTATGATGAGTTTCTGCCTTCTAGGTTGTAATTGGTCCTTAAACATTAATCAGAAGATTTAGATTTGTGCATTATCATTTTCTTAGGCAGATTTTGAAACGAATATGAGTGCTGTAGCAAAAAATTGCTGGTTATTTAATGTTTGAATCAATATCCTTTTATGTACTTCAAGTCATTGATCAATGATCATATGGAGGATTTCATTAAAAAAAAAATAAATAAATAAATCTGACACTAATCCATTACAATCTTAATTGAAATAAAATTTCAACAAAAAATATAATTATTCAGGATAGAAAATTATTCAAATTTGACAATAGAGATGCAGTACTTTAGGACTTTATGTCCAGTTAGTATTTATAACAATAAACACTGATCCCAAAATCCTAAAATAATTAATGCAACTTCTCAAAATAATTCCCATATATATATTCAGGCGAGTACCCAGTCTCCATGTCAAAAAGCATTATATGCCCGTGCCACTCCCAGACCCGATAATCCGAACCCGTTTCCTCATGAAATCCGACACAGATGTGGCGTTCCCCTATCGTAACAGCTTGGCCCGAGTTGGGCTTAAGCGATTCGATCTTGCCGGACAGGATGATCTTGATTATCTCTTCTTCGAGCTTCGATTCTTCTTTGGAGAGTTGGGTTTTGTTTGAGTCGCCAACGGATGAAGAATCTGAGAGATTGGCTGCGTCAGAGAGTAGGTCTTCGAGGGACTGTTGAGAGCGGAAAGGATCGGAAACGTTGCCGTTTGGTGGCCTGATTTGAAGGAGACCCATCAAGGTCTGAAGCAGGAGATCTTCCAAATTGCTGGTGCTGTTCGTGGATGAGGTCATGGTTTTTTTAATTTTTGGGGGAGATATTTTTGGATTAGGGTTTTGGTACGTTGGAGATTGAGTTGAGGGGGAGAAAGAAAGAGGGTTTATATATAGTTTTGGGATATTTTTGGAATTAAGAGGAGCCACGTAGACATTAATTTATTTTATTTAAAATCAAAAACAATTCTAGGTAGAAGTGTACTAGGAAAACTCTTTTCCTAACGCAATACTAATTTGAATTGAATTTGACTCTAAAATCTCAACACCTTGACTTGATCTTGGTTCTATGCAGAATTTAAGATCTCTCAATCTCTCTCTGTGAATGAGTTTCAGGGGATGATTCCTCACGAACTGGGAAATCTCTCTGATTTGTAATAACTTAGCCTCCATGGCAGGATAGATCCTCTGATTATTGTCTGCAGGTGATAAACACACTCCCTTCCTTACCTGTGTTAAACTTGATAGATTGTGGATTCTATCACTTCCCTCAACAAACCCACTGTAAATTTTTCCTCTCTTGAAATCCTTGATCTGAGTTTTAGTCATTTTGAAGGTCCAATCCCAAATGCACTTCAAAACTTAACGTTCCTTAAACATCTTCAATTATCTTATAATGGTTTCAATTCTTTAACTCAGACATCTCGAGGAGCTTTTTCTTGCAGAAAATAGCTTTGGAGGCACGATAGGCTCTCTAGGGAATCTGACTTTTGTAAAAAAAAAAAAAAAAACCTTGATCTCTCATCAAATGGATTTGAAGGTGGAATCCCAAAATCAATGGGAAGACTTTGCAACTGAAGGTCAATCTCTATCTCAAGTGTCAAATTGAACCAATCAATATCTGATACCCTTGATGTTTTCTCTTGATGTGTTTCAGATGTACTAGAATTTTTTGGATTTCAGTGTCGAATTGAACCAATCAATATCTTAGATCTTGCTTACAACAAAGTTTCTGGAACAATTCCAAGGTGTATCAGTAATTTCCGTGCCATGACAACCAAGAGTTACTATGAAGATTTTGTTACTGAATACATAGATATGATCATGCTTTTCTTTCAACTGATGGTTTTCTTCTGGATGCATTCCTTGTAATGAAAAGAAAAGCAGTTGTATATACTACCAGTGCCAGATTGATTAGACTTATAGACTTTTCCAAACATAAATTCACAAGAGAAATTCCAGCAGAAGTAAGAAAAACTTGGAGCATTCTGGTCACAATCTTTTCACCAGAAGAATTCCTGAGAGTATAGATGTTATAAGACTATAAGAGGCCCTTGATTTATCCGGAAATCAGCTTTCTCGTAACATCCCACAAAGTATGTCAAATTTGACGTAGTCACTTGAACTTATCGAATAACAACTTGATCAGGAAAATTCCTTCAAACAGTCAATTACAACGCTTCGATGCATCCTATTTCAGCGACAATGAACTTTGTGGACCTCCGGTGCTAAAAAATTGCACTGTGACTAATGATAGTGGAGCCAATGAACATAAACTGAGCTGTTTCTACATAAGCATAGCACTTGTATTTGTGATGAGTTTCTGGGGTACCATAAGTGCTGAACTTGTCATTAGAAGATTTGCATTTTAGACAGCTTTTTGAAACTGATACGTTAGCGTTATAAGAAAACATTTCTGGTTATTTCATTTCAAAATCAATGCCGTTGATCAGGTTCTTTTGGTAGATTACATATTGGCTACTAAAAGGATTAATTCTCTGTAATGAACAGAGTTTGAAACAGGGGACCCTAAAACAGAGTGATTTTGTTATTCTGCTTTATATATCTAGTTATAATGCTATCAAACAATAAGGATTTTGAAACATGAAAAGGATAAAAATTAATTCCAAATCATTAAATAGAAATATTAAAATGGACAAGGATAATAAAGGTTCTATCTTTTATCATAGTGTATTATTATTAATTCCATTAATAATTATTATTATTCTAGACTGAAAAATGTTCATAGTTTATTTCAAAATTGACATTAGAAGTTCAAGTATTTTATGATGTTAATTTTTTTTTTTTTTTTGATAACACAAGTATTCGGACCAGTTTGCGCGCACTTTAACTAATCTTTAGGATCCATTAAACTTTAAAAACTAGAAAACTCCTTGACCATTAAGCCAACCCGTTATTATGTTAAAATTATTTTCTTCTGTATTTATTATTAGATTTCAACTAATAAATAAAAAATTAATGAAATGTGATGACAATGTAGAAGAAAGGCTTTAATACAAGCTTCCTAAAATAGCATTAGAAAGCTTTGAAAAGCTGACACATAATGGCTTCCCTTTCCATTTCCATGCTATTTTGGAAAACAATTTGACCATCCAATTCCCATGATCAAGCCACACGCCACTTCCAGACTTTCATTACTTTCCTCTTCTTTTTCTTTTGAAGCAAAAGATGAAGAACCCTATAGTGTCACAGACCACATTTTTCTGATCTCTCCCGTAAAGACCCTTCATTTTTTTTTATCTTCAAGACTGTCCCTTGACTTACTCTTCCTTGCTCACGAAGAAACCCAGAAACCCATTTCAAGAGTCGGTCTTTTAAGCTTCATTTGTGAGCTTCAACAATGGAGGAAGTAGTACAAGTTGGTGTTGAAGTGAGACAAGCGTTGATGGCCCCACCAACAAGTGATGGGATTCCTACTATGAAGCTAGCCCATTTTCTTAAACCTACCATAAAATCTTCTAAAGGTCCAGTTTTTGAGCTACCTTCACACTTTCTTCACCATTTACCATCCACTTTTGAGCCAAAAAAGTGGCCTTTGAAAGTGGCATATCATGGATGGAGGCACCCACAAACTAATTGGAGAAGATGGGTGGAAAAGATGGCTTCTTTACATGAAAGTACATGGGAGAAGGTTGGTATACGAGAAGCCATTTTGAACTCTGTCTATCAAATTAAGAAAAATGATGACTTGGTTCTTGGTCTTGCTGAGAGATGGTGTCCGGAGACTAAAAGTTTCATTTTGTCTTGGGGTGAAGTTACAATTACTCTAGAAGATATGATGATAGCAGGGTACTCTGTATTGGGGTCCCCTATTTTTTGCCCTGTTGAAGCAGATGAGTTGAAGGAGTTGGAAGAGAAATTGAATGAAGCACAAAGGGAACTCCGTATGAGTAAAGCCAGGAAGGCAGACCATCGACCATGGATGAGGAAATTCATGGATAGTGGAAGCGAAATTGAACACGAAGCTTTTCTTGCCCTGTGGTTGTCAAGGTTTGTTCTTAGCCTCAGTAATGTAATTGTCAAATCTGTATTTCCTATTGCGATACGTTTAGCTAGAGGGACTAGAATTGCACTTGCACCTGCTGTTCTTGCCAGCATTTACAAAGATCTGACTTCATTGAAAGAAAAGATTGTTGCTTTAACTAAGTTTGATAATTGGGGAAATGAAGATAATAAATTAGCTGTTACTGTACGTTCACCATTTCAGTTGGTCCAAATTTGGGCTTGGGAAAGGTTTTTACACTTGAGGCCAGAGCCTAATTTGATCAAAACGGGTGAACCGAGACTTGCTCTTTGGCATGAGAAACTCACTGTCGTTGAGAATGTGAGGAAAGTTATAGATTCATCGAAAGATGATTTCGATTGGCGTCCCTATGTAAAACCTGTTAAAAATTGGAATGTTCCCAAGTTTTATGGAGAAAAAGAAATGTGGGTTTCAGTTGGTCCTAATTTGTCTGAAGAACTACAGTCATTTGCTTATTGCTTGAGGGTTTCTGAGCTAGTTGGCTTTGAATGTATAGAGCAATACCTTCCACATCGTGTTGCCATGCAATTCGGAATGGACCAAGATCTTCCACCTTGTGTTCCTCGAATCAATGAGACTCCTTCTATTGCTTGGAATTATTATAGTAAGCCAATTTGTTACACTTTGTATATTCCATGCCGGCTGAATGAGGGAGATGTAACAAGCCAATACTCAGAGTGGTGGAAACAATCGATCTCATGTCTGCAAGGTGCTAGTGAGTGTACCTTCACTGGTACCAAAAAAGTCCTGGAGATGGCAAAAGGAAAGAAGGAAGCTGATACTTCATCAAGCTTTAAGACAAAGCCAAAGATATTAGGAGGAACAAATGCAGAGAACCTTATCAAAAGGTTCAAAATAACACCAAGGAGGTTTGATGGAATGAATAAAATTGATGCTGCCTCTACTTATTCTAGTTCCATGTTGAAGAGTTTGAGGGAAGGCAATGATTCCTTGGTTCCTCCGGGATTTCCTCCCAAATCTAATGTGGTTGAAACAAAGGATTCGGTAGAGGAATGTGATATGACTGTTGCAGAGTTTTTGAAATCTTGTATAAAGCATGATGATGGGAAGAATAGGCAGGTTCCAGATGTTAAACATATGTAAAGTCAATCTCAAAATATTTCCTCTTCAACCATAGGTGATAAGGTTGTTAAAACAATTGATCTACAGACAGAATTGGCAGAAAAAATGATGCAGAATGAACCTAAGATTGTGGAAGTTGTACCAGAGGCACCTAGTGATCTTGCAACTGATAGTAAAGCAAGTGATCAAGATCATGATGCAGTGAGGATGCAATATGGTGAAAGATATGGCAGTAAAAGGGCAATGGAGATACTGGAATTGCAATTTGAAGAACGGGTTAGTAAGCTTGAGAGGATCTTTGCGCAGATAAAAGCTGAAAGACTTGCTCCTAAATAACCTGTTTTGACCCATTAGCATGACAATGAGTTCAAAGATTAACATGATATGTTATAGTCCAGCATTCAAATACATATGTTTGCAAGAAACATTTTGTGTCAGCATGTTTTGTAAGAAACCCTAATATTTTGTTGCAACGAGTAGATTGATTTTAGATCAAACGTCTCTATCCTTCAAAGTTATTATTTGGGGATTTATTAGATACTCTAATAGTCTAATGTGCAGCAGTTACAGTTCATTATCTGACAATAACAGGACAATACTTTCTCTAATTTTGAATGAGAAGGTTAAAAGTAGAAAAAGAACTGCGATTCAACTCATAGCTACATTTTCTGGACTCTCAAATCGTAACCGCAAAGCACCTGCTGCAGATTTAAATATGAGAATAAAGAAAAATACCATCTTCACTTATACCAAGCAGCAACAAAGATACAATAATTTTCAAATGGGTCAGAACATACAATTTACATTCAAATCAATCCAGGCTCATTCTTGAGCAGTCAACTTGGTAAGCCTTTGGAAACACAAAACTCAATGGCCCCAACAATCAATATCAATACAGATAGAGGTCCAGCAACTGCTTCAGTATAATTGAACCGTATCATAGTGATTGTTACATATCCAAAGGATGACATTCTGCAACAAATTCTCCAGCCTCCGGCACTCCACAGTCCAGCGCATATTTGTTATGCATCAAACTTCTAAATTTGTGTAGGCAATAGATCAAATCCCTTTGCTATGACCATCCAAATAAATATAAACAAAGGTAATTTGTACAAACATGTCTTCACTTGGGAAGATTGTACACATTACAACAGAGCATTCAATTAATTTAATACTTGAAAAAAGAAAACAACATCCCTCGAGAGTCATTGAATCGTCAAAAATCAGTCCACTACTTCTATATTGCTTATCATTCATCACATAGTTGTGGAACCTATGATATGATAGATGTGAAACAAACCTCTCCATAAAAAATTCTTTAGATTAAAGATTTGACATATTCATTTGCTCAAACCTCTTCATAGAATTGCAAAAAAGATATTCAACAAAAGAGTATGAAGAAATGCATGCACACACATCAATTCAATTCAAAGAGCCCTAATTCAAGTACTTGTACTTGGTTGAAAAGTAAAAATAATGAGTGCATCTCTCAGGATCTGTTATTCATCAATTACCAGAGATCAGTCCACTATTTGCAATTTGCAAATTAATCCTCATAGGAATGCAAAATAATATTGTAAGGAGAGACATTGTTTTTAAAAGAAAAGATATCAAGAGAGTTTCAAACAAGCTCAGGATCACAGGTATGAAAAATATGCAGAGATCAATTTTCAGAAGCCCCCAATAAAATTCCAAACTGTGGAATCATTGTAGTAAGAATGCTATACCTCAAAATTTGCTGTTAATCAATGGAAATCAGGCACTACTTTTAACAATCAGATCATTCTTCATAGCAAGACAGAACAAAAACCCTATAGAAAAAAGCAAATTGCAGCAAGGAATAACAAAACAAGTGCCATACAGAAAACTACCGGAAACTTATAAGATATCAGGACACGGAATAAAATTCTCTGTAAATCAGAATGGCAGAGCTTGAAAGACTGAATACACAGTTCAAAATTTTCAAATGAAATTACATTAAAACAATATCATGTTGAAAGTTTTAAACTAAACTAACATCACATGATCTTTTGCTACTTTACAGAAAAAATACACACCTTTCTTATCATCTAAAAACTACATCATGATCTGTGTAACAATGATGTACCGAAACTTGAAAACCAGAACATGAAAAGTGAAATAACAGATCAAATAATAGAAAAAGAAAAGAAAACCGAATTGCAAATGAAAAAGAAAAAGGAGGAAACAGCATCTTATGTTCCCCAGCCATTGTTGATAGTGAGAAAAATGTGAACTTAAAGTTTTTAGAGGCATATAAGAGATAAACTATATAACATAGTGTGATCATTACATATCCAAAGGATGCCGTTATCAACCCTCTGCAAAAAATTCTCCAGCCTCCGGCAGTCCACAGTCCGGCACATCTTTGGTTATGCATCAAACTTCTAAATTTCTTTAGGCAATAGATCACATCCCCTTGGCTATGACCATCCAAATAAATATAACAGGGGTAATTTGTACAAATATGTCCTCACTTGGGAAGATTGTACACATTACAACAGAGCATTGCATTAATTTAATACTTGAAAAAGAAAACATCATCCCTCAGTCAGTGAATAATAAAAAATCAGTCCACTATTTCTAAATTGCTTATCATTCATCACAGAGTTATGGAACCTATGATATGATAGATGTGAAACAAACCTCTCCAGAAAAATAAATAAATAAGATTAAAGAAATGACATATTCATTTGCTTAAACCTCTTCATAGAATTGCAAAAAAAGATACTCAACAAAAGAGTATGAAGAAATGCATGCGCACACGCCAAGTCAATTCAAAGAGCCCTAATTCAAGTACTCTTACTTGGTTGACAAGTACAAATTATGAGTGCATCCCTCAGGATCTGTTATTCATCAATTACCAGAGATCAGTCCACTACTTTCAGTTTGCAAATTAATCCTCATAGGAATGCAAAACAGTATTGTAAGGAGAGAGATTTTTTTTAAAAGAAAAGATATCAAGAGAGTTTCAAACAAGCTCAGGATCACAAGTACGAAAAATATGCAGAGATCAATTTTCAGAAGCCCCCAATAAAATTCCAAACAGTGCAATCATTGTAGTAAGAATGCTATCCCTCAGAATTTGCTGTTCATCAATGGAAATCAGGCACTACTTTTAACGATCTGATCATTCTTCATAGGGATACAGAACAAAAACCCTAAAGAAAAAAAAAAAAAACAAATTGCAGAAAGGAATAACAAAACAAGTGCCACACAGAAAACTACCAGAAACTTCCAAGATATCAACAAGGAATCAAATTATCTGTAAATCAGAATGGCAGAGCTTGAAAGAATGAATACACAGTTCAAAATTTTCAAATGAAATGAAATTAAAACAATATCATGTTGAAAGTCTTAAACTAAACTAACATCACATCATCTTTTGCTACTTTACAGAAGAAAAAAATACACTACTTTTCTTATAATCTCAAAACTGCATCATGATCTGTGCAACAATGATGTACGGCAACTTGAAAGCCAAAACATGAAAAGTGAAAAAACGGATCAAATAATGGAAAAAGAAAAGAAAACCCGAATTGCAAATGAAAAAGAAAAAGGAGGAAACAGCATCTTAAATTCAACAGCCATTGTTGATACTTGATAGTGAGAAAACTGTGAACTTTTAAGTTTTTTAAGGCACATAGAAGATATCTTTTTTCTTCTTCATCTGGTTCCTTTGCCCAGGAAGAGAAGCTAAGAGTCCACAACACATTTCGCCACTTGTAAAGCTAGGCTTAGTTTATCATTATGTGGGAAGGAACTAAACCTGAATTTTCTATTTAGCCCTTGTGATATAACCAAATTATTTATAGGCATCTAGCCATTCTTGAATTAGAGAAAGATAGGGACTTACAGTAATTTTGTAAAATATAAAGGCACTGTCATGTGTAATAAAGTATGATCCAAAATTCCAAATACGCTATGGCCAATAGTGGCAGCATTCTTTGAATAAAACAAAGGAGGGGCTCAGAGGTAAAGTTCATATTTGGCTAATAAATGTCAGGAACTACTGTGTGCGTGATTTGAGTCTGTGGGACATTTGGAGTTGGGAACTTGGGATTACCTCTGTGAGAAGCACGGTAGTCATGGATTCTCAGAAGAGAAAAATGGTGATGGGTCTCTTTGTTTTGGCTCTGACAACAGTGATTGTATCAAATGTTAAAGCTTGGACCGGTGAGATCCATGGAAGAGTTGTCTGTGATGTCTGTGGTGACTCCTCTATCGGACCTGAAGATCACGTTCTTGAAGGTCTGTCCTCTCACTCGTTTTCAGTTCATAAACTCGGAATCTTTGGTTTGATTGTATGTTGTTTGGTTGTGTAATTGTACAGGGTTTTGTCTTTGGTTAGCGATATTTGATGGGTTTGTGATTTTAATTGTGGGTTCTGCTAAAGTTTGTTCCTTTTTTATTAATTGGTTGGTTCCTTTTGATTAATTGGTTTGTTATATTTCGTTTTGAGCTTGCCAAAGAGTGTATGAGTTTAATTTATATATATCATGAATAATTGGGCAACAATTTTATGATTATAAGTTCTATAGTTGGTTCTTCTTTTTGCGGGAATCAATTTCTGGTTTCTATGGATTGCTGATATGTTTATGAGCTTGTCTATGAGTGTAAATAAGATGAGTTTGCTGGAAATTGTTATCTGAGAATGATGAATAGTCTTTTACGTTTTATGGACATATTTCTTTTCTCTTACTAGCTTTGTGGGATTTTGTACTATAATGAGTGAGCATTATCTACGCACTTAATCTAGTTTTAAAAGGGTCAGCAAATAGGAGTTATCTTTCCTTTTGAGTCCTTGACGTTTACTGCTGTTGTGAAGACGCGTAACGTAATTCGATTGAAACCGAACAGTTGCTGCTTAAACTGAAGGAAGAAAGAAATGCTGAGCATTTAGTTGCTTGATTTTGGTTACAACTTATTACATTGTTCTATCTAGCTGTGTATTTCTCTCTCGTATCTATTATCACTGAGCAGGAACTTTTGGTTAAATCGGGTTATGTTCCTTTCCTTTATTTGTAAGATTTGGGCACAATCTGATTGTGTTAGTAGTTCCTATGGTAGGGATGTTGTTTTCTCTTGGACATGTCTTCTGGTCAATCAACTCAAACTAAACCAAATCCATCTGTGAAAGAGAACATTCTTTACTTCCAAATGATTCTGTAGGGGCTAAAAATTGACACACTTAAGTACTTCATAGTGCCTTAATTATGTTTCTTTGCTAATTCATTTTTGTTGCTTCAGTATCACTTGAGCGATAATGTACAATTTTAATATGAATGCTTATCGTCTGTATTTTCATGATAAAGTTTGTCACTGGTTAGGGTCATCCAGGGAGGTGGCTTAGATGACATACTAAGGTTTTATTATTTGAAGGCTAGCTTCTGCTTGTTTCAGTCTCTCCTATGTGATTGTATTAGTCATTATTTCATCACTCTTAAACATAGATGTCCTTAATTTCTTCAAACTTAGATGTCATCTGCTATATCAAAATTAATTAATTCTTTGTGTGTGCCTTTTGTAATAGTTGTACAAACTTAGTTTCTTGACTTGAAATTGAACTAATAATTGAAAAAGCTTGATGCGCTCCATTTTATCTTGTTCTGATGATGCTTGCCACATTCATGCCTGCATATATATATATAACAAAAATTCCTTGTGATCATTAGAAACCCTTCTGATTACAATATGACATATCTTTATAGTCAATTAGGTATAAGTGGGTTTTTTTTTAATATGGATGCAGGTGCTGAGGTTGCTGTTCTTTGCATAACAAAATCTGGGGAAGTTCTAAATTATCAAGCATTTACAAATGCTAAGGGGATGTATACAGTGGCCGAGACAATGCCTGAGAGTGACCGCTGGGATGCATGTCTGGCACGGCCTATAAGAAGTTTCCATGAACACTGCACCCATCTAGGAGGAGGTAGTGCTGGAGTCAAGTTCACGTATAATCATCCATCAGGTTATTTTCACACTGTCAAACCTTTTGTTTATCGACATGGCAGTGTACCAACTTACTGCATGTGAGATTTCGAGTCTCAGTGTGTATATTTAGTTTAGAGATTTATATATATAAGAAATCAGAACCAATGATGACAGCACTGTGATATTTATACTTTCCATATACTGATATTAATGTTTGTACATGTTATTGGATGAGATATCACTGATATTACTGTTGACAACCTTATTATGGCCATCATAAACTCGACATTTCAGCAAACAGAGTAATACATGAAATCGAGTTGGCGCAGAAAAAATGTTTAAAGCCATGTTTAACTATAGTTTTGCTCCTCTATAGCCCAGTTTTAGCATCTCATGACCATGGCAGGTTTTTCTTCCCACATTTTTCTCCCATTTTCCTTTCTTCATTAGCATAATGATTATCATTTTACCCGGCAAAAAGCAGATGAGTGCAGCTTCTTCATGTGTTTGGTAAGCAATCTATAATGTATTCTCCTCCCTTCCCTCTCCCGCCCTCTGCAGCTGGGAAAGTAAGGTTCAGGGGTCATTCTATATACCACACAGGATGAGTTAACACCATTTGATAAACAGATAAAATATTTTTCCAACTAATTGTTCATCCTCCTCCAATAATCCAAACATTACCTGCCATCGAAACCATCGCAGACCATAGAATTTTCCATTTTAGTTGCAACTTTCAGTTTATGAAGAAACCATTGAAAGCTGGTAAATTGGTTCATAAAACCAACAAAAAACACTGCAAGAGGGTCTTTTTCAGTCCCATCTCTTTGTCCAAAATCAGTTTGGTAATAACTTCCACTGAAAGTTGGGCCAATCATGTGAACTAAAGTTTTTGATTATCCACTTTCAATAATCTTCTTTTTTTTTGTCTGAATTTTAGTCAATATCAATACTTCTTTTCTTTACACATAAATATATTAAAAATGCTTTAATTTACCAAAAGAAAATATTCTTTCAATTTAATCAAATATTTCGTTACAAAAGTTAAAAGAAATATTATTAATTAGGGGACAATATTTTTTTAAATTAGAAGAAAAGAGACTCAAGTTTCAAAATAACCTAAGAAAAGATAAACAAAACACCGTTAAAAAATGTAAAATATAACATTTGAGAAGGATAAAAATGACATTTCACAAATGTGTCCATCCACGGACCACGTCGGCTAGGCAATGCACCGGCGTCGATGCCTTTGGCCAGTTTACTTTACTTTTAATTTTTTAATTTTAAATATTTTAGTTTTTGACTTTTTATTTTTTAAAGGTTTTATTTTTTTAATTTTCTAAATTGATTGATTTCCTAACTTTTGTGTTTTTTTTATTTAGATTTTTTCATTTTTTTTAATATGTAGTAATCTTATTTAAAAATTATATATATATTTTTATAAATATTAGTACATAGATGTCTTTTACCTTTTTTTTTTTTTTTTTTTTTAACAAATAAATAAAATCCGTAGCTAGAGAAACATTTCTGTGACCAAAGCACTAGATGACTGCCACAGCAGTGGGCCACTCTGATCACATGGCGAGTGTTGATAGGAGCCAAGACGTGTTCAGGGAGCTGAAAACCTCTATAAAACGAGAAAATAACCCATCAACAATACAGTTGGTCAAACAACAAGTTTCAGTCAACCACGGATATCAACGTCTATAAGATCACCAACTGTAACAAAACCGTTTAACTGAAGCAGAACCGTAGCTCTGAAGAATCATGGCCATGTAAGAAAAATATAGAAACCAGAGGGAGGAAATAGCGAAAAGAGAGAGAGTTTGAAAATTGGTGAAACTGCAAGTTGAAAGATGAAAGAATGGCTGAGTCAGATGAAAAAAGCGTTCGGGTTTTCGTTTCTTTGGCTTATTTGTTTGATCTACTTTACTCAGGTTCCAATAAGAAAGTCTCCTTTTATTATTATTATTATTATTATTATCTCTTGTATTTGTTTTTATGTATGGATATTCATGCTATGTTTGTATGCCTACGTGGGATCTCTTTTTGTATTTTTTTTTTTTTTTCAGGAATTTGATCTTCCAGTGTTAAAGTTTCATTTAAAAAAAAAAATTGTTTTGGGTTCTGGGATGTCGAGATGGGTGATTTCTATTGATTTTGGCATTTGGGGTTGTGACGATTTGTTGAGTTTAAGCAATTTTGGGTTGTTTAGGTTATGGATTGATTGATTGATTGATTGATTTGAGACTTTAGTTGGTGTTATTAGAGCGCATTGTTCTAAAAATGTTAGTTTCGATCTCTTTGTTGGTTTTTGTTTAATTTCGGTTTTAGAAAATCAACGAGGATTGAATTTTGGTAGGTATTCAGGAGAAGTTTATCTGCTTCTGAAATTAATGTTTCTGAAGTTTGGGAAGGATATGCCTTCAGCTGGTGTCTAATCCTCCTGTTTTTCCTTTTAAGCAGCATATATATTTTGGAGTGTGATTAGCTTCTGAAGTGGAAGACTATCAATTCGTTTAAAATTATTTGTTTTTGTTGTCCTTAGTCATCACATCATCTACCTTGCCCTGCTCTCGTCTCAACAAGAATTGAGTAGTAATGTGTATTTTTTTCGATCATTAAAATCTTTTGTAGAGTGATTTGAATATATTGAGAGAAGTTAGATCTTGTATGCAATCAATATTGAATTTGAATTTTCGCTGCTTGACATAGAACTAGTTCTGTGCTTAGAAAGCGATTTCTCTCTGTGGTGTTGCAAAAAACAGAAATTGATTCAGAATGTGTGTGTGTGTGTTTTTTTTTTCTTTTTTTATTTTAAAACAGAAAAAAAAAAGGTTTTTGATACTTCTGGCGCCTGTTACTTTTTTTGCTTTTTAAATTTCAATGCATTTATTTTCATATCCATTCAAATTCGACTTATATTTTTTTCATGGTTATGTGAATACAGGGTTTCAGATCATTTGTATGGACAGCAGTTTCCTACCAGTTGAAAGACAAGCTTAAGTTGTCGCCCTCAGTCTCCCAGTTTGTGTTTTCAATAGCATTTTTCCCATGGAGCATAAAACCATTATATGGGTATGAATATTATGGCAATTTGATGTTCTTGGCCTTTGTAATGAATCATTTAGAATTGAAAGTGAAGTTTTTGGATGAAATTGAAGGGTCATATCATATTATAAAATATGTACCCTTCGTTTTTTGTGTGATAGTAAGTATCATTTCATAGATAGAAGCTACTAGATGTTTTTGGGAATAACTAGGATATTTTTAGAGATTCCATGTATAGAGACTATGGAAAGATTTCCTGGCACATCTGAATAGTATTAACAGTTTACACAAGTATTGGTACTAAGTTTGTGTGCTGTATGAACACATGTTCTATAGTACCTGAACGTAGCAGATATTATTGCAGATTATATTCTGATATATGTGCCATTTTGTGGTTCTCAATGAGGCAATTTGTGACAAGAAAGCTTTATTTTTTTTATTAATTCTTTTGAACTCTTTTTCTATTTTGCATGCAGAATTTTGTCCGATTGCATTCCAATCAGAGGAAGGAAAAGGGTTCCATACTTAGTCATTGCAACCGTGTGCTCTTTCGTGCCATGGATAATTCTGGGCCTAAATGAATATGTGAGGAGTTCCCAGTGGCATCTAATAGTCTTCTTGACAGCACAAAACTTGGGCTCAGCCATGGCAGATGTTGTAGTTGATGCAATGATTGCTGAGGCAGTAAAATCTGAGCGGTATGTGCACATTATAAGTTTTTTCATGTTTATGAGTTCACGAGTTTTAAATTATCTATTCACTAGTCCGCAAATAGTCCGGAAACAACATATGGATCAAGAAACATTGAACTCCCCTTTGATAAATTAGTCTTAATTATTCCTATTTTGAAAAGTAAGATATTAAATATCATCACTTACCACTGCTCTTAAATCAGGGCCACATTTGCTGGAGACCTCCAGTCATTATCTTGGTTGGCAATGGCTTTCGGTGGAATATGTGGGAGTTTGTTAGGAGGATATGCATTAACTAGCTTACAGATAGATAGAATTTTTCTTCTTTTCTCTGTGCTGCCAACCATACAGTTATTATCGTGTTGCTTGGTTAAGGAGAATCCTGTAGGTAGTAAAGTCTTGCAAGAGTTTTCTAATACAAGCAGCTCCCATCTGGTGAATGGGAATAATCACATTTTGGATGAGGAGGATTTCTTAGAGAAGAAGTCCAATATCACCATGTCAAGAAGAAAGAAGAGCCAAAAGAACAAGAAGAAGAGATTTGTTATGACAAGGAAACCTCAGAGTCCTGAAAAAGGCAACCACTTAGTCTTACAATGGTTCCACTCTCTGAAAGCAGCCACTTACAGTTTGTATTCTGCGTTTAGACAGCCCATGATTTTGAGGTAATTACTTAACGCTATTGTGCTGCATTATCAGTCTGTCTAGTGGCAGTTGAAGGTCACAAATGATGTTTGCATTTCAAGGGTCCTTGACATTTTCTGTTTGTTGATTTGTATATCATTCTAATTATGGTTACTCTTGATTTTACTTGTTCTTGGGAAGGTCAGGCCTATGGCTTGGTTTTTCATGGCTCATGTAACTATTCCCAACTTGTCAACCGTCATGTTTTACTACCAGACTGAGGTCCTGAATTTGGAAGCATCCTTTTTGGGCACTGCCCGTGTTGTTGGATGGGTAGGCCTTATGCTTGGAACCTTTACTTATAACCGCTACCTAAAAAAGATGAAGCTACGAAGAGTTCTAATGTAAGGAATACATCTTTTTGTTTAAATATCTTTGGCAAATATTTTATAACTTAGTCCTGATCCATAAACATCATGCAGGTGGACTCAGATAGGATTGTCAATCTTGACCTTCCTAGATATTGTTCTAGTCTCTCGAATGAATGTCGCCTATGGGATATCTGATAAGACCATGGTGCTATATGGATCTGCTCTGAGTGATGCAATCAATCAATTCAAGTATGTGCATCTTTTGCTACTTGCATTTCGTTTCTGTTAACGTATTTTTAACTCACTGAGTTTTGCGATGTATCTGCAGGTTCATGCCATTCCTCATCTTATCTGGACAGCTATGTCCACCAGGAATTGAAGGAACTCTCTTTGCTCTTTTTATGTCAATAAACAACTTGGGGTCTACATTGGGCTCATTTGTTGGTGCCGGGTTAGCTTCATTTTTGAACATCTCTTCAGGATCTTTCGACAACCTTCCTTTGGGGATTGCTATTCAACTCCTCTGCACTTTCATTCCAATAGCTTTTCTATTTTTGATACCAAAGGAAGCTACAGGAATATCAACATAATTAGCCATGGTCTAGAATTGCCTAGAACCGAAATCAATAGTCATTTTTAACTTTTTTAACCTTCAGATCGAGAGTCTCAAAGCAATAGCTGATTTTTTGAACCCATAAAATTCAATGTAGAGCTTGGCCTCCTCCAACAATCTTCATGTATACATAAACATTTTATACAACAGTTTTGAGTATCAGTTCATTATGAAATACAGATTCTTTTTGGTCTCTCTTCTTCTGTGCTACAAATAAAAGAAGTTGCAATCACTGCATTATTTTCTTGATTGACTCAAAAATGGTGTACTTCAATTTTGTTGTTATCATTCATATCAATTAAGGCTGGAATCGAGCTAAATATTAAGAAGCTCGAGCTTGGTTTAGTTGTAATAGTTGAAGCTCGAGCTCGAGCTCAAGTTGATTGAGCGTCAATTGTTGAGCTCGAGCTCGAGCTCGAGCTCAAGTTGATTGAGCGTCAATTGTTGAGCTCGAGCTCGATAGATATATGATTGGTTCAAGCTCAAATAGGTTACAATCGAGCTCGAGCTTGAGCTCAAACTCAAGTCCAACTCGGTTGTACTCGAGTCAAATTATTAATTATTTTAATTTACTTTTATAAAATTAAAATATTATATAATATATCAAGCTCGAGTAAACTCACGAGCTGCTCAAATTGAGTATTATTATACTTGAACTCGACTCGACTCGACTCGACACTCGAGCTACTCAAGCTTGAACTCGGCTAGAATTGAGCTAGCTCAATTTGTGAGAAGCTTGACTAGTTTATATAATAGCGATTACAAAATAAAATGCCCATAATATAAAGACAATATTACATTTACAGTCAATCTTACAAATTTTCATAACTTTGATATAACAGCTCCCAATGAGTCTCGTCTGTCCAATTTCGAACTGACGCGTAATGGTTATGAGAGAAAATTTATAAAATTTGGTTGTGAACTAATCTTTAGTGATTAACTTAATTGATTAATATCGAGTTTAGTTTTTAATTGATTAATACTAATTTTAGTAAATAATAAATTTATTATTAGAAATTAATAATAAATTTACAGAATTTAATTATAATTTTATATTATAATTCATGTTTAATTTAAAATTAAGTTTAATATTGAATATTTATACATAAAGTGAGTGAAGGCTCTCACCGGTTTCGATACGCGCCACATTGATCTGACATCAGAATTCGCTACCCATATTTCAATTTCAATCTCATCTCGCCGTTCTTCACAAACAACGTTGTTGATACAAGTTTGGTCTTAAAACTGACATATCCAGAAACAAAACTAATCAATTTGCCTGACAAATAAAAGAAATATTTGAAAAATGAGAAGACGACCTGGAATTGGTGGTTTACAGACGGCAGCTGCTGCAAGGGTTTGTTTTTGCTTTCAACAAACCTTAATCTACGCTAGAAAGTTTTTGCTTCAGGTTTTTCCTTTTTTATGTATTAATCATATAATTTTCGATTTAAAATTTTTGCAGGATCAGTATCGATTACTGGGAGAAAATGTAGCAAAGCTTAGAACTGATCTCATGAAAGAACAGCTTGCCACCTTTCGTTCTCAGCTTGAAGAGTTTGCTCGTAAGCACAAGGTCATTTTTCCTCTCCTTCCCCCCTTCTGTAATAACTTCAGCGTTTTTTTTAAAAAAATTAATTGATTTGGGAATCTGGATTATTGAATACTTGAAATAGAGTTTGCTGTAAATTTCTTGTTTTTTCTCTCGGTTTCGTTGTTTTTAAGAATTTGGATGTTGAATTACTGAAAGTGTTGTGTTTTGGTTGAAATAATGACGATATTATATAAGCATAAGGTTAGTATTCTTAGAACAATACAAATTTTTTAGGATCCTGTTGTTAAAGGTTTTAAAAAAATCGATGTTTTTTTTCTTTTTTGAGAAAGTGGGTTTTATTTTTTTAATAATTTGGCTGAATTAATAACAATATATTGAAATTTTAAGGGTTGATGTGTGGTAGTGTGAAGAAACAGGTTCCGTTTGTCTTTATGGTGATTTAAAGTTTGATCATGAATAGATATTTAGGATGAATTACTTGTTTGTGCTATTGTGTTGTTTTTGTTGGTGAAATTTATATAAGCTTATTGTTGAAATGGGTTGATGCAGAATGATATACGCAAGAACCCTACGTTCAGGTCACAGTTTCATGAGATGTGTGCAAAAGTTGGAGTGGATCCCTTGGCATCTAATAAGGGTTTCTGGGCGGAGCTGTTAGGGATCGGTGACTTCTATTATGAACTTGGTTAGTGTCATATTCTTGAATTTTGGTCCATGTCTCATGAGTCATGACCATAGTTTTTTGAGGTGTGATGTTTTATGAGGTGTTGAGGAAATTGTGGATGCATGTAAATACCCTGCATATTTAACTTTAAGTTTTCCCACAGAGAAAATAAACATGCATTTTTTTGTTTGTCACCAAGAATAATTTTATATGGAATCAAACGTTTATTCTTATTATGAAGATCAACAAACATTCTGAGAATCAAGAAGCTATTTCAGTGTTCAGTTGTTTTATAAACTGTGTAAGATTCCTTTTAGAAATTGGCTATTACTTGTTCTTATTACTAGTTTGTTTGTGAAGGAACTATTGGAATTTGGAATTTGCAATCTGTAAATTTATACTTTTGGTCCTCCTCTTATCAAAAGGAAATTGCAGTTTTATGTTCTAGAGAGTGTAGGATGTTTCCGCCTAGTGGTGGATTTAGTAGGCTATGATCTTTAAAAGTAAATGCTCATTACTTAATAGAGATTTCTGCTGAGGAAAAGCTTGTTCTGATGAGTGAATTGGGAGAACATCCCTTACTAAATTGTGTGCTCTGTTATATACTATTGGAAGCATGATTTGGTTCTTCATACCCTAAAAATTTGAATCAGGCCTTTATGTTTCCAGCATTTGTTTAATTCAATCATAATAATCATGAATTTTGTAGTAACTGTGTTCTTGCCTTTAAAAATCAATCATCTGAATTTGGCACTGCACCTACAAGTTTCTGGACGTGGCAGGAAATTATGAATTCTGAGTGACTCTGTTCCTCTAGTTTTTATCACTTATGTCCTCTTTCAATCTAATTTGTGAAAGGCATATCTTCACGATGTTATAGAACGCTTATACTGAAATATAGCAACTTGGCTAGACAGGGGTACAAATTGTTGAAATTTGCTTGGCAACAAGACCCCACAATGGAGGTCTGATCAACATGCAGGAACTCTGCAATCTCCTCCGTCAGAAGCGAAAAAGTGACCGTGAAGCTATATCTGAGGATGACTGCTTGCGTGCTATAAGTAAGCTGAAGGTATTGAAATTAAGGCTATTATTTCATGTTGATGCTATTATGTCGATAGATACATAAACACTCGATGCTTCAATTTCTCCAGGTAATGGGTAGTGGTTTTGAGGTGATTTCTGTTGGAAAGAAAAAGCTTGTCCGCTCTGTTCCCACTGAGTTAAACAAAGACCATAATCAAATTCTGGAGTTGGCCCAGGTTATATGCAATTTCTTTATATGAGTTCTTTCTCAAATTTCATTTTGGAATGTGTACTAAAACAAGAACCATTTGTTATTTCTTTACTCTTCAAAGTGGAATATTGTATTACCAGTTGAAAACACATCTGATTGCATTGTTCTTTTGGCTCTTTTAGGCTCAAGGTTTTGTAACTGTTGATGAGGTAGAGAGACGTCTTTCCTGGACATCTGGTCGTGCCATTGACGCACTTGATACTTTGTTAGAAGTAAGTTCTTGTTATCATTAGGCTTCATATTTTGTATTACTAGTTCTTTTTAATCTCTATGTTGGTCACTTGTATGGTCAGATGCAAAGGACTCATAAATCCTTTTTGTTTGATACAGGAAGGTCTGGCGATGATTGATGATGGCCACAGAGATGGCAGACGCAGGTATTGGTTCCCCTGTGTATCTTCAATCACCTCATCAGTAGGGGCTGATTCTTAGCATAAAGTTTTCTCTTCAATAAAATTGTATCAAATCTTAATGTCATTTGTGGATACCCAAAAGATGAAGTGCAAAAAGGTATTATATATCTTCTTCCACTTTTGCCATCGTACTCAGTAATGATGTTCATGGATATATGTTAAGCTTTTAAGCCATTTCTCGCATGAAAATATTATGTCCCATCTTTCAAGGTAAACAAGAATAAAGACAGTTGAGATGGAAAAAAAATGAGTTTACGCATGTTAATCAACAGTTGAGATGCAAATCCTGGCATTATGGCATTGCAATCTTGTCAGCTTTGAGTTTGAGAATCTTTATTGCCCCGGAAAAACTTGTATCTCTATTGTCCGCACCCTTAGCTTTTGGATATAAGTTTGGCATATATTTTCTTTCTATCGCATGCAGCAAGGTTTGCTTATTTTGATCATTGGACACATCCTCTAATCGTTCCTGGAGCGTAAAGTGCTTCTGTTTTGGATGTGAATACGATTAAGAAAAGGAGTGTCAGTTCAATGGAAGGCTTTTCATATACCGTACCACGCCTAGGAAATTTCCTAATCGCCAGGAAAGAAAGTAGGAAGCTTTTAGGTAAAGGTAAACTAAAAAGACCTCTCTTTAGGACCGACTAGAGGAAGCTTTTTTTATTTTTTTTAAAAAAAAAAAAAAAAAGATAAGGCAGAGCCGTACTGATGCTCTCTAGTCTCTTATCGACCGAGGCGACCATAGAACGGTTCGATCGTACCTGGGTTTTCCCTCTACTCTTAACTATAATATGGTAGAACCACTAACGTCTTGAGTCCATTTGGTTACTGGGCAGATAGTCTGATTTTGAGCAGCGTTAAAGGACAGTCTACTTTGAAGTATTTAAACTAAAAAATTGAAAAACAATTTCACTTTTAGGTACTCTTAAGAAAGTTATCATAATAAAATATTTGAAGATATGTGATAGGAATCTACTCCAATAACTACTCAACAATTTGGGTTGGGCCATGAGTCTTTTATGGGCTTGGGTAGAACTCTCTTTGAAAAACCGGCGTGCCAAGGAAGGTGTCCAAGCCTTTATAATCCACATGCCCATCATTTTCCCTTTCAATGTGAGATCTTAACATTCCATCACGCTTCTGCAACCGACGTCCACATCGGCTTCTTTACCCCCCTCGGCTTCTTTACCCCTTAGGTGACTACGCGGATCCCCTTTCCCTCGGGCCTCCATGCCCTTTCTCGCGGTAGCAGCCCGGGCCCAAGGTCAGTCTGTCACGCGTGCGCTGCCACATAGGTGCATGATCATGCTCTGATACCAATTGATAGGAACCCACTCCAATAATTCAATAATTTGGGTTGGGCCATGAGTCTTTCATGGGTTTGGGTAGAACTCTCCTTGAAAAACCGGCTTGTCAAGGGAGGGTATCCAAGCCTTTATAACCCACATGCTCACCCTTTTCCCTTTCAATGTGGGATCCTAACAATATGATATTGATATACTTTGAACAAAACAAACTATAGCGTGTTTGATTTTGTGTGTAAGAAGTTTCCCAGTGTCTTCACTGACGTGAAGATTGAAAGTGATTCGTTGACTCATGATTCAACATACTGATCAAAAGGAAATTTCTTGTAGTTTTATCAGAGATGTCCTCTTTTAACAAATTTTCCAAATGGGTGGGTTTGAAATTTATGTTTGCTTATGTTGAAATTATGATGGTAACACAGAGTGAATTGCTATATAATGGGAAAAGAGAGTGAATTGCTATATGGTAACTATAAACATATAGTACTCTGTTTCAAAACGTTCTCACGTAATGAAACCAAATATGGGTGCTGTTTTGTAGCTCTTTTCCTGGAGTTACTTGCCATTGCAACCATCAAAGTCAGCTTCTGCAATGGAAGCTCTTTTGTGGGTTGCATAGAAAGTGAGAGAGAAGCACTTTTAAGATTCAAACATGACCTGATAGATCCCAACAACCGGCTTGACTCTTGGAGAGGTGATGGAGATTGTTGTGCATGGCCTGGTGTTGTCTGTGGCAACTTGACAGGCCATGTCCTTGAGCTCAACCTTGGAAATCCTGCATTGAAAGACTATGCATCTGATGTTGAATATGATGCTTATGAGAGGTCAAAGTTGAGCGGTAAGATAAATCCCTCCTTGCTTGATTTGAAGCATTTGGTTTCCTTGGACTTTAGTGATAATAATTTTAAAGGTATTCAGATTCCCAAATTTCTTGGTTCAATAGAGAAATTAAGATATCTTAATCTCTCTAACAATGAATTTCAGGGGATGGTTCCTCACCAACTTGGAAATCTCTCCAATCTGCAGTATCTTGACCTCGGTCGCAACCCCCATACATACATTGAGAAATTTTGGTGGCATCTAACCTGTTATCGTTGAAGTATCTGGATTTGGACTTCGTGGATCTTACCAAAGTCAATGATCATTGGTTGAAGGTTATAAATACACTCCCTTCTTTGGTAGTGTTACGATCGCCATATTGCCAACTTGATCAGTTTCCTCCTATAACCAGTGCAAATTTTTCATCTCTTACCAAACTTGATCTTTCTAACAACCTATTGAACACTTCGATTCCTTCTTGGGTTTTCAGTCTTGGTAATTTAGTATTCCTTGATTTAAAATCTAATGATTTCCAAGGTCCGATTCCCATTGGACTTCAGAACTTGACTTCTCTTGAGTTTCTTGATTTATCTGTCAACAGTTTCAATTCTTCAATACCCATCTGGTTGTACAAATTTAACCATCTTAAGCACCTTGCTCTCAGAGGCAACATGTTGCAAGGTACAATTTCAGCTGCTCTAGGAAACTTGACTTCCATCGATTACCTTAATCTTTCCATCAATGGATTTGAAGGAAAAATTCCAAAATCGTTGGGTAGACTTTGCAACTTGCGGTCAATTTTTCTGTCAATGCTTAGTTTGAGTCAAGAGATATCTGAGATCTTAGATATTCTCTCTGCATGTGTTACAGATAGAATAGAGTTACTGGATTTAAGTTACAATCAACTTTCTGGTCATTTGACCAATCAACTTGGGCAATTTAAAAGTTTGCATTTTCTTTATTTGGCTCACAACTCTATTTCTGGTCCTATTCCATCTTCGTTGGGAGAACTTTAATCATTAGAAGCCCTAGATATTTCCTATAACAAACTGAATGGAACTCTTTGGCAGATTCAATTTACTAAACTCAAAAAGCTGTGGAGTTATGTTGCAAATGAAAACTCATTGGCACTCAAAGTAAGTCCTGATTGGGTTCCTTCTTTTCAACTTCAAGAATTATATTTGGGATCTTGTCATTTAGGGCCTCAATTTCCTTCATGGGTTCACTCACAAAAACATTTAGAGTACCTAGATTTATCAAATGCAGGAATATCAGATACAGTGCCTAGGTGGTTTTGGAATTCTATCCACCAATTTAACCTTTTAAATCTCTCTCACAACCATCTCCATGGGGAGATTCCAAATTTGAGTGAGGTCACCAAATTGGAGTTTCTTGACTTGGGTTCTAATAAATTTTCAGGTCCATTGCCAATGGTATCCTCCAATCTAATTCAGTTAGATCTTTCCAACAATAGTTTGTCAGGATCCATTTCTCAATTTTTGTGTTCTGGGAAAAATGAATCAAGGGCAACTCGAGTTCTCAACCTTAGATATAACATTTTATATGGAGAGTTACCTGATTGTTGGATGAATTTGCAATCCTTATCTGTCCTGGATTTGGATAACAATAACTTCACCGGCATCCTTCCTGTCTCCATAGGAACTTTAAGTTCTCTCAAGTCCCTTCACCTTCGCAACAACAGCCTCTCTGGCTCAGTGCTTTTATCTCTAAAAACTTGTACAGAGTTATTGGTACTTGATTTAGGTGAAAATCAATTGGTTGGAAATCTTTCAACATGGATTGGGAAAAGTTTTTCAAATATGATTATTCTCAACCTTCGTTCAAACAAGTTTCGTGGACTTTTGCCGATTGAACTTTGCCATCTTGTGTTTTTACAAGTCCTAGACTTTGCTTACAACAACCTTTCTGGAACTATACCAAGCTGTATCAGTAACATCAGTGCCCTGTTGAGAATAAACTTCTCTGGAATAAGAAACAGAATTATATATTCAGATGTTACTCCAACTCAGTTTGTTGAGGATACATCTGTTGTGGTAAAAGGGATTATGTTACAGTATCACACCACTCTTAATTTGGTAAGGCTTGTAGACCTCTCTCATAATAGCTTCTCAGGAGAGATACCTGTAGAAGTGACAAATCTGGGAGCATTGCAAACGTTTAATCTGTCACACAATTCTTATACCGGAAGAATTCCTGAAACTCTTGGTCATATGAGACATTAGAGACACTTGATTTATCTACAAACCATCTTTTTGGTGAAATCCCACAGAGCATTTCAAATATGACATCTTTGAGCCGCTTGAACTTATCGACCAACAACCTGATTGGGAAAATTCCTTCAAGCACTCAACTACAGAGCTTTGATGCCTCTTCTTTTATTGGCAATGAACTTTGTGGACCTCCACTTCAGAATTATATTGTGATTGTTCCAAAACCTGAGAACAAAAATAGAGATGGTAGTGAGCATGAAATGGACTGGTTCTATGTGAGCATGGCACTCGGATTTGTGGTGGGCTTTTGGAGTTTCATAGGTCCTTTGCTTTTCAACAAAAGATGGAGGTATATATATTGTCGTTTTTTGGGTTGCCTTGGGGAAAAATTTGGTAGTGTTATAAGGATATATTGCTAGATCTTTTTTACGTTTGGAGATATGTCGTCTAGTGTACTTTAATCACCACATGAAAGTATTATAAGAAGTGGACCTTGTTTTTTGTATGCATTTTGAAGATGAAAATTGTTGTGAGAGTGCTGCAAATACAGGTTGTTGAACATTTAATAATTATGGTGTCTCTAGCAAAAGTAAAATCTAATAGTTGGCAGATTTTATAAACTTGAAGGCCTTTGGTTGCAACTTCTGTATAGGCTCATAGCAGATTTTAATTGATAAATTGGGTTTGGGTAGAACTTACTTGCAAAAGCTAACTTAAGGGAGGAGAGAGCCCAACCACTTATATACACCAGAGACGATGTGAGATAAATTCAACTTCTAACACTCTTACACTTAACGTGTGAGGCCTTAACCAAAGAGGGGAGAGAAACATCCAAACCCATCATCCGCCCTAACAAACAAATGTGGCTCTGATACCAAGACAAAGTGGAGGAGCTTGGGTAGAACTCACTCCTTAAAGCTAACTCAAGTGGGGAGAAAGCCCAATCATTTGTATACATCATAATAGTCTACTATTAGAGTGATATGGGGCAAATTCAACTTCTAACATTAATAAAACATCAATGAAATCGCTTTTATATAGTTGGCCCTTAGCCCTTTACCAAGATTGACACAAGTCTCAGGGTGAGGCTGGAAATCTCTGTACGTGCCCTGTCTCTCCATTTTGATCATTTACTTCCTATTTGCATTAATTAATGAAAGATATATTTGTTCATCTTTCAAGCCAATTTTCACTGCAAAAAAGATCCATACTATCTTCTTAAATAAACTACGATAAATACACTTGAAATGAAAAAAGATACGGACTTTATTTTTACTTTAAAATGTTAGGTAAATTACAAGTAAATATTTTTGTCTTTCCAAAACTTTGATGATGAGTCTAAATTAACGCAGATTTTTTTGCTTTTTGTTCATGCTATATGTCGAATTTGAGTCAGATAAAATGGTAGAACCAGTAGGGTCAAATGGTCCTATCTTGAATCAGGTAAAAAGGAAGAAATTGGTTTTACCATCATATCTAACTCAACATTGTGATAACAAGGTGAACAAATTGGTTGCTTCATCGACATATTTTCATGCGAGAGATTAGCCTTTCTTACCTATAAACTATCTTCAATTGGTCTTAGCTTTTACTTGCAACTAACAGAACTTAATGACTTGTTCCAAGACTCCGCCATAGATAAGTTGCTTTCGTTGCTTGGGGTAATTTTTTATGCGGGGCTTTTGCATTGAAGGAATCAGCCTCCCTTTCGACGTTTTCTTCACGCCGGTGAAAAGCCTAACAGAGACAAATTTTGTGGGGGCAAATTCTCGGAGTATTTGCTTTTCCCATTTTTCTCAGTGCTTTCAGTCAACAGATTCCCTCGTCCCATAAGACTATAGGAGAATAGCTTCTTATATCAGTTTTGAGCTACAATTTCCAAAGAGAGCTGAAAATAATTTATCAGAGTTTGAAATTTTGAAGACAAGGACTCCAGAAAAGAAAAAGCGAAACACCAAGAATATCATACATATTAATAACTCTGAGTAAACTGTTTTGGTTTTTCTGCAATAATCAGAGCTTATGAAACCAATAATCTCATCAGTTCCATATATATTCATGAATATCATGAATCGTAAGGGCCATTCAAGTAGATGCATGTGAAGTTATAGGTCATTAATATTCTGAATTCAATACTTATTCTTGATTGCATTCATTTTTTAATTTAGCTGAACACTCCCACAATAAAAGTTTAAAAATTAACTAAAGTAACCCAGTCACCCAAGAGGATAGCCAACTGTCGGCCACCACCATTGGATGGCAATTGGCAATTGCCGGAATAGCGCACGATTAGTTGGATCTGGCCATCGTTAACAACCAAAATTTGGCCATCATTAACAGGTAGATCTGGCCATAGATCTAGTTGTTCCCAGCCAGATCGGTACACGACCGACCAGATTTGGTCGGTCTTATGTTGTTTTGGCCACGATGACTCGTGGTGGCTCCCAACGACAGCAGCGATAGTGGTCTTGGGTGGATTAATTTTCAGATTGGAAAGGTAATTATGTTTGGTTGAATAGAGTTGGAAAAACGTTTTGAGTTGAATAAAATCGATAATCTGAAAACAAGTCCCACCCACTTTTTATTTTTAGACAAAAAATCCTATTTGAGTTGGATTAATTTTTTGAATGAATTGACCCAATAAATAAACAAACACATATTCTGTTTTTTAATCTAAATATGATGACAGAATAATGATCAAGAATAGTGTAACAAACAGGGGCTAACACACTGATCTTGTTATCTAGGACCTCAATATCCATTACGGCTGCATTCACAAAAGCTGGGATTGAAATATGGGTTTGGCTTAATTTTTATATTAGGGTTCTTAATTGAATTTGGGAAAAATTACAATTTAGGGTTGATAATCCAAATTCTAAAGTTTTGGGATTAAATTTTAAATTGTCGAATTGAACCCAACAATTTCCCGTCCAAATCCACACGAGCTACCAATCAATCACGAAAAACTCATTATCTCCCTTGCATAAGCTGAGAAGTGTCCATGGGTTTTCTAAACTTTTCTTTGGCATTCTAGATTCCTTGAAGTTCATTGATGATTATATTGCTTGAATGTGTTGTGTGTTGATTGATTTGTTGTTTTTCGGCCACTAGAAGACCTTTTCCGGCCATTAGAGATGAGGAATAGCACTCCCCGGACATCCCAAGTTTCCATTTAACAAAATGGCCTTGAAAATATTTTTTGATTTTTTTTTTAATTTAGAAAAGTTGACATGGCACAGTTAGGATTCATTAAACAAGTAAAATGGATTAAAATGAAAAGATTTAAACATATGTGGGCAAAAAAATTAATGAAAGTTATTTAAAATTTGAAATTTAGAAATGAGCCCTATATTAGGCAAAAATCGACCGACGAACCCTAAACCCTTTCTCTACAATTTCTGGTTGTAATTTTTGGTTGTTGGTGTCGTAGAAACACGATTTGGAATTTTCATATTAAAGGGGTGTAATTGTCATATTTCAAACATTTAGGCGCTAAAAGAATAAAAAAAAGTTTATGCGGCCACTGTAATTATTGCCAAAACAGGTCAAAATTGGGTCAAACTGCATAAAATGGTCAAAACAGGTCAAACCAACCCAATGTCAATGCAAGTCAAGTCAATTGGATCAATAGGGTCAACCGATTAAAACATGGTCAAATGGGCAAACCAAGTCAAAACCAGGTCAACTAGACCTAGACCCGGGTCAGCTAACCCGTAGACCTGACTGGATGCTCCAATTGGACCCCACGCACACGTGGTGGCACGTGAGGAGCCTATAGGGCTGTTTTTTGAGCTATAGTTTTTTCAGGATTTTTCTAATATTAATTTAGAATTATTGGAGCAATTTCATAATTTTTGATTATGGAGAAATATTAAATACGTTATTAATATGTAATGGTTGATTTTTTTAATATTTTTTATGATGAATATTGCTAGGAAAATTCTGGAAAATTTGTGAAAATTATTTCACTATTAAATACGTTATTACACTATTGGTTGAATATTGTGGCATGTTACACTCCCCTTGTACTATGTTTTATATCTTATACTCTCAACATTGTCATATGAGGTTAACTATGTACATAGTTGGAGTATAAACCTAAGGGAAAAAATTACTGTTCACTAAATTAAAATGTAACAGGATTAAATTAAGATTGCCCGAGATAATTGGGTATTATATCTCATGAAATCTTAATTATGACAATTAAAATATAACAATTATTGAATTAAGTTTGTTAAAGATAATTAAGTGTGTATCTCATGAAATCTTAATATTTATGACAATATTATTTAGTATCATTAGAACAAATTTAGTGAATTGTCAAAATGTTTAATTGCCAAAGCGATATGTTCATTGAAGCTTGCAAAATTTTTTATTCGATAAATGATACATTATTTTAGTTTTTGACAATATTACTTAGTATCACCAGAATGTTTAATTGCCAAAGCGGTGCATTCATTGAAGCTTGCAAAATTATTCATTTGGTAAATGATACATTCTTCATTTTTTATGCATATAATTTCTTGCCCAAAGGTGGTTATTATTTGTGCTAAAAATTAATGGTTGCATAAGGTTAATTTTTGGAAATGCACTGGTCTTGAAAAATTCAATGGTCTTGAAAAATTCAATACACTTAAAAGTGATTGATTTTTCATTGACATGTATTTTCCTATTAAGTGGAGGATGAAGAGTGGCCTAAAAAGTTTTATCTACCCAAAAAGGGGATAGTCTTTTGAATGTCATATGTTCTTATTAGTTATTTTCATAACCTTATGCGTACAGGGCCCTGATAGCATGTCATTTTTTCTGCTAAAGTGGAGTTAATGATGATGCACCAGGAATCCCTATAAGGTTTAGCTTATCAGGTTTTAAAGCTACTTTGATTGTTTATTGCCTATAATGTTGTGGTTGGGACCCTAATAGCATGTTATTTTCTCTACCCAAAGGAGAGTTAATGGTGATGCACCCAATGTCCCTATGTGAAATAGCTTACGAGGATTAAAGCTATTTAATTTTTATTGCCCGTGATACTAATATGTTGCATTGATTTGTTTCAAACAGTTTCAGTGAACAATAATAATGTGTGCAATTTATCCTTATTTATAACTATCCCAAGTTCGGACTAATTTTTTTTTTTATAACTACATGAAGATTATTCTGTAGCTTGGAATGCATGGAGAACTAAGCATTTGATGCATGTAATACTATGAAAATATATATTACGATTTTACAAAGAAAAATTTCAATCAAATTGAAAACAAGTAAGGTATAGATTGTTACCTTAAGTCCTTAAAAACCTTGGAGATTTTTAATTTCAAGAGAAATTAAACAAGAGAGTATCCACACTAAGGAAAAAAAAAAATTAGGCCAAGAGAGATATATTAGGGTTATTAGAAATTTTTTATATCTATTCTAAAATTGATATATCATTTTCTTTATGCATGTAGCCTTGTAAACAATTCAATAATTGTTTTGGACTTCCTTAAACAATTCCATAATTGTTTTAGTGTTGTAAATAATTTCATCATTAGAACGAAGTTATTAAACTTCTTTATATAATGACATTAGATTAACATTCAGTCATAATTAACAATTTAACTTTTAAATTGTTCATAATTACAAATATAACCCTATGAATCTAATTCAATGATAATAATATAAATGTCTTTATTATCCTTGTTAGGTGCTACCCAACCTTGGATAATCAATTTTCTTTGCCTATTTTTCCATTCTCTTTAGTTTTTTATGTGTGGCCTCCTATGCTCACTATGGCTTAGCCCTGGGTCCAATATCGTAGTCTATTTTGATATGTTTTGTTATATCTCTTTATGACCGAAACTCCCACTAACTATGGTAGGTATCTAGTAATGCTCCATAACCTCTAAGTCACAATGAAGATATACTCTAAAGAACCATTTTATAATCATATGCGCCGTGTAGTTAAATCCTTTCGTTGTCTAATCCCAATTAAGAATGAATTCACAGTATGTCAAAATCCTTATCTTAATCTTATATTAAATTGACAATTAATATATTTCGAACGTGTCATCATGAAACAACTTTTCAGGTAACATCTTATATACCCCGACCAGAGATTTCCATTTCGTATATTGACATTGGTCTAGGAACTTGATATCAAACTATATCAACTCAAGGGATCTCATCTTGACTGTCACCTGTCTTCACACACAAATAACACATAGCTAGATCGGCTTTTTACACATGACATGACTAGTCCCATGTTTATACACCATGTGAATCACATGTATCTATGCAGAATTCAACCTTGACATCTCAGGTCTAAGGATCAGTGATACACTAATACGATCTTATGATGTATCATTGACTACATTCTAAATGTCCATGTGATTCATCGTAAATGGTCATATTCGATAAACAGTCTATAACCGTTTATCCATACTAATGTCCTAGTGATATAACTCTTATAATCACCTATACTAATACCATCACATGATATTCAATGGAGACATTTAGCATGCCTACTATGCAATGTTATTTCTCAATTAATATTACTTATGTAGGGAATGTTTCGATGATTTGATCTTCTAAAGATCTGTATCATTCGGATATTTCACATGCATTGTAAATAATATAAATGAAGTAGTAGACATACATCTGAAATCAGAACTTTTTCTTCCATTCTTAAAATAGTATTTACAAGATATAATGCTTTGAAACCGACAATATGATTGTTTCTTAGGAGATATACTAACATATTCCGATAATAAAGTATCACAGTGGAAAGGTAACATCAACTATCATCGCCACTCTAAAAGTGATCAGAAGCACATTCTTCTTGGTAAAACTGAATTGCATTGATTACTGTGTTATGAATAATGCGCATATTTTGCATATGATAAGCTCCTAGAATAGAAGCGAATGGACTGGGCATTAATGCTACACAGAAAAATCCTTCATTAAATTCAATGTGCACAAACCTGCTATGTACTACGTAGTCTGCTCCTTGGAAATGGAAGGTCAATGGTAGAAAATCATTAAAATCTTGTCTGTGCATATAACAAAGATTGAACTTTATATTGCTAGTGGGAGGTACTACTACTCTCACAAGATTATAAGAATCATAGTGTCGACTAAATGTTGTTGTCACCAATTCAAAAACATTGAGCCCACCCGTGGTACTTGTGGTGAGTGTGGTAAATGGATTTCCTGAATCTATGATGAAACCGTGACCAAGTGTAGCATCGAAGGAACCTGGTGGTAAATATAAGCGATACGTTCCAACACTTATATCTATAAGATCAAGATAATACAAACTTCTGCCTACAAAACTTATAAAGGGCGTTGTTGGAATGTTTCCCTCAGGTAATTGAACATCATCCCCAAACCTGAGTATATGAGGATGAACATCGAATGGATAATTTTGATCATAAGGAACAATACAATAAGAGAAAACACCACCAATTGTTTCATGCAATTGGCTCACTAGTGAGGTAGGATGTAAGTCTAATCCCAAGATCCCGGAAATCCTATTGGATGGTTGATTACCGAAGTAGAAATTTACGTTGTCATTCGAGCAGCCGAAGAGAACAGTAAATTCTTCGTCATCATAGTTTCCATTTATAAAATGAAATGATTCCGAGGAGAGATAACCTTTTGTTGGCCCAGAAGAAGTTGGACCAGCACCATATGTCTGACTGTAGACGCAACCGCCATTAACACATCTGAAAACGCTGGATGGTTCATTGTAGTTACAAAGAGGGTGATCACAATTAACTTTATGGTAAGAAGAGGAAGCTTGTGAATTGTATCTGGGATAACTTTGTTGGAAACAATTTATGCAAGGTTCACATTGTGTCCAACTTAAGCTACTACCGGTGTCCACCATTAAATACACAGGCTGCACTGGGTTTCCAATCATCATATACGCAATATAGAATATAAATTGACGGTCTAGAGCAGTCAAAAGCTTGTCATCACTGAATGTTGCATTTTGAGTAAAACGTAAGTTCGTTAGTTTAGCTTTGGCCAGGGTGATATTAACCCTTTTTTCAACTCTTTCGTGGTGAGAAAGGTTAGGTTGATATAAAGGGGACTCACTAGAGTCTATTGGGATGAGCTTAATGCTGAATCCTGAAGATTTTGAAGCTCCAAAACTAAATCTAGAAAATATAACTAGACTAAGAAATACTAAAGCTATTCGTAAGTACTGAGTTGCTTCCATTCTGGATGTTTAAGGAATTAATAGTCCTACCCAAGTATTTATAGTATTGGTCACAACAACCTTATAACTAACTTAAATTAAAAAAGAAAAATCCTTCTAATTAATTCCATCTAATTAGTATAAAACAGAAATTAACTAACAAATGATATAGAATAAGCTAATATTAGAATTTTGCTAAAAAAGAAAATAAGAGTTAATAATTGATGCTAAACATTGATACAACCCATGTTAACAAATGATGTCTAAAAATGTTACGATGCTAACAATGCCTAATTTAAAAATAAAGGGCATGAAGCTCTAATCAAATTGATTAAATTTAACAGCTTGAAATCAAGTGATACATAAAATAACTAATTATAACTATTCATTGAAAACTGTTGGATTGAAATAAAATAATCACCGTGTGTGTATATATATACACACACACACACGGTGATTAATTTATTTCAATCCAACAGTTGTCAATGAATAGTTATAAGTAGTTATTTTATATATCACTGTATCACTTAATTTTAAGCTGTTAAATTGATATTGATGAATGATTATTAATAAATATTCAAATTAGTTTAAAAATTGAAATTCCTATAATCCGACCCCTTTATATATAGATATTGTTGGGGCCAAAAATCGTCCTTAGCCCAAATAGGAAAACAGAACCACTAGTGAAGAAAAGACCAGGCCCAGTCCCAAAGAGGCCCAAGCCAGATTAGTCCCCTTTGATACGAGATACGGCCGACCTAAACCATTTGGGCACAGGCCTCCCAGTTCTAGTTCATTTCATAGGCCTATAGGCAAGTTCCAAGCCCACGGCCCACTGATCACATTCCAGTTCCTGATCAGTCTCCTACTCGAAGTCATTTTCCTGTTCAGAAGACTTCCCTATTCGAAGTTACTTTCCTCATCAGAATCACCTTCCCATCCAGACACTGGTAAGATAGCATACCACGGCCCTAATTCTTCTAGGGTTCGCATCAGAGTCACGTTAGGACTCCTACTCCTACCAGGATTGGGAGACTAGACAGTCACTATATAAACAGAGGTCAGCCCTCTCACAAAGGGCAGGACATTACACCTTCACATCCGAAGCTCCTACTTGAGAGCTTTACATCACTGCCGTAGTCACAGTCTCCGACTAGACTTCTGGTAACCTCTTTACTCCCTAGCCCTCACTATACTAGCCTCTTTCAGCCTTGCTGACTTGAGCGTCGGAGTGCCTACGGCAAATACCACCCCGATGTTTCTCGTTTGCTTCACGCGTTTGTTTTTCTATGTGTGCAGGTACAGCGGATCACTGGTGGCCTCAACTTCACGGGATCAGACCCCCTTTCCGTATAGGTAGATTTTTACGTCTACAGTTTAGCGCCCATCGTGGGGCCTCTAGCAATCATTCGGCTCGACGAACCTTGCTGCGTAGAGGAACTTGCCATGGTTGACAACTCTGATAACGCTAATCCCGGCCTCGAGGCCAAACTGGAAGCTCTAACTGCTCTCATGCAACAGAACTTGGATAAGGTGGCTGCATTGGAAGCTGAGAACAATGCGATCCGAACAGAAAATGCGTCCATCAGGTCAGAAAACCAATCTCTCAAGGAGAAGGTGAGTCAATTCTATGACCTAGAGTTCCTGCCCGGCCAAGCACCCCCCAATTGGTTCCGTACCCCTGTTCCGTCCATGTAACCTCTCCTTACGCCGGAGCCCCGACCCTCAGCCTCTGGCAAAAGGCCGCGTCCCTTAAACCCATCTGCGATCGACGATTCTGTCCTAATTCATGGAGATAAAGATATACCTGTAGAACATCACTCAGCCGATTCATCCCAGCATCAAGATCAAGACGATCCAGTGGCAGAAAGCCCTCATCCACAAGACCAGCTCAATCTAACCATCCCAACACATACTCAACTCGACCCGACTCGGCTCATCCTCGCGGGATGAATGGCCAAACTAAACCAACAGCACCCGAGCCCATCCATCCTGACCAACCGAATGACTATCAGAGGACTCCCCTAACCATCCATGTAGGGCGAAACGCCAGAATAGTTACCATTGAGATCATCCAACTAGAAGGAATGACCGAAGATCTATGCTATCAGGGAGTGCACGAAGGGCCTCGTCAGACTACCCCAAGAGGGATGACCCAATGGAATGTACCAAAGTTAAATGCAAAGGCTGACCCGGTCATGCGGGATGACCTAGTGACGTCCCCTTCTCCTATGGAATAGGTACTAGCCAAGAGATTAGCCGATATGGAAGCAGTGATGCGACGCATTCCAAGAATGTCGGTCCCAACCAAGAAGAATAGGCCCCATTGTTACGTGGATGAGATCGCCCTAGCCGACATGCCTCAGAAGTTCACTATGCCTAACATGAAAATGTACGATGGCACAACCGATCCGGACGATCACATAGCCTCGTACAAGCAGCGGATGTTCATCGTCTCAATACCCTGACCGCTTAGGGAAGCCTACATGTGCAAAAGTTTCGGTTCGAGCTTATCTGGCCCAACACTCAAATGGTACACGAACCTCCCAAACGGATCCATCGATTCATTTGCCCAACTCACCAACACGTTTGTGGAACAGTTCACCAGCAGCAAGAAACTCGAGAAGCTGTCAGCCAACTTATACAAAGTATACCAGAGAAGGGGCGAGCCGTTGAGAGAGTATGTCAGCAGGTTTAAAAAAGAGAAGATCTCCATCCCTACATGCAACCCTGAGACAGTCGTAGATGCCTTCAAGAAGGGCCTCCTCCCGAATGGAGAGCTATACAAAGAACTTACAAAGCTGGGATGCACAACAATGGAAGACGCCCTGGCCGGGCAGTGATCCAAATAAGATGGGAGGAGGATGAGATAAACCGAACGATTCACTCCAGATACAATTCAAGGCGAAATGATAGGAAACCAGAACACAGGCCAACGGAGCACCGCTACCAACCCCCAGCACGTAATTCGAGTAGGGTCAGAAAACTGTATGATCGTCAACCAACAAGAACCGAGAGCAGAAAGTTCGGATCGAACCAATACAAAATACCAGAGTACAGCCTCAATGTCGAACCAACCCAGGTGGTCGCGATTATGAAAGGAATGGGATCCACCGTTAAGTGGCCAGGCAAGCTTAATCCTGGGGCAAGGAGAGACAAGACCAAATGGTGTGAGTCCATGGCGATCATGGGCACAACACTGTAGACTGCATCGCTTTACGACTAGAGGTCGCTGCACTTCTAAAGAGGGGACACCTCCAGGATCTGCTAACTGATAAGGGGAAGAACACCATTAGCCATAAGAGTTCAAAAGAACCATCACCACCTCCGCGAGAACCTACACCGAAAGGTTTCTGTTCGCTCATCTCCGGAGGATCAGAGATCAGTAGGGTAAGTTACTCATCAGCCAAGCGATATGCCAGAGCCAACCACCACCATGAAGTCCAGTCCATCCATCTGGCCTCACGGTCACACACTCATCAGGTAATTCAATTTGAAGATGACGAGCCGGTCACCTTGGCCGCTCTTCATCACGATGCCTTAATCATCTCCCTGCAGGTCGCCAACATCCTAGTGAAAAGAGTATTTGTAGATGGAGGCTCTTTGGCAAACATCTTATTCCTTGAAATAGTGAAGGCTATGGGACTGGAAGAGGCAAACATCAATAGGCGGCCGACGCTGCTAGTTGGCTTTAGCTCTGAGCAGAAGTACACTATCGGGGAGATCATCCTCCCTATCTACGCCGGAGGAGTGAACAAACAGACCATTTTTCTGGTAATCGACTGCCCCTCACCATACAACATCATCTTGGGCCGACCTTGGATCCACGACATGCGTGCAGTCTGGTAGCGTGCCGAATGCACCAAATTAATTAACCTTACTAACCTAACTACTGAATTGTATAAAGGGCAAGCAAGGTTCGATCCCACAGGGAGTGACTCGATTAATTTCTATATTCTAAAACAATAAAAACAACAGAAACGCAAATTAAACTCTAAACAGTAAACCTGACAACAGTAATGAAAGGGGGTTTGTAATCAAGGCAAACTAAAGTAAAACAGAGAAATAAAATATCAGTTTAAACAATCAGTTCTCGGTTCAATATCCACCTAAACATGCATTGGACATAAAGTAAACGTAACACTGTTCTATCTCGTCATTATGGAACTACTGACCCTAGGAAACAACAGGCTCTGTTACCCGAATTCTCCCTTAGTTTGTCACTACTGAAACAAGCTCTTCGAGTAGATACTAACCGTTGAACAACCTAGAACAAGCTCTCTAAATTTAATTCAATGGCAGCTTTAAGAATTAGGAGAATAGATCAATCTAAGCAACAATCACGCAAGCTTGGATTATTTAATTTAGGTTATGTTATTCAAGACAATAGACCGAAAACTTGTCCATAATTAGCTATCATCATACATCACTCGTTGAATAGAAAAAGGATGATTACGTATCACAATTCCTAATTCTAACAGGTAAATTCTGATTAAACAATTTAGCAGGCCAAAACTAAATCACTCAAATAAGAATCACAGACAATTAAATCAGAATAACATAAACAATTCTAATAAAAACGAGATTGACTGAAGTTAAGTTACACCAATGACATGAAATTAGGCTTCAAAATCCCCTTGAACTGAAGAAGGAAATTAGCCGCACATCTTGATCTAGAAAGCAAAAACTCTTAAAATTAAAACTCTACTGTCCTCCCCCCGTTTCACCTAAAAACTTCTAATTAAATAACTTGTGTTTTCCTTAATTCTTCCCCAAGAATCATGGAATTTCTTTCCTAGACGTTTCCTAGAAGATAGACTTCCAGATTTGACAAAATCTGATCAGATATGGATTCTAGAATTCTTCTCCAGCTTGCACCAGGATTCTCGCAATGGAAAAGATCTTTTCTCGGCTCCATCACTTCATGAAAATTGTAGTCCAGGATGTGTATAGAAATCTAGGCTTTTGAATCACTCGTTTTCGATATCTGACGCTCCAGTTAGGCCTGTTCGAAGATTCAATACTCAGCTAAGGAATCCTTCTATGACTAGGATTCCATGTCCGGTTTTGCAACAACTGCTGAGAACCCAAACGAGCTCGGATTCTCGCCCATAATACCTTCCTGAAAAGGTTGATTCGTCTACTTTAATTTCTCTGAAGAACACTTTTGCAATTGAGGAATCTAACTCCCTGAAAAACCTGAAAAATGTAGCATTGGTCAGAATAACGAAAAATCTGGAAAATCTGGAATTTCCTAATCTTTTCTCAATTATTTCCTAAAGTCGATCAAAATATGCCAAACTTACAAAATAAGCTCTAATCAGCTCAACTACGCATAAAACATAAAAAAAACATAATATGGAAGGAATAAAAATATCTAAATTACACTCTTATCACAGTCCCATCTACTTTCCTCCAGACGATCAGATTTCCAACCAAATGGGGGGTACGAGAGATCAAGGGTGACCCCAAAACTTCCAGGGATTGCTACAAGAATGCCTTCAAAGGCAAGGGTAATTCTTCGTAGCAATTATAGATTCATCCAACCCCACCGACTGATCCAGATCAACCATCTATGGAAGAGTTAGATGAAGTACAGATACATCCGGACGATCCCGATAGAAAGACACATATAAGGTCACGCCTCAAGCCCGAGACCAGAGAGAAGCTGATAGAATTCCTCAAACAGAACCAAGACTACTTCGCCTGGTCGCACGCCAACATGACCAGAATTAGTCTGGAAGCAATGGTCCACCAGCTCAAGGTAGACCCAGATCACCTACCAGTGAAACAGAAGAGAAGGAAATTCGCACCAGAGCGTAACCGAATTGTCAACGAAGAGGTCGAGAAGCTCCTGAGTAATGGTATGATGAAAGAAGTCCACTACCCCGAATGGCTAGCAAATGTCGTGGTTGTAAAGAAAAAGAATGGGAAATGGAGAGCGTGCATCGACTTCAAGGACTTAAACAAAGCCTGCCCCAAAGATTCCTTCCTACTCCCACGTATCGATATGATGGTCAATGCAACCGTAGGTCATGAGCCCGTTAGTTTCATGGATGCTTTCTTAGGGTACAATCAGATCTTGATGCACTTGGATGACCAAGAGAAGACAACCTTCATCACGGAAAGGGGAACCTATTGCTATAAGGTGATGCCATTAGGCCTGAAGAACGCCAGAGCCACCTACCAGTGGCTAGTCAACAAAATGTTTGCCGAATACTTAGGAGATATCATGGAGGTATACATCAACGATATGCTCGTCAAGTCACTAATGGCCGAACAGCACCTCGACCACCTTAGCCAGGCATTTGCCATCCTTAGGAAGTACAACATGAAGCTAAATCCAGCCAAATGCTCATTCGGGGTCTCGTCAGGAAAGTTCTTGGGCTACATGGTGACTCAGCAAGGGATAGAAGCCAACCCTGACCAAATCAGAGCAATCCTTTGTATACAGTCTCTAACTTGTGTGAAAGACATCCAGCGCCTCGCACGACGTGTGGCCACCTTGAGCTGCTTCATCTCCAGGTCAGCAGATAAGTGCCATCTCTTCTTCCATGCCCTCAAAAAGTCCAACAAGTTTGAGTGGACCGCCTCCTGCGAAGAAGCCTTGCAACAACTGAAAAGGTACCTTACCTCCCCTCCGCTCCTATCCAAACCTGTGGACGGGGAGAAGCTCTACTCTTACCTAGCAGTCTCAGAGATAGCTATCTCAGTAGTACTAGTTCAAGAAGAAGAAACGAAGTAGTTGCTGGTCTACTATGTAAGTAAGTCGCTCCTTGACACGGAAACACTATACAGTCAGTTGGAGAAGTTAGCCCTCGCCCTCATCCATGCATCTAGGAAGCTCAGGCCATACTTTCAGTGCCACTTAATAGTTGTACTCACCTTCTTCCCACTCAAGAAGATACTGCACAAACCAGAATTATCAGGCCGACTCTTGGAGTGGACAGTAGAGCTCAGTGAGTTCGACATATCATACCAGCCTTGCACCATCGTCAAATCCCAGGCCTTGGCCGACTTCATTGTTGACTTCACCCCGAATACCACCACCCAAGCAGAAAGTGAGTTATTATGCATGAACGACGGATCACCATCCAAGTGGACCCTCTTAGTGGACGGCTCGAGTAACGTGAATGGAAGCGGACTGGGAGTGGTACTGGTCACGCTAGAAGGAGACGTCATCCAGCGGACAATACGGTGTGGGTTCAAGTGCACGAACAACGAAGCTGAATATGAGGCTCTCATAGCTGGACCCTTAGCCAAAGAAATTGGAGCAAAAAGACTAGAAGTGAAGTCTGACTCCCAGCTTGTGGTCAATCAACTACAGGGCACGTATCAAGCATGCGACTCGAATATGACATCCTACTTGAGCATGGTCAAGGAGCTGCAGGCACAATTCGATGAGTTTTCCATTGTCCAAGTCCCCAGAGTGGAGAACTCCCACGCTGATGCTCTTGCCAATCTTGACTCAGCCCTCAAATGCTCTGCCCCCTCGTCCATCCCTTTACTATTCATGCAGTGGCCAGCCAACTGGGATGGACAACCAAACAAGCCGCTTGAGGAAGCCATGGGAGTTGAACTAGCCGAATGCTGGATGACTCCGATAGTGAAATACTTGGAGCATGACGAACTCCTTACTGATAAGAACGAGGCATGGCGGCTAAAAGCAAGAGTAGCCAGATTCATCATACATGAGGGCCAACTCCTTAGAAAATCATTCTTGGGCCCTTACCTCAAGTGCACAAGCCCAGAAGAGGCCTAACGTGTCCTTGCTGAGTTACATAAAGGCAAATGTGGAAACCATGTTGGGGGACGTAACCTTGCACACCGAGTGATCACTGCTAGATATTACTGGCCGATTATGCGCTCCGATTTGGCTGCTTATGTGAAGAAGTGCGATAGTTGTCAGAGGTTCGCTCATATCTCACACCTCCCATCAGAGCGATTACATTCCATCCTCACCCTCTGGTCCTTTATGAAGTGAGGAATGGACATTGTGGGAAAACGACCTACTGCACCTGGACAGCGAGTCTTCATGTTAGCTGTGACAGACTACTTTACGAACTGGATCAAAGCTGAAGCCTTCGCACAAGTTAGAGACCGAGAGGTAAAAGCCTTCATTTGGAAGAATGTCATCTGCAGGTTCGGGATACCAAAGGAGATCGTCACCGATAATGGATCCCAGTTCATCAGCTCAGGCTTCAAGGATTTCTGCGATATATGGAAGATAAGGTTGAGCTTCTCAACCCCCCGCCACCCCCAGTCTAATGGCCAGGCCGAGTCGTCAAACAAGACCATCATTCAAACACTAAAGAAACGGTTACAGAAAGCCAAGGGTGCATGGGCAGATGAGCTACCCGGAGTCCTTTAGTCATACTGAACCACAGCTCGCTCGTCAACAGGCGAGACCCCATTCTCCCTCCCTTACAGTTCTGAAGCAGTCATCCCAGCCAAAGTATCAGTCATGTCCGCCAAGCTCCAATAGGCGAACGAGGAATCAAATGAGCAGAACCTTTGCGAGAATCTGGACACCATCGACGAGCTGCGCGAATGGGCGAGCATCCATAACGCAATCTATCAGCAAAAGGCTGCCCGACATTACAACCGCAACGTGAGGGTCCGAACTTTCAAGATAGGCGACTGGGTCTTCTGTAAAGTCTTTCAAAACACTAAGGAGATCAACTCAGGCAAACTCAGCCCTACCTGGGAAGGCCCCTACAAGATAACCAAAGAAGCAGGTAAGGGTACTTACAAACTCTAGACCCCCGAGGGTAAAGACATCAGTAACAGTTGGAATGCCGTTTACCTCAAACGCTACTACTTCTAGGTGAACTTTTATCTTTTTTCTGTTTTCTTTTTTATTTTAAAAGGGATGAGTGGGCCTATCCACCTCCTCTTAGACAGTCGGCCTCATGGCCAAATATTAATGAAGTACTATTCAGAAATCTTTCGTCTCCAAATCGACTATGGTCGATCAATTATTGTTAAACACCTTCAGATCGGCCATGCCCGATCCACGAAATTGCACCTTTGAATCGACTCCGATCGATCAATTATTTTTAACACCTTCAGATCGGCCATGCCGGTCCATGAAATTGCGTCTTCGAATCGACTTCGGTCGATCGATTGTTGTTTACACCTTCAAATCAACCCTGTCCGATCCACGATTTCGTACCTTCGAATCGAACAAGCTCGGGTCACAAAAACACCTTCGAATCGACCCTGTTTGGTTCACGAATACACCTTAGAATCGATCCAGCTCGGTTCACGAGAACACCTTCGGGTCGACCCTGCTCGATCCATGGAATCGTACCTTCGAATCGACCATGCTCGATCCATAGAATTACACCTTCGGATTGACCCTGCTCAATCCATGGAATCACCCCCTCGAATCGACCCTGCTCGATCCACGTTATCACTTCTTCGGATTGGCCCTGCCCGATCCACGAAGAGACACCGTCAAATCAGCTCAGCCTGACCTATAACTTGCACCTTCGAGTCGGACCCGACCGACCCAAGAACTCGCACCTCCGGGTTGACTTCACCTAATCCAAGAGACTTCGTACTCGGTCGACTAGACCGAATGAATAGTTCTTACACCAGCAATACACAAAGCACCAAACTAGCCCGACATAAGGGTTACATGCCTTAGCCGTTAGGCCACACTAAAACAACAAACACAATCTGGCGAATCTACAAGTGAAGAAACAATGAACAACTCATTCATCCATGAAGAAAGCATCAAAATTTAGAATAACTGAGTATAATATAGATAGCCACAAACAACTCAGTTTAAAATACAATAAAAGGCACACACGCCGAGAAATGACATCGCAGGCCCTAAAACACATAAATGAATAGAAATAAAGCTAAGCGTCGTCGATGCGAGTCATCTCTCCCATCTCCGACTCGGCCACCCCGTCACCAGCACCAGTGTCCGTCCCTGCAGCCTGGTCGTCCACAACGTCGATGACCGATGGTCCCAGCTGACTAGCAAAATCTAGCATCTACTCCTCAATCTGCTCCTTAGTGTGCTCAGCACCCTCTTCCAACATCTCCTGCATAAGTTGAATGTCCTCATCCGGATTCCAGTGGAAAGTGTTCCTGGCTTTATACTCAAGCATGAGCTCCCCCCGTGCCTTGATAATGGCATCATCAGCAATGGAGAGCCACTACTCCTTAAGGGACACAATCTCAGCTGTCTTCTCGGCTAACTCTCTCTTCAACCTCTCTAACTCACCCTCGGTCGCCTTTAGACGCTGCTGGCTCTCCTGCTCAGCCTTCTAGGCTATCGCCTCCCTCTGGCGTAGACTAGAGTTTGCCTTAGACACATCGTGAATCCTCTTCTCCTACGCCACTACGGACCTCCTCAGGTGCAGACTGCTCGTGAATGCCTGAATAAAAAGTAATCATTAGTACAAACCATGCGAGCAAGATTAAATAAAATCACTGCCTTACTTGGAAAGCGCAAGACACCCCCCAGTCTGCGACCGCGACTGCCCCCATCTGGTTCAAACAGCTCTTATCGGTCGGAAACAGAAAAGAATCAGCCAACTTGCCCATAGAGGCTGCGTCAGAATAAGTTGACGCAGAAGCTAGAATATGAAGGGTGATAGTCTCGGTCTCTTCATCCAAGATTGCAGCCTGGGACGACCTTGCTCCGGTAGTGGGCTGACGGCTGGGTAAGGGCGGTGTCACTAGTACATCCTCCACCCTCCTATCCTCTCTAGCCGAAGACTCCCTCCTCTTCTTCTCACGGCACCGGGCGATAGATTCACTCGCACTCGGGACGGTCAACTTCTTCATCAGTGACTCTGCAAGTGCAAACTCTCCAACGGTTAGTGGGTTCAGCCCGGACTCAACAAAAATGATATGGTTACTGTATCGACTCAGAAGCACATCCCAAGTTTGCTTCAGCGTAGGGAATGGAGTACTTCTCTGTATCGCCTCTACTCCGGCCCAAAGAACACTGGTCCTTAAGTTTGACTTTGCTAGCACTACTTGCCAGTCCCTCTATTCTAATGGGATGGCTAGCACTTTCTAGGTTGCTACATCCAAGCCGTCTCTGCTCTGCCCAGCCCGATTGAACTCAAGCTCTGCAAACAAAAAACACAATCAAGATTTAGTAATCAAAAGTATAATAGAAACAGCTAAGTTCTCACCAGTAGCTCACCAGCCGACTGGGATCTCACCCTGACCTCTCTCTCCAAAAACAACCTACCCCCTCAGGTAGAAATATCGGTCCTTCCAGTTCTTATCACTAGACCATAGGTCGGTCACCAAGTGAGACCGATCGTGCCTCAAGTTCAACAGATACTGACCATTCTTTTTATCGTTCTCCTTCAAGAAGTACGAATACAGTAGCTCGTGTAGCCTGAACCTCACTTGGTTCTAAACACAGAGGTCTTCCAAAGCCATTAGCAGTCTCCAAGCATTCAGCATAAGCTGGGACGGGGCAATCATAAAGTGATTCAGTACCTCCTACACGAGGTGAGGGACGGGTAGCCTTAACCTATCATGAAACCACTTCTTGTAAACACTGATCCAGCCCTTGGCCTCCCAATCAACCTGTTAATACGACCGTGGCGTCTGGATATCAACCGAACTCGAAATGTGGTACAAGGTCCGGATGTGCCACACATCACTATCTTTCAGCACGGGCGGATAATCTCTAGTCAAAATCCCACTGCCGTGTTGGCTCGACTCCTCCTTAGAGCCACTACCGAAGGAGGATGGACTGCCAACTCCTTCGGGGTCTTCCCTACTCCCCCCATGCCTACCAGAACCACTTGGGCCGGGAGTACTCGTACCTAGGGCAACTACACTAACTCCAGTCGATACGTCTCCCTCGGGCATCATCACAATGGTAGGGGCACACTCATATTCACCCCCTGCGTCCGCAACAATCCCACTCGAGCTAGCTGATTTGGTGTCTGACATACTGGCTCGATCGTCTAACCCGAACGAACGACCCTAGCCTGGCTCCAACTCAAAATTCTTAACTGTCAAAAAACCACTCGCCCTAAGTACCAACCCAGCTATCGATCGCCCTTCAGCACCGTTTGACTCACTTGAAAACTAGTCTCCTAAACCTCGGTTAACCCTCCCTATCGACGGATCCAAAAATTGTTAGATAGTCACTCGCCCTACCTAACCGACTGACTGAACCTTATCCTTCGAGTCTAAAAACGTTGAGTGACCGTTCACCCTGAGCTACCGACCAGAACACCCAATTGTCACCCATCCCTCATCACTAATTGACCTACCCCGCAATAGGATCACTCCCAATCCTTGATCGACCCCTCCAACCGACCGACCTAGACCTCGATTCAAGCCTTTCTTCGCTCAGCCTAAGTGATCGACTCACCTTCAGATTCAACGCTAAGCCTACTCGCCCGTGCTCACCGATACACCCACTTAATATTACCCACTCGGTCTGAATGACCGACCAACTATTCAATCCACTCTACTCCCTCACCACTCGGTAAGACAGACCGACTGAACCAAACAATACCAAACACGACTTCGTCTTCTCGATCCCGTCCAAAAACCAAGAAAAAACTCAAAACTACAGGATTCTCCCCGGGTATCCACTGAAAAATCCAAATCTATGCCTATTCTCCAAATCCTAATACCAAAACACTTGGGAGTCCATTTAAAACCCACTCAAAAGTTCAAAAAAAAAACAACTTCATTCTACCTTCCAAAGTTTCAACAAACAACCAAAAACAAAGCAGAAAATCGGCCTAAGGAGAAAAAATGTTTACCTTGGAAGATTGCAGAAAGAGACCACCGTCGTTCAAGAAACTGGGACAAAAAAGAAGAAAAAGGAAGGAAAATTTTTTTTGGGAAGAAAACACAAAACAAACGCAAATGGAAGATGAACAGTCTGTTCCTCAGTTTTGTAAAGAAAATGCGAACACGTGGCAGCTTGTGATTGGTCGGTTGTTAGGGGTCTCTTCGTTTTCCCGCTCTCAAAATGACGGATCAATCGCCACCATACACGTGGTAGCGATCCAGATCACCTAGGAAACCGTAGCCCTATACGAAAGCTACGGCTAGACCGACCATCTCTCCCGGTCGACTAGGCTTGTGCTTCCCGAAGTGAGCCCGACGCGCGTCTAATCTTCGCACCCAAACAGGTCCTCCAGACTGGCCCGTCGGCTTCAAATGACTCGGCCCACGCTTTTTTTCCAGACAACCAAGCTAGGATGCATCGCTCATTCGTGACAGACGAGTAGCCAATTCCTGGTCTAGATCCACATTTCACACCCACTTGGTCGCTCGATCCTCCCAACTGACTCCGCCTTTCATTTCAGGAGGCTTTCCAAGTGTCCCATGCTCAGTCGACCTTGAAGGCCTGGTCGACCGGTCGATTAGCTTGGAACAGCCCGGGTCGAGCCCTCTTCAGAACAAGGCTGGAAGCCTTGCCCATTCATCCTTCCATAGCGAACGAGTGGACAACCTATAGTCGAGGTGCCTTACCTATTCGATCGTCCCAGCATCCCAACCGAATGGAACTTTTTAATAAACTTCTTAACTCGTTCAACCTGGCATGACGAGTGAATACCCTGTCTAATACCATAACTCACCTTGCTAGCCGGACGGATGTACTGAACGACCACATGAGCACCGAGGCTTAGTTCTCTGTCCCTTCGGCTCGTCGCACCGATCAGGCAAACCACAATGATGGCATAATCTGGGTCAAGAGTGGATACCGAATGACGTCTAACCAAGAATCACCTGTAATGGTCCGATCGTCCACGCCGATGATCGTTCATCCACGAAGGAAGACCGAGCTCGCCTTGAGCGCAACCTACTCTCTGACTGAAGAAACTCTTAACTCAGAGAGTGGGGGACAAACTGTTGGGGCCAAAAATCGTCCTTGGCCCAAATAGGAAAACAGGACCACTAGTGAAGAAAAGACTAGGCCCAGTCCCAAAGAGGCCCAAGCCAGATTAGTCCCCTTTGATACGAGATACGGCCGACCCAAACCATCTGGGCACGGGCCTCCCAGTTCCAGTTCCAGTTCATTTCATGGGCCTATAGGCAAGTTCCAAGCCCACGGCCCACTGATCACATTCCAGTTCTTGATCAGTCTCCTACTCGAAGTCATTTTCCTGTTCAGAAGACTTCCCTATTCGAAGTTACTTTCCTCATCAGAATCGCCTTCCCATCCAGACAATGGTAAGATAGCATACCACGGCTCTAATTCTTCTAGGGTTCGCATCAGAGTCACGTTAGGACTCCTACTCCTACCAGGATTGGGAGACTAGACAGTCATTATATAAACAGAGGTCAGCCCTCTCACAAAGGGCAGGACATTACACCTTCACATCCGAAGCTCCTACTTGAGAGCTTTACATCACTGCTGTAGTCATAGTCTCTGACTAGACTTCCGGTAACCTCTTTACTCCCTAGCCCTCACTAAACTAGCCTCTTTCAGCCTTGCTGACTTGAGCGTTGGAGTGTCTACGGCAAACACCACCCCGGTGTTTCTCGTTCGCTTCACGCGTTTGTTTTTCTACGTGTGCAGGTACAATGGATCGCTGGTAGCCTCAACCTCACGGGATCAGACCCCCTTTCCGTACAGGTAAATTTTTACGTTTATAGATATATAAATTCTCGTTGGGGAAGCATTTAACACATTTCATTTTCTTACATTTTGGTAACCATTAAGATTAAGAGTTTTATTTAATACATTTTATTCATCTATTTAATTTGAGGATTCTAATTATATTTTTATAATATTTTGGCTAAATAAGAGAAGAAGTGAGAAGACCATTAGAGGATTTTAATACTACCTTGGGTTAAGTTTAAAGTTTTGAATGGAAAATCCCTAAATATTTTTAGAAAATATACTTTCTTTTCCAAGCATGTTTGATTTAAAGCATAATCATTCCATTGAAATTTTATTAAAGACCTGGCTGAGCCAAATTTTATTTTACTGGCTCGAACACCTTCCAATATCAATGAATCTTTATTTGTTTCACATTGATATGATTTAAAAATTTAGTATTTTATTCGAATAAACGTCAATAAATTAAAGTGAGTAAGATTAATTCTATTAATAGCCACTAAAGGTTAATAATAATATTAATGAAGTCAGTTTGTGAAATTTTAATTGACTTGGGAATAACGTTGTTATAGAAATGTTAGAAGTTTTAGACTTAAAAGATTATTTTCCCATAATCAATATATTTTTAAGAATGATGAAGCCAATATATTTTCCCTTGGACCACGTTAAAGCCTGCAAGCACTTAAGATTGTTAAAAATTCAAGCACTTTCTAACTTGATTTTGCCTTGGGATAATTGAAGAATTACGAAAAAAATAAAGAAAATTGAAAAGAATTTTGAGAGAAAAAAATCTAGAGCCACGTTAACAGGTCTGAGCGGGATAACAAATACTGTAGGGTAAAACATATAATTTTACAGAATTACAAGAAAGTCCAACATCTTCTGAAACTTAATACATTGGTCCTTTGCAATTACAATAAATTCCAATAGCTTCTGAAACTTAACACATTGATCATCCATCAAATTATGTGCACTGATTTTCTAGAAGATTCATCAACTGCACACACCTCCAATTGTTATTAAATTTTCTTTAAAAAAAAAAAAAAATCACTGCCTATTTCCACAAAATAGTTAAGCAGGGAAAAATAATGTAACTTTCAACTTGTCTCCTAACATCTTAAACATGTTTCTAGGAAGTGCTTTGGTCAAACCATCTACTATTTGATATTCAATAGCTCCATATTGAACACTAAACTTTTTTTCTACAACCATCCCTGACATAATGTACATCAATATCAATATGCTTAGTCTTGGCATGAAAAACAAGATTTGAGGAGAATGCTTCTGTACTCATATTGTCACACCACAAAACATAAGTATTATTAACTTCAATCCCAAGTTCTTTAAACAAATGCTGAATCCACACAATCTCAATTGCAACTTGACTGTGAGATCTGTATTTTGCTTCTATGGAGGATAAAGACACCAGTTTTTGCTTCCTTGAACTCCATTGAACCAGATTCCCACCAAGAAAACACTGTAGCCACTAGTAGATTTCCTATCACTTATATCACTAGCCCAATCTACATTAGCATAACCTTCAATGATAAAATGCTAACTTCTTTTGGACAGAAGACCATGTTGTAAGGTGCCCTTGACATACTTTAAAATTCTTTTGCAAGCAATCCAATTAGCTACAGTAGGAGCTTGAAGAAATTGACATTGCAAAAGCCAAAATAGGCCTGGATAAAGTGAGATATTGTAGACCTCCAGTAATGCTTTTGTATAATGTTGGTTGATCAAAATCTAATTGTACATTACTCCAAGTTTAGTACCAATTGCCATAGGTGTAGTGCAAGGTTTAGACTCTGCCATTCTGACCTTTTGTAGCAACTCTTGTGCATATTTATTTATTCAAGTCTTTTATTTGGGTACTGGAAGTGAAGAAAATGTAGTTTTTGGAGATGGAAAGGAAAATTCACTCATCAAGCTCCCTAAGTTGAAAGTACTAAGACTAGATGGACTTGCAAGCATCATTAGTTTCCGCCTAGAAAATTTCCATCCAAGTTGGCCAACTTTGGAAGATTTCAGAATAGATAAGTTCTTGAATTTGAGTATATCTTTCTTTACTGAAGTTGTATCTAAAATACAAGATCTACGAGGTATGTATTTTTTCTTTTTTTAATGTTTTACAAGATTTTCTTGAAGCCGTTTATAGACGGTGAAAATCTACTGTTACGGGATGGACTAATCCTATGAGATTGAGGTCACTGACAATCTGTTGAAATTTCACACACAAAGAAACAAGTGCGAAGCTTACATAGAACACCGGTGTGGTGTCTGTCATAAGCATTCTGACACTTAAGTTAGCAAGGCTGAAAGAGGCTTTTTAGTGAGGGCTAAGGGGAAGAAAGTTTATCGGAATCCAATCGGAGATTAGAATACGACGAATGTGCTAGTTCTTAGGAGCAAGAGCTTTAGAAGCTAGTAGATGGTATTAAATAATGCATCCTTAATGAGAGGCCATGCCTATGCTTATATAGTGAACGTATGATCTTTGAATCCTAGTAAAACTCTAGGTTCATAATGACAGAGTTTCAGTAAATAGGAAAGTCTGGATTTACTTGCCTTTGTAGGAGTAAGAGTCCTAAATCGTATAAGATTCAGGATCTTAGAGGAATTGGGATGTAGATGAAATAGGAAGTAGATGAATTAGGATACCAATAGAGCTCTAGACCCATTGAAGCGATCTTGGGTTGATGGGTCTGGGCCTAAATGGAATATTGGTGAGGCCTAATTTGGATGATCCAACCTATGAGAAGTTTTGGTTGGTGCAATGGGTAGGCCCATGGCATGGATCTTAGAGTAGGCCCAATTGGAATTGGGTCGTGGTGTTGGGCCATGTAGTAGATGTTTTGTGTTTGGATCTGTTAAGGCCTAATACGATTTTTGGCTTGTATAGTTTGTCTCGCATTCTCTAAGTTAAGGAGTACTTAGCTTGGAAAGTATTTTAGACTAAGTAAGGGTAGATTAGGCCGAATGATAGTGTCCCAGGTCGACAGAGAGTACTTTAGCCAAGTAAAGGTGTACTAAGCCGAAAGAGGGTGCAAGGTGTATCTTATGTGCCCACTCGGTTAACCGAGTTGAGTGGGAACTTGATATACCCCGTACAGTTTATATGCCCTGGTAAGAGATTTCCTTTTCGTATATTAACATTTGTCTGGGAACTTGATATTAACCTATATCAACTCAACGGATCCCGTCTTGACTATCACTTGGCTTCACACATAAATAAACCATGGCTAGATCAGCTTTTTACACATGACATGACTAGTCTTATGTTTATACATCATATGAATGACATGCATCTATGTAGAATTCAACTTCGACATCTCAGGTCTAAGGATCAATGATACACTAATACGATCCTATGATTTATCATTGACTACATTCTAAATGTCCATGTGATTTATCGTAAATTGTCATATTTGATAAAAGTCTACTAACTATTTATCCTTGCTAATGCCCTAGTTACATAACTCTTATAATCACCCACACAATACTATCACATGATATTCAATAGAGACATTTAGCATGCCTACTATGCAATGTTGTTGCCCAATTAACATTACTTATGTAGGGAATGCTTCGATGATTTGATCTTCTAAAGATCTATATCATCCAGACATCTCTCATGCATTATAAATAATATAAATGAAGCAGTAAACATACATCTGAAATCAAAACTCTTTCTTTCATTCTTAAAATAATATTTACAAGATATAATGTTTTGAAACCAACAACACGATTGATTCCTAGGATAGACACTAACATATTCCTATATATAGAGTATCAATATAGAAAGGTAACAACAACCATCATCGCCACTCTAAAATTGATCAAAAGCACATACTTCTTGGTAAAAATGAATTGTATTGATTACTCTATTATGAATAATGTGCAGATTTTACATATGATAGGCTCCTAGAATAGAAGCGAATGGATCGGGCATTAATGCTACACAGAAAAGTCCTCCATTATATTGAATGTGCACAAACCTGCTATGTTCTACGTAGTTTGCCCCTCGGAAATGATAGGTCAATCGTAGAAAATCTCTAAAATCTTGTCTATGCATATAACAAAGTTTGAATGGTATACTTCTTATGCGAGGCACTCTCACGAGATTATAAGAATCATAGTGTAGACTAAATGCTGTTGTCACCAGTTCAAAAATACTGAGCCAACTCATAGCACTTGTGGTGAGTGTGGTAAATGGATTTCTTGAATCTATGATGAAACCATGACCAAGTGTGGCATCAAAGGAACCTCGTGGTAAATATAAACGATAATTTCCAACACTTATATCTATAAGATCAAGATAATAAAAACTTTGCCTACAAAACTTATAAAGGGCGTTGTTGGAATGTTTCCTTCAGGTAATTGAACATCATCCCCAAACCTGAGTATATGAGGATGAACATCGAATGGATAATTTTGATCATAAGGAACAATACAATAAGAGAAAACACCATCAATGGTTTCATGCAATTGGCTCACTATTGAGGTACGATCTAAGTCTAATCCCAAGATCCCGGAAATTCTATTGGATGGTTGATTACCAAAGTAGAAATTTACGTTGTCATTCGAGCAGCCGAAGAGAAGAGTAAATTCTTCGACTTCAAAGTTTCTATTTATAAAATGAAATGATTCCGAGGAGAGATAACCTTTTTTTGGCCCAGAAGGACTTGGAGCATCACCATATGTTTGACTGTAGATGCAATCGCCATTAACACATCGGAAAACGCTGGATGGTTCATTTTAGTTACAATCAGGGTGATCACAATTAATTTTATGGTAAGAAGAGGAAGCTTGTGAATTGTATATGGCATAATTTTGTTGGAAACAATATATGCAAGGTTTACATTGTGTCCAACTTAAGCCACTACCAGTGTCCACCACTAAAAACATAGAATACACTGGGCGTCCCATCATCATATACGCAATATAGAATATATATTGACGGTCTAGTGCAGTCAAAAGCTTGTCATCACTGAATGTTGCATTTTGAGTAAAACGCAATCTCGTTAGTTTAGCTTTGGCCAGGGTGATATTAACCCTTCTTTCAACTCTTTCGTGGTGAGTAAGGTTAGGTTGATATAAAGGGGACTCACGAGAGTCTATTGGGATAAGCATAATGTTGACTCCTTTTGATTTTGAAGCTCCAAAACTAAGTCTAGAAAATATAATTAGAATGAGAAGTACTACAGCTATTCGTAAGTAGTGAGTTGCTTCCATTTCGGATGCTTAAGGAATTAATAGTCCCACCCAAGTACTTACAGTATTGGTCACAACAACCTTATAACTAACTTAAAGAAAAGAAAAAAAATCTTTCTAATTAATTCCATCTAATTAGTATAAAACAGAGATTAACTAATAAATGATATAGAATAGGCTAATATTAGAATTTTGCTAAAAAGGAAAAAAAGAGTTAATAATTGATGTTAAACATTGATACAACCCATGTTAACAAATGATGTCTAAAAATGTTACGATGCTAACAATGTCTACTTTAAAGATAAAGGGCATGAATCTTTAATCAAATTGATTAAATTTAATAGCCTAAAATCAAGTGATAAAGTGATACATAAAATAACTACTTATAACAATTCATTTACAAATGTTAGATTGAAATAAATCATATAGGATATCCTAACTCGGCCAAATTGATTGAGCCAAGTGGAGATAGTTTATTGGGAAGTATCCTAACTCGGCCAACTTGAGGGAGCCAAGTGGGGTCTTAGGAAACTTATGGAAGTGTAACTGTGTTTGTTTGGGCATAGCCGAGTGAGTATTTCACCTCAACTGGAGACGTAGGCCGAGCCAAGAAAGAATGGACGGAAGGGATGAGTATGTGCACACCAGGACTTACATCTTGATGCCTGATGGAGAGTCTTTAGGGCCTCAAGGAGTTAATATAGCCCAACATGTTGGCTAGGAGGTGCAAGGTAGTGCAGAGTCAAGTGGAGCTACGTCTAGTAAGAGTGGGGATGGACCAAGTGATAACTTGATTGAAGAGCCTTCAACTGGTAGAGGTTAGGGGGATGAACCAAGCTGGTCAGGTGGAGGCATTCCTACAGCCGATTATTGGTCTAGATTCATGCCAAACGACAAATGGAGATTGAGGTATGCATACAAGATACTAGAGTCGACTAGCATTTGGATACCCAAGGTTCATGAGAGGATCCACTAGGATGTTCCTGGCTAGGTGGGTATGTATAAGCAACCCTTCTTTGAAGGGTTGAGGTTGTCGATTCCCCAGCTGGTCTTGGAAGTTTTGCATCATTTTATAATAGCACCCTCCCAACTGATGTTGAATGGATGGAGATTGCTTATGGCCTTAGAGATTCTGAGTACAAGGCACCATGTAGAGTATAGGCTGCATGACCTCCTTTACTCATATCCCATGAAAGAGCATGATAAGGAGAAAGAACGGTACCAAATTACCTTGACGCATGACCAAATACATTTGGTTACAAACCTTACGTGACAAAAAGTGGAAAGATGCCTTTTTCTTCCTTAAAGGTGAAGATGTACTTGGGCCGAGTGGACCGGGGGACATTCCATTCTACTGGAAGGCCATGAGTGAGTGTTTTATCTTCTTGTCCTTAATACTTTGTTGACTGAATCTCATCTATTTGGCTTGTGCAAATGTCACTTACAATTGAGCCGGATAGAGCAGCGATCGTCTTGACAACAACACCAAGAAGATCCTAGCCATCCCCAAGAACGAGCAAGATTGAAAAGTGTTGCTTAATGAGCTGAGTCTGAGAGTGAGTCATTTGTGGGCGAACGTGAATGAGATCCGGCAAGGTAGCCCATTCCCTCAACTAAAGCGAATGTGGCATGTGTTGCTGACTCGATACTCCAACCATTTGTTGTATACTGAGTTACCTCTACATCCTCTAACACCCAGAGAATTGTCACTTGCAGAGAGGTTAATGAAAAGTGGTTTCAAGGTTCCGAGTTTGAGTGAGGCCATCGCAAAGCGCCAGGCAAAGAGGAAGAGACCGGTCATTGAGGAGCTTGTTATTCCAGAACTGACTCGAGTGGAGGAAGAGGCTGCTGTTACTCCACCGACTAGACCAATCTCGGGTGGAGCAAGGTCATCTCAGTCAGTCGAAATTGATAAGGAGACCGAGACGTTGACCATCACCCTCACCGTATCAGCCTCTATCTATTCTAATGCCGCCTTGATGAGGAGCACACAACTACAAGGTTTTCCTCCTTCTTGTTTTATGGAACATGATCTTTGTAGGCCTCCACTTTCTCCAAATTGTACTACCATTGTTCCAATACTTGATTATGAAAATGGTGATGGTAATGAGCATGAAATGAACTGGTCCTATGTAAGCATAGCACTTGGATTTGTGGTAGACTTCTAGAGTTTACAGGTCCTTTCCTTATCAACAGAAAATGGAGGTATGCTTATTTTAAATTCTTGGATCGCTTTAGGGACAAATGTAATAGTGTTGTAAAAAAATGTTGCCAGAGGTTTATTTTATTTTTATTTTATGAGCTGTGTTGCCATGTGTACTTGAACAAAGTAACGCAAGCTTTATAGAGTAAAGGTATTTTGGTAAAGTAGATTCTTATTATTGAGTAAAGTAAAATGTTGCTGTATATATACAAAGAACTGTAGCTACGTACTTGACAACTAAACAAAATAACCAACTAACTGTTTTACAACCTAGCAACTAATTAGTGTAACCAACTGAGCTGAATAAAACAATAAAATAATTTATTTGCATTTTATTCTGTACATCCCCCCCTCAAGTTGGAACTTGATGGAAATCCAGCAAGCCTAGCTTGGAAGTAAATTGATGAAACAAAAGACCATATTAGGATTTGGTGAAAATGTCGGCAACCTGCAGCTTAGAAGAAATATGTTGAGGATGAACAAAACCAGCCTTAAATTGATTGCGAACCAAATGAAAGTCAATTTCGAGATGTTTGGTACGCTCCTGAAAGACAAGGTTGGCAGTGATATAGAGAGGAGCCTGATTGTCACACTAGAGAGGAATAGGAAGGTGAAAAGGAACATGAAGGCCTGAAGAACATAGGAAATCCATTGCAATTCATAACCAGTAGAGGCAAGACTACAATACTCAGCTTCAATAGAGGATCTAGAGATAGTAGTCTGTTTCTTGGTTTTCCAAGAGATTAGAGAAGAGCCAAGATAGACATAATAGCCAGTTAACGACTTCTTAGTAGTTGGACAAGAAGCCCAATCTGCATGACAAAATGCTTCTAAAAGAAAAGAGCTATGGGCAGGGAAAAACAAGCCTTTGGAAGGACAACCCTTCAAGTAACGTAGAACATGAATATCAGCTTCCCAATGATGAGTATAGGGACGTTGAACATATTGTCTAAGTAGCTGAACTGTATAAGCAAGATCAGGTCGAATGAAATCAAGATAAAAAAGTCTGTCAACCAATCTGCGATATTGATCAGGATTAGCAAATAAAGTATCCTCAATAGAATAAAACTTGAAGCCTTTAGGTAAAGGAGTAACAGCAGGTTTGGTACCAGAAAGGCCTACATCTGTAAGAATATCCAAAACGTACTTCCTCTGATATATGTAAGTACCCTGTGAGGACCGAGCAATCTCAAGACAAGGGAAATACTTGGCATATCCAAGATCTTTAATGGTAAATTGATCATGAAGGAACTTCTTAACAACAAAAATGTCAGTTTCAGAAGAACCAGTAATGATGACATCGAACAACAACCTGATTGGGAAAATTCCTTCAAGCACTCAACTACAAAGGTTTGATGCCTCTTCTTTTATTGGCAATGAACTTTGTGGACCTCCACTTCAGAATTATACTGTGAATGTTCCAAAACCTGAGAAAAAAAATAGAGATGGTAGTGAGCATGAAGTGGACTGGTTCTATGTGAGCATGGCACTCGAATTTGTGGTGGGACTTTGGAGTTTCATAGGTTCTCTGCTTTTCAACAAAAGATGGAGGTATATATATTGTCGTTTTTTGGGTTGCCTTGGGGAAAAATTTGGTAGTGTTATAAGGATATGTTGCTAGATCTTTTTTACGTTTGGGGATATGTCGTCTAGTGTACTTTAATCACCGCATGAAAGTATTATAAGAAGTCGACTTTGTTTTTTGTATGCATTTTGAAGATAAAAATTGTTGTGAAAGTGCTGCAAATACAGGTTGTTGAACATTTAATAATTATGGTGTCTCTAGCAAAAGTAAAATCTAATAATTGGCAGATTTTATAAATGTGAAGGCCATTGGTTGCAACTTCTGTGTAGGCTCATAGCAGATTTTTATTGATAAAGTGGGTTTAGGTAGAACTTACTCCCAAAAGCTAACTTGAGGGAGGAAGAAGCCCAACCACTTATATACACCATAACAGCCCTAATATATACACCATAACAACCCACTATTTGGACGATGTGGGAAAAATTTTACTTCTAACACCCTGACACTTGAGGTGCAATACGCCTGTCCTATCATACCATGACAAAGTGGGGGGACTTGGGTAAAACTCACTCCCAAAAGCTAGCTCAAGCAAGGAAAGAGCCCAACCACTTATATACATCATAATAGTCTACTATTGGGGCGATGTGGGACAAATTCAACTTCTAACATTAATAAAATATTAATGAAATCGTTTTTTATATAGTTGGCCCTTAGCCCTTTACCAAGATTGACACAAGCCTCAGGGTGAGGCAGGAAATCTCTGTTAGTGCCCTGTCTCTCCATTTTTATCATTTATTTCCTATTTGCATTAATTAATGAAAGATATATTTGTTCATCTTTCAAGCCAATTTTCATAGCAAAAAAGATCCATACTATCTTCTTAAATAAACTACGATAAATACACTTGAAATGAAAAAAGAAACGGACTTTATTTTTACTTTAAAATGTTAGGTAAATTACAAGTAAATATTTTTGTCCTTCCAAAACTTTGATGATGAGTCTAAATTAAAGCATATTTTTTTTGCTTTTTGTTCATGCAATCTGTCGAATTTGAGTCAGATAAAATGGTAGAACCAGTAAGGTCAAATTGTCCTATCTTGAGTTAGGTAAAAAGGAAGAAATTGGTTGTTCCATCATATCTAACTCAACATTTTGATAACCAGGTGAACAAATTGGTTGCTTCATCAACATATTTTCATGCGAGAGATTAGCCTTTCTTACCTATAAACTATCTTCAATTGGTCTTAGCTTTTACTTGCAACTAACAGAACTTAATGACTTGTTCCAAGACTCCGCCATAGGTAAGTTGCTTTTGTTGCTTGGTATCAAATGACTCAAGAATAGAGTAAGAAAGAGAAAATAACAAACAGAAAAAACAGAGTAAGCTGGAACTTTTCTGGAGTTAAAAATGAGAAACTATTTTATTATTCATTATTCAAAAAACACAACTCTTTACACTTTATAGGAAAGTTTGTTACAATCCTTGTCAACTTTAAATCTCAATCATTCATTAAAATAACAAACAAACACAAAACTTTCTATTTGAACCCTTCGATTCAGCAGGAACTTTTTTTTGTTATAGCTCACACTTCCTGAGTTGACAAAGATAAGCTCACATGAAACTGTTATAGCTCACACTTCCTGAGTTGACGAAGAGGAGGCTCACGTGAAACATGTTTTCTGTTACAGCTCATCTTTCTTGTGTTGATGAAGAAGAAGCTAACATGCACTTCCTAAGTTGATGAAGAAGAAGCTCACGTGAAGTAGCAGAAGCTCACGTGAAAAAAAGCTCACATGAGACATGTTGCTGAGATGAAAAACAAGTGAAAACGACACAGAAGAATGTTGTTTCTTGCTTGATTCTTTTGAGGCTTGCATGAATGTCAACATCGTCCCTCAAGCCAAAGAAAAAACTCAAGAGAAACTGAAAACGAGAGCTAGACAACGGTTTGGTGAGAATATCAGCAACTTGAAAGGAAGAGGCCACATATTGGATAACCAGGCGCTTGGACTAAACCATCACTCGAACAAAATGCACATCAATTTTGATCTGTTTTGTGCAGGCATGGAAAACAGGGTTGGAAGCAAGGGCGCCAACACTGGTATTATCGCACAAGAGAATTGGAATACCTAGGATAGATATGTGAAGCTCCTGAAATAAGTTCTGGAGCCAAGCAATCTCGGTGGAGGCTTGAGCCAAGGTGCGGTTTCAACTTCAGTAGATGATAAGGCGACAACCAGTTGTTTTTTGGAGCTCCATTGAACCAGATTAGAGCCAAGAAAAATGCAATAGCCACTTGTGGACTTGCGATCAGAGAAGCTACTGGCCCAGTTAGAATCTGCATAACCTTCAAGCTGCAGAGTAGAACCTTGGCGAAAGGTGAGGCCATGATGTAGAGTGCCTTGTATATAATGTAGTACATGCTTACTTGCTTGCCAATGGTTGATGGTGGGAGCTTTAAGAAACTAGCTCAGTTTATTTACAACAAAAGATAGATCAAGAAGAGTCATAGTGAGATATTGTAGTGCACCGATGAGGCTCTGATAGGTGGAGGGTTGTTGAAAAGATGGACTATCATAAAACCGTAATTTGGATCCAAGAACCATGGGCGTTAAATAGGGATTACAGTGTTGCATACCAAACTTGAGAAGAATCTCCTGAACATACTTGCTCTGGTTTAGTTGTAATCTATGAGCAATTTGATTCACGGAAATTCCTAAGAAGTAATGAACAGACCCAAGAATTTTAAGACCAAAAGTGGCATCCAGATCAGCAACAACTTGTTGAATGAAAGATTTGTCATTTCCAGTGAGTAAGATATCATCAACAAACAGTAGAATGTAGACAATAATTGAGTCTTGAGAGTAGTAGAAGAGGCTAGCATCAGAGGAGGAGTTCTTGAAATGTTTCTGTAACAGGGCAGATTTAAGTATGTCAAACCAAGCCCGTGGTGCCTGCTTTAAACTGTAGAGGGCCTTGTGAAGCTTGCAGACATGATGAGGTTTGGATGTGTCAAGAAAACCTTTCGGTTGAGGCATGAAGACAGACTCAAAGAGCTCACCATTTAAAAACGCATTATTCACGTCGACCTACTGTATATCCCAGCTGTGGTGTACTGCCAAAGAAAGAATTACTCGGATTGTAGAAGCCTTGATGATGGCAGAGAAAGTTTCAAAATAATCGAGACCAGGTGTTTGATGAAACCCCTTAGCGACGAGTCTGGCCTTGTATCGTTGAAGGCTACCATCGACATTTAATCTAACCTTACAAACCCACTTGTTACCCACAAAAGTCATATCATTTGTGTAGGGAACTAAGGACCAGGTTTGATTACGTTGAAGGGCCTCGTATCTCTCTGTCATGGATTTCAACCATAAGGGATTATTTAACGCTGATGTAATAGATGCAGGTTCTGTGTGCAAAGAAAGAGTGACAGAACTGAGGAAAGCAGTATTTTGAGTAGCTGTCTTGCTTTTAGTGAGCATGGAGTGACAATTTTGTGTCAAGGAAGAAGGTGGCAGTGTACGGGAGGAAAAAGCATGAGTTTGGTAGGACTGAAGATCAACTTCTAGCCTGATGGAGGGATATACTGATGAGTGAGTGGAAGAACCAGTAGAATTGCTATAAGAGGTGGAGCTCTTTTGAGGATCTTGTTGTGAGGAAGCCCTAGAAAGAATGTCTTGATAGTGAAATGTATTAGAGGGATCAACAGAGGAGGATAAGTTGATAGGAAGTCGCCAAGGATGTGTCAAAAAAAGTTCACTAGTTGCTTCAGATCCTAAATTAGAAGCATCAAGAAAATTAGTAGAAAAAGGAAAAACTGCCTCATTGAATTTAACACTCTGTACAGTATACACCTTGCTACTAGAATTGAGACATAAATACCCTTTATGATGTGAACCATAGCCTAGAAAAATATATTGTTCAGTGTGAAATGCAAATTTGTGCTTCTGATACGATCTAATAAAGGGAAAACACTAGCAGCCGAAAGTTCGAAGGTTGTTATAAGTGGTGTCTTTTGAAATAAAAGATAATAGGGAACCTGATTTTATATCACAGAATAAGGTAGGCGATTAATCAAGTATATTGCTGTGTGAAATGCAAACCACCAGAAGCGAAGAGGAAGAGAAGCTTGTGCCAGCAAAGTCAGTCCATTTTCTGTTACATGGCGATGTTTACGTTCAATCTTGCCATTTTGTTGATGTGTGTGCGGACAAGGGTGACAAAAATGGATACCTTGTTGAACAAAAAACTGAGCCAAAGGTTTGAACTCGCCTCCCCAATCAGATTGAAACACCTTTATTTTACTATTAAATTGTTGCGACACAAGCTGATTAAATTGCTGAACAATAGTGGTGACTTCAGATTTTAGTTTAAGAGGATATATCCATGAGTATCTAGTGTAGTCATCAATAAACAAGAGATAGTATCGGAAACCTATAGTAGAAACTATAGGCGCAGGTCCCCAAACATCAGCAAAAACCAACTCAAAAGGATTTGATGATCGAGTAATAGACGGTGGAAAAGAATTCTGATGAAGTTTGCCATATTGACAGGCTTCACAAAACTCTGTTTTATTTAATGTATTATCCTTTACATTCAATACTGGAACAAGACATTTTAGAGCAGAAAAGTGAGGATGACCAAGCCTCCTATGCCAGAGATCACCGTAACTAGGCTGACTTTTATTTTCAACTATACCAGATTTATTACAGGAAACTAATTCACTTGCTGAACAACAAGGGGTAGTCACCGGATTGTGAGAGGATGCTGAAGAGGTGGTTGATGCTTGTGAAAGATAGGATTGAGATGAATTAGATAACCTGGACATATCTTGCTGACTTACACCATTTCCAGTGGGAACATCAAACTGGTATAAGCCATTATGCTTGAAGCCCTTAAGAAGAACCACCTATGAAGCCTTGTCCTTAATAACACAAGTATTGGCAGAAAATTCAACCAAAACGTTGTTGTCCCTTGTTATTTTGATATACTAACCAGATTTTTTGTCACATGTGGAACACAAAGAATATTTTTGAGATGTAAGGATCTATCAACACAAAAAGAAAGGAGAGTAATCAAACCTGATAAAAAATATTCAAACATTGGCCACTACCAACTTGTAGAGATTTTGATCCGGTGTACTGATTTTTGAGAGAAAGATTTTGGAGATCAGGAGTTATGTGATGAGTTACTCCGGAGTCAATAAACTAGTTAGGATCTGCTACTGTGAGAGGTGTTGCTATTGGATTGGACTGTTTTGCTCTAGAGAATTGTGTCAATTGACTTTCCCCTGAACTACTAGAGTGATGTTGCATGTTATTCTGAGATGGTGATTGGGTGTTTGGTACAACATTCTGAGGAGTCATTTGAGGGTACATAGTTGTAGGTGAATTGGTGAAAGGTTGGTTGGAGTAGTAATTGAAGTATCCCGGTTGAGTATTGGCAAGGTAGGCTTGAGCAAGACCTAAATTTTGAGTAGGTTGTGATGATATGAATTATACTCATAACCAAAGGAAGGCCTGTGATTTTGATTACCTTGAAAAGAGGTATCAAAGCGATGGTAGCATTGAAGCGCCATATGGCCACTTTTCCCACACAATTGGTAAAACAACTGTGGTTTGTAAAATTTCCTTCCTTTTCCTCTACTTCGACCAAAATTTGGAGTATAAGTTTGAAAGTTTGGGGCAAGTTGATAGGAGTTCCTCGGCTCACTCTGGTTCTGATTCTGTAAGGAAGACTGTGTAAACTGACTTTGTTACTACTCTGAGTTATTTGCAACTGACATGACTGGTTGAGGTTGTGAGTTAACAGATTGTTTATTTGCAATGAAGGCAGTAGCTTCATGAAATCCTATATAGGCTAAGTGTTGTTTCTCCAACCTCATTTCATGCTTATGCAACAGGAACTGTGCTTCTTATAGTGATACTTCATTACTTCTAGTAGTTAAGGTTGCTACCATGGCATCATACTCCTGTCCAAGTCCATCAAGCAAATATAACAGTAGTTCTTCATCAGTCACCGTCACACCACTTGTGGTTAAAGATCCAGCAATCTCTTTCATTTTTAACACATATTCGTTGATACTGGAATTTTCTTTTCTTGTGGTTTGTAATTGATTTCTCAAATGCAGAATCCTAGCCTTAGAATCTGTTAGAAAATGCATCTCTAGAGTGTGCCAGATTTCACATGTGGTTTCATAATTAGCTACATGCCTAAACATTGTTTTAGAGATGGAAGACATCAACCAATTGAACACAAATTGATCAATTTTTTTCCATAAGATATATTCTGAATTTACTATCTTCGTTGGTTCATTAGTTTCAGAAAGGGTAAAAGGAGGAGGACAAAGTTTTTCACCTGACACAAATCCTTCTAGTTTTAATGCTTTCAAGGCTGGAAGGACTTGTGATTTCCAATAGCCATAATTTTTCTTGCCTAGTTTCACTGTGACAGTAGGTAAAGCATTGTTGAGTGCCGAGGATGAAAGTGAGTTCATTGTTTTTCCTTCTCTGTTGAAGGCTGAAAATTGAGGAGTTTTTGGATCTGCCATTGACGTCTATCAAAAAAGCTCTGATACCATATCAAACGACTCAAGAACAAAGAAAGAGAAAATAACAAACAGAAAAAATAGAGTAAGTTGAAACTTTTCTGGAGTTAAAAATGAGAAACTATTTTATTATTCATTATTCAGATTACACTTTATAGGAAAGTTTGTTACAATCCTTGTCAACTTTAAATCTCAATCGTTCATTAGAATAACAAACAAACACAAAACTTTCTATTTGAACCCTTCGATTCAGCAGGAACTTTTTTCTATTATAGCTCACACTTCCTGAGTTGACAAAGATAAGCTCACATGAAACTGTTATAGCTCACACTTCCTGAGTTAACGAAGAGGAGGCTCAAGTGAAACATGTTTTCTGTTACAACTCATCTTTATTGATCAGGATTAGCAAATAAAGTATCCTCAATAGAACAAAACTTGAAGCCTTTAGGTAAAGGAGTAGCAGTAGGTTTGGCAGCAGAAAGGCCTGTATCTATAAGAATATCCAAAACATACTTCCTCTGATATATGTAAGTACCTTATGAGGACCGAGCAAACTCAAGACCAAGGAAATACTTGGCATATCCAAGATCTTTAATGGTAAATTGATCATGAAGGAACTTCTTAACAGCAAGAATGTCAGTTTCAGAAGAACCAATAATGATGACATCGAACAACAACCTGATTGGGAAAATTCCTTCAAGCACTCAACTAAAGAGCTTTGATGCCTCTTCTTTTATTGGCAATGAACTTTCTGGACCTCCACTTCAGAATTGTACAGTGATTGTTCCAAAACCTGAGAAAAAAAATAGAGATGGTAGTGAGCATGGAGTGGACTGGTTCTATGTGAGCATGGCACTCGGATTTGTGGTGCGATTTGGAGTTTCATAGGTCCTCTGCTTTTCAACAAAGATGGAGGTATATATATTGTCGTTTTTTGGGTTGCCTTGGGGAAAAATTTGGTAGTGTTATAAGGATGTTGCTAGATCTTTTTTACTTTGGAGATATGTCGTCTAGTGTACTTTGATCACCACATGAAATATATAAGAAGTGGACTTTGTTTTTGTATGCATTTTGAAGATAAAATTGTTGTGAAAGTGCTGCAAATACAGGTTGTTGAACATTTAATATTATGGTGTCTCTAGCAAAAGTAAAATCTAATAATTGGCAGATTTTTAAATGTGAAGGCCTTTGGTTGCAACTTCTGTGTAGGCTCATAGCAGATTTTTATTGAGAAAGTGGGTTTGGTAGAACTTACTCTCAAAAGCTAACTTAAGGGAGGAGGAAGCCTAACCAGTTATATACACCATAGCAACCCTAATATATACACCATAGCAACCCACTATTTGGACGATGTGGGACAATTTTACTTCTACCACCTGACACTTGAGGTGCAATACGCCTGTCCTATCATACCATGACAAGTGGGGGGATTAGGTAAAACTCATTCCAAAAGCTAGCTCAAGCGAGGAAGGAGCCCAGCACTTATATATATTAAATATACTATTGGGGCGATGTGGGATAATTCAACTTCTAACATTAATAAACATTAATGAAATCGTTTTTATATAGTTGGCCCTAGCCCTTTACCAAGATTGACACAAGCCTCGGGTGAGGCAGGAAATCTCTGTAGTGCCCTGTCTCTCCATTTTTATCATTTATTTCTTACTTGCATTAATTAATGGAAGTATACTTGTTCATCTTTCAAGCATTTTTTCACAAAAAAAGATCCATACTTCTTCTTAAATAAACTACGATAAATACACTTGAATGAAAAAATAAACGGACTTTATTTTATTAAAAGTTAGGTAAATTACAAGTAAATATTTTTGTCTTTCCAGAACTTTGATGATGAGTCTAAATTAACGCAGATTTTTTTGCTTTTTGTTCATGCTTCTGTCGAATTTGAGTCAGATAAAATGGTGAACCAGTAGGGTCAAATGGTCCTATCTTGATTCGGTAAAAAGGAAGAAATTGGTTTGCCATCATATCTAATCACACATTGTGATAACCAGGTGAACAAATTGGTTCTTCATCGACATATTTTCATGCGAGAGATTTGCCTTTCTTACCTATAAACTATCTTCAATTGGCTTAGCTTTTACTTGCAACTAACAGAACTTAATGACTTGTTCCAAGACTCCGCCATAGATAAGTTGCTTTCGTTGCTTGGGGTAATTTTTTATGCGGGGCTTTTGCATTGAAGGAATCAGCCTCCTTTTCGACGTTTCTTCATGCCGGTGAAAAGCCTAACAGAGACAAATTTTGTGGGGGCAAATTCTCGGAGTATTTGCTTTTCCCATCTTTCTCAGTGCTTTCAGTCAACAGATTCCCTCGTCCCAAAGGAGAATAGCTTCTTATATCAGTTTTGAGCTACAATTTCCTAAGAGAGCTGAAAATAATTTATCAGAGTTTGAAATTTTGAAGACAAGGACTCCAGAAAAGAAAAAGCGAAACACCAAGAATATCATACATATTAATAACTCTGAGTAAACTGTTTTGGTTTTTCGCAATAATCAGAGCTTATGAAACCAATAATCTCATCAGTTCCATAGATATTCATGAATCATGAGGGCCATTCAAGTAGATGCATGTGAAGTTAGAGGTCATTAATATTCTGAATTCAATACTTATTCTTGATCATCATTTTTCAAATTATTTGAACAACAAACCTCTAGATTTTAGCTTCTAAATGATGAACTTAATTTATGGGGGTAGATTTTTTTTCTTTCTTTCCATTTTTCTGGATGATAAAAACAACAGAGATGGAAATTAAAAGCTTTAATCTTGTTCTCTTTAGCGACTTGCTTATTGGGTATAAGAGTGTTCTCTATTAGTAGACCGAGATCCCTTACGACCCAAAAACTGAGAAAAAGAAATAGATCCGAACTCTTTACAAGGTCATTTTGTCATTCTCACAAGATTGTTGGTTTTAATGCAAATAATAACTTACTAATATTGAAAGTCAGTCTTGGTTGGAAACCACCTTTTGAACTTGAAAGTTTAAGGAACTGTTGGTAGATTAATTAAAAAATGTATTCTAAAAATTATTTTAAGTTGACTTGAGTTGGATTAAGTTGAATTAAATCAGATTCTGAAAATGTGTTTGGTAAAATATCAAAAAGTATATTCACGTTTGATAAAATGTTTATAGTTGTTGGATATATTTCTGAAAATATTTTAGATTTTTTTTAACCCTATACATTTTTAATTTAGCTGAAACACTCCCACAATAAGATGTTAAAAATTAACTAAAGCAACCCAGCCACCCGAGGACACAACCTTGGCCACCACCGTTGGGTGGCAATCGGCAATTTCCAGAATGGCACACCGGTTGTTTGGCCATCGTTAACAGCCATAATTTGGCCATCATCAACAGCTAAATTTGGCTAGAATCTAGCCATAGGTCTAGTCGTTTCCGCCAGATCGACACACAATCGCCACATTTGGTCAGTCGTGTGTCGTTTTGGCCATGATGACTTGTGGTGGCTATTGACGGCAGCAACGATGTGTGTCTTGGGTGGATTAATTTTCAGATCGGAAAGGTTTTATGTTTAGTTGGTAGAGTTGGAAAAATGTTTGAGTTGAATAAATAGGTAATCTGAAAACAAGTCCCATCCACTTTTTATTTTTAGACAAAAAATCTTATTGAGTTGGATTAATTTTTTGAATGAATTGACCTAATAAGTAAACAAATACATATTCTATTTTTTAACTAAGCAGATGACAGAATATGATCTAGAATATTAAACACCAGGGGCTAACACGCTGGTGTTGTTATCTAGGACCTTAGTATCCATTACGTCTGCATTCACAAAAGCTGGATTGAAATTCGAGTTTGGCTTATTTTGATATTAGGGTTCTTAATTAAATTTGGAAAAAATTACAATTTAGGGTTGATAATCCAATTCTAAAGTTCTGGGATTAAATTTGAAATTGTCGAATTGAACCCCAATTTCCCGTCCAAATCCACACGAGCTACCAATCATTCAAGAAAAACTCATTATCTCCCTGCATAAGCCGAGAAGTGTCCATGGGTTTTCTAAACTTTTCTTTGGCAGTCTAGATTCCTTGAAGTTCATTGATGATTATATTGCTTGTGTGTTGTTGTTGATGATTTGTTGTTTTTGGGCCATTAGAACCTTTTCGCGCATTAGAGATGAGGAGAGCTAATTTTTGGCTACTGCTGTCGCAGAAACACAATCTGGAATTTCCAGATTGAAGGGGTGTAATTGTCGTATTTCAAACGTTTGGGCTAAAAAAAAAGTTATGGGGCCATTGGAATTATTGCCAAAACAGGTCAAAATTGGGTCACCGCATAAAATGGTCAAAACGGGTCAAACCGACCCATATCAGTGCAAGTCAAGTCAATTGGATCAATGGGTCAATCGATTCACACATGGTCAACGGGCCAAACCAAGTCAAAACCAGTCAAATAGACCCAACCCGGTCAACAAACCCGTAGACCTGACTGGATGCTCCAACGGACGCCACGCACACGTGGTGCGCGTGAGGAGCCTATAGGGCTTTTTTTTGAGCTATAAAATTTTCGGATTTTTCTAATATTAACTTAGAATTATTGGAGCAATTTCATAATTTTTGGATTATGGAAAAATATTAAATACGTTTATTTATATGTAAGGGTTGGTTTTTTTTAATATTTTTAATGATGATATTGCAAGGAAAATTCTGGAAAATTTGTGAAAATTATCTCACTATTATACGTTATTACACTTTGGTTGAATATTGCGGCATGTTACACTCTCCTTGTACTATGTTTTATATCTTATACTCTCAACATTGTCATATGTGGTTAACTATGTATATAGTTGGTATAAACCTTAGGGAAAAGTTATTTTCACTAGATTAAAATGTACAGATTAAATTAAGATGGTCCCAGATAATTGGGTATTTATACACATGAAATCTAATTATGACAATTAATGTAACAGTTATTGAATTAAGTTTGTCAGAGATAATTAAGTATGTATCTCATGAAATCTTATATTTATGACAATATTATTTAGTATCTTAGAACAAATTTAGTGAATTGTCAGAATGTTTAATTGCCAAAGCGATGCGTTCATTGAAGCTTGCAAATTTTTTCATTCGATAAATGACATTATTTTAGTTTTTTACAATATTATTTAGTATCACCCAAATGTTTAATTGCCAAAGTGATGCATTCATTGAAGCTTGCAAAATTATTCATTTGGTAAATGATACATTCTTCATTTTTGATGCATATATTTCTTGCCCAAAGGTGGTTATTATTTGTGCTAAAAATTAATGGTTGCAGAAGGTTAATTTTTTGAAATACACTGGTCTTCAAAAATTCAGTACACTTAAAAGTGATTGATTTTTCATTGACATGTATTTCCTATTAATTGGAGGATAAACAGTGGCCTAAAAATTTTATCTACCCAAGGGGGATAGTCTTTTGAATGCATAGTTTCTCATTAGTTATTTTCATAACCTTATGCGTACAGGCCCTGATAGCATGTCAGTTTTTATGCTAAAGTGGAGTTAATGATGATGCACTAGGAATCCTTAGGTTAGCTTATCAGGTTTTAAAGCTACTTTGATTGTTTATTGCCTATAATGTTGTGGTTGGGACCCTAATAGCATGTTATTTTCTCTACCCAAAGGAGAGTTAATGGTGATGCACCCAGTGTCCCTATGTGAAATAGCTTATGAGGATTAAAGCTATTTAATTTTTGTTGCCCGTGATACTAATATGTTGCATTGATATGTTTCAAACAGTTTCAGTGAACAATAATAATGTATGCAGTTTATTCTTATTTATAATTATCTCAAGTTGGGACTAAATTTTTTTTATAACTACATAGAGATTATTCTGTAGCTTGGAATGCATGGAGAACTAAGCATTTGATGCATGTAATACTATAAAAATATATATTTGGATTTTGCAAAGAAAAATTTCAATCAAATTGAAAACAAGTAAGGTATAGATTGTTACCTTAAGTCCTTAGAAACCTTTGAGACTTTTAATTTCAAGAGAAATTATAAAAGAGAGTATCCATACTAAGGAAAAAGAAAAATTAGGCCAAGAGAGATATATTAGGGTTCTTAGAAATTTTTGATCTCTATTCTAAAATTGATATATCATTTTCTTTATACATGTAGCCTTGTAAACAATTCAATAATTGTTTTGGACTTCCTTAAACAATTCCATAATTGTTTTAGTTGTGTAAATAATTTCATAATTAGTATGAAATTATTAAACTTCTTTATATAATGACATTGGATTAACATTTACTCATAATTAACAATTTAACTTTTAAAATGTTCATAATTACAAATATAACCCTATGAATCCAATTCAATGATAATAATATATAAATGTCTTTATTATCCTTGTTAGGTGCTAGCCAACCTTGGATAATCAATTCTCTTTGCCTATTTTTCTATTCTCTTTAGTTTTTTATGCGTGGCCTCCTATGCTCACTATGGTTTAGCCTTGGGCCCAATATCATAGTCTATTTCGATATGTTTCATTATAACTCTTTATGACCGAAACTCCCACTGACTATGGTAGGCATTTAGCAATACTCTATAACCCCTAAGTCACAATGAAAATATACTCCAAGGAACCATTTTATAATTATATGAGCCGTGTAGTTAAGTCATTTCGTTGTCTAATCCCAATTAAGAATAGATTCACAGTATATCAAAATCCTTATCTTAATCTTATATCAAATTGACAATTAATACATTTCGAATGTGTCATCATGAAACAACTTTTCAGTTAACATTTTATATACCCCGACCGGAGATTTTCATTTCGTATATTGACATTGGTTTGGGAACTTGATATCAAACTATATCAACTCAACGGATCTCGTCTTGACTATCACCTATCTTCACACACAAATAACGCATGGCTAGATCGACTTCTTACACGTGACATGACTAGTCCCATGTTTATACACCATATGAATCACATGTATCTATGTAGAATTCAACCTTGACATATCAGGTCTAAGGATTAATGATACACTAATATGATCTTACGATGTATCATTGAGTACATTTTAAATGTTCATGTGATTCATCGTGAATGGTCATATTCAATAAATAGTCTATAACCATTTATCCATACTAATGCCCTAGTAACATAACTCTTATAATCACCTACACTAATGCCATCACATGATATTTAATTGAGACATTTAGCATGTCTTATTGCCCAATTAACATTACTTACGTAGGGAATTCTTCGATGATTTGATCTTCTAAAGATATGTATCATCCGGATATTTCATATGTATTATAAATAATATAAATGAAGTAGTACACATACATCTGAAATCATAACTTTTTCTTTTATTCTTAAAATAATATTTATAAGATATAATGCTTTAAAACCAACAACACGATTGTGATTGTTTCTTAGGAGATATACTAACTTATTCCGATAATAAAGTATCACTGTAGAAAGGTAACATCAACTATCATCGCCACTCTAAAAGTGATCAGAAGCACATTCTTCTTCGTAAAACTGAATTGCATTGATTACTGTGTTATGAATAATGCGCATATTTTGCATATGATAAGCTCCTAGAATAGAAGCGAATGGACTGGGCATTAATGCTACACAGAAAAATCCTTCATTAAATTCCATGTGCACAAACCTGCTATGTACTACGTAGTCTGCTCCTTGGAAATGATAGGTCAATGGTAGATAATCTCTAAAACCTTCTCTTCCGACATAACAAAGATTGAACCTTATATTGCTAGTGGGATGTGGTAATACTCTCACAAGATTATAAGAATCATAGTGTAGACTAAATGCTGTTGTCACCAATTCAAAAACATTGAGCCCACTAGTGGAACTTGTGGTGAGTGTGCTAAATGGATTTCCTGAATCTATCAAAATACCGTGACCGAGTGTAGCGTCGAAGGAACCTGGTGGTAAATATAAGCGATACCTTCCAACACTTATATCTATAAGATCAAGATAATAAAAACTTCTGCCTACAAAACTTATAAAGGGCGTTGTTGGAATGTTTCCTTCAGGTAATTGAACATCATCCCCAAACCTGAGTATATGAGGATGAACATCGAATGGATAATTTTGATCATAAGGAACAATACAATAAGAGAAAACACCACCAATTGTTTCATGCAATTGGCTCACTAGTGAGGTAGGATCTAAGTCTAATCCCAAGATCCCGGAAATCCTATTAGATGGTTGATTACCGAAGTTGAAATTTATGTTGTCATTCGAGCAGCCGAAGAGAACAGTAAATTCTTCGTCATCAAAGTCTCTATTTGTAAAATGAAATGATTCCGAGGAGAGATAACCTTTTGTTGGCCCAGAAGCAGTTGGACCATCACCATATGTTATAGTGTAGACGCAATCGCCATTAACACATCGGAAAACGCTGGATGGTTCATTGTAGTTACAAAGAGGGTGATCACAATTAACTCTATGGTAAGAAGAGGAAGCTTGTGAATTGTATATGGGATAACTTTGTTGGAAACAATTTATGCAAGGTTTACATTGTGTCCAAGTTAAGTGACCACCGGTGTCCACCATTAAATACACAGGCTGCACTGGGTTTCCAATCATCATATACGCAATATAGAATAGATATTGACGGTCTAGAACAGACAAAAGCTTGTCATCACTGAATGTTGCATTTTGAGTAAAACGTAATTTCGTTAGTTTAGCTTTGGCCAGGGTGATATTAACCCTTCTTTCAACTCTTTCGTGGTGAGTAAGGTTAGGTTGATATAAAGGGGACTCACTAGAGTCTATTGGGATGAGCTTAATGCTGAATCCTGAAGATTTTGAAGCTGCAAAACTAAATCTAGAAAATATAACTAGACTTAGAAATACTAAAGCTATTCGTAAGTACTGAGTTGCTTCCATTCAGGATGTTTAAGGAATTAATAGTCCTACCCAAGTATTTATAGTATTGGTCACAACAACCTTATAACTAACTTAAATTAAAAAAAAAAAAAATTCTTCTAATTATTTCCATCTCATTAGTATAAAACAGAAATTAACTAATAAATGATATAGAATAAGCTAATATTAGAATTTTGCTAAAAAGGAAAAAAAGAGTTAATAATTGATGCTAAACATTGATACAACCCATGTTAACAAATGATGTCTAAAAATGTTACGATGCTAACAATGCCTACTTTAAAGATAAAGGGCATGAAGCTCTAATCAAATTGATTAAATTTAACAGCCTAAAATCAAGTGATAAAGTGATACATAAAATAACTACTTATAACAATTCATTGACAACTGTTGGATATATATATATATGTATGTTCAAATTAGTTTAAAAATTGAAATTCCTATAATCCGACCCCGCTATATATAGATATATAAATTCTCGTTGGGGAAGTATTTAACACATTTCATTTTCTTACATTTCAGTAACCATTAAGATTAAGAGTTTTATTTGATACATTTTATTCATCTATTTAATTTGAGGATTCTAATTATATTTTTATAATATTTTGGCTAAATAAGAGAAGAAGTGAAAAGACCCTCAGAGGATTTTAATACTACCTTGGGTTAAGTTTAAAGTTTTGAATGGAAAATCCCTAAATATTTTTAGAAAATATACTTTCTTTTCCAAGCATGTTTGATTTAAAGCGTACTCATTCCATTGAAATTTTATTAAAGACCTTGCTGAGCCAAATTTTATTTTACTGGCTCGAACACCTTCCAATATCAATGAATCTTTATTTGTTTCATATTGATATGATTTAAAAATTTAGTATTTTATTCGAATAAACTTCAATAAGTTAAAGTGAGTAAGATTAATTCTATTAATAGCCACTAAAGGTTAATAATGATATTAATGAAGTCAGTTTGTGAAATTTTAATTGACTTGGGAATAACGTTGATATAGAAATGTTAGAAGTTTTAGACTTAAAAGATTATTTTCCCATAATCAATATATTTTTAAGAATGATGAAGCCAATATATTTTCCCTTGGACCACGTTAAAGCCTGCAAGCACTTAAGATTGTTAAAAATTCAAGCACTTTCTAACTTGATTTTGCCTTGGGATAATTGAAGAATTACGAAAAAAATAAAGAAAATTGAAAGAATTTTGAGAGAAAAAAAATCTAGAACCACGTTAAGAGGTCTGAGCGGGATTACAACTACTGTAGGGTAAAACACATCATTTTACACAATGGTCCTTTACAATTACAAGAAAGTCCAATAGCTTCTGAAACTTAACACATTGGTCATTCATCAAATTATTTGCACTGATTTTCTAGAAGATTCATCAACTGCACACACCTCCAACTACTATCAACCTCCAACTGTTATTAAATTTTCTACAAATAAAAAAAAAAAAAAATCGCTGCCTATTTCCACAAAATAGTTAAGCAGGGAAAAATAATGTAACTTTCAACTTGTCACCTAACATCTTAAACATGTTTCCAGGCAGTACTTTGGTCAAACCATCTACTCTTTGATATTCAATAGCTCCTGATAAGAGTTTGAAAGTATATATTTTATTGGTGATTTAATTGGATTATTTGTGGAAAAATGTGTTTAAATTGTGGAATTTGAATTAATTATTTCATAAATGCCTTTTACGGGATCACGGATGTATTTTGAGTATTTTTTGGTTCAAACCAATATGTGAGGGAAAAAGAACGATATCGCTAGAATTCATGACGAATAGGAACAAACGGTGCAAGAATCGGAGTTGAAACGACAAAGTTGTGACGCGTCGAAGATACAACGTAAAATCTGGAAATTCTTTAAGATGAGCATGCTTCACTGTTTGGATCATAACTTGAGCTGTAGAAATCAGAATTTGACGATTCTTGTGGCGTTGGAAAGCTTATTTAGAGACCTAAAAAGTTCATGTTGATGACTTTATCAAATTCTGAAGGTCATGGACTCATTGGACAGAAAGAACAATAGCTACAACGATGGTTCTTATCGCCGCAGCGATGGGTCACGGGCCTATTTAAGTTATTACATTCTCCTAGTCCAAATCTGAATGGGTGAAGGCATTTAATTCTTTCCTAAGTAACCTCCAAACCCTAGGACTATAAATAAGGGTCTTTAAGTAGCTTTAAGGGAAGAGAAAAGGAGAAAGGATGACTATTATTTTGGAGATCGGAATTCTTGAAGTTCTCGTTCGCCAATTAGAGAAGTTTTTCCATTTTTCTTTCTTTAACTCATGTTATTGAATATAATGGTTGTTTTTATTATTGCAATTATGAACTAAATCCTTTTTTTAGGGCTAAAGATGTAGCCCAATTTATGAATATGTGTTGACTTTATTGTTGTTAATTCTTATTGAGCATTAATTCTAAGTTTTATTATTGTGTGTAATGCTTTCAATTCTTAAGGATCCGAGAGTTAAATGATATCATGGGTTGGGTTGAGATCAAGAGATGAAACCTAATTTGTCTAAGGTAATAAAACCATAGATTGAGCGAACGTTGGAGATAGGTTACCGTGATTTATGAGGCTCTTGTAAATTCTATAGAACGTAATGATCTCTTAGCTTCTAAATCCAACTTAGAGATATTTTGGGTTGTTGCTTAAGGGTTAATTCACTAATTGTTCAAGAGAAAGTTGGTGAAATATCAGGGAGTTTGACCTTTAGAATAAGGTTAATTAGGTTAGGAATAATTGTCAATGCATAGGATTAAATTGGTGTAAAATATGTGCCCTATGTTTAGTCATATTGATTTGTTTACCATAGTATTAATAAAATTCTGCCTTTGCTTAATTTTTAGTTTGTTATCTTTTTCATTAAATTCATTCTTAAAATTTTGTTTCATCAAATAGTAATAAAATAGACTAGTTTGGTACTTGGTAGGTAGTTCTCTTGGGGTTCGACATTCGTTTACTCGAGCTTTATTACTTACGCGATTTTGTACACTTGCGAATAGCCTGTCAGCTCCATACTAAACACTCAACTTTTTTTCTACAGCCATCCCGGACATAGTGCATATCAATATCAATATGCATAGTCCTACATGAAAAACAAGATTTGAGGAGAATGCTTCTACACTCATATTGTCACGCCACAAAACATAAGTATTATTAACTTCAATCCCAAGTTCTTTAAACAAATGCTGAATCCACACAATCTCAATTGCAACTTGACTGTGAGATTTGTATTTTGCTTCTATGGAACATAAAGACACCAGTTTTTGCTTCCTTGAACTCCATTGAACCAGATTCCCACCAAGAAAAAACTGTAGCCATTAGTAGATTTCCTATCACTTATATCACTAACCCAATCAACATTAGCATAACCTTCAATGATAAAATGCTAACTTCTTTTGGACAGAAGACCATGTTTTAAGGTGCCCTTAACATACTTTAAAATTCTTTTGCAAGCAATCCAATTAGCTATAGTAGGAGCTTGAAGAAATTGACATTGCAAAAGCCAAAACAGGCCTAGATAAAGTGAGATATTGCAAACCTCCAATAATGCTTTTGTATAATGTTGGTTGATCAAAATCTCACTGTACACTACTCCAAGTTTAGTACCAATTGCCATAGGTGTAGTTCAAGGTTTAGACTATATCATTCTGACCTTTTGTAGCAACTCTTGTGCATATTTATTTATTCAAGTCTTTTATTTGGATAATGGAAGTGAAGAAAATGTAGTTGTTGGAGATGGAAAGGAAAATTCACTCATCAAGCTCCCTAAGTTGAAAGCACTAAGACTAGATGGACTTGTAGGCATCATTAGTTTCCACTCAGAAAATTTCCATTCAAGTTGGCTAGCTTTGGAAGATTTCACAATAGATAAGTGCTTGAATTTGAGTATATCTTTCTTTACTGAAGTTGTATCTAAAATGCAAGATCTATGAGGTATGTATTTTTTTTTTTTTTAAATGTTTTAGCAAGATTTTCTTGAAGCCATTTGTAGACGGTGAAAATCTATGATTACGGGATGGACTGATCCTATGAGATTGAGATCACTGACAATCTGTTGAACTTGCATACACAAAAAAACAAGCGCGAAGCTTACATAGAACACCGGTGTAATTTTTGCCGTAGGCATTCTGACGCTTAAGTCAGTGAGGCTAAAAGAGGTTTTTTAGTGAGGGCTAAGGGGAAGAAAGGTTATCGGAATCCAATCGGAGATTAGAATACGGTGAAGGTGATAGTTCTTAGGAGCAAGAGCTTTAGAAGTTAGTAGATAGTATTAAATAATGCATCCTTAATGAGAGGCCAAGCCTATGCTTATATAGTGAACGTATGATCTTTGAATCCTAGTAAAACTCTAGGTTCATAATGACAGAGTTTTAGTAAATAGGAAAGTCTGGATTTACTTGTCGTTGTAGGAGTAAGAGTCCTAAATCGTATAAAATTTAGGATCTTAGAGGAATTAGGATGTAGATGAAATAGGAAGTAGATGAATTAGGATACCAATAGAGCTCTGGACTCATTGAAGCGATCTTGGGTTGATGGGTCTGGGCCTAAATGGAATACTGGTGAGGCCTAATTTGGATGATCCAACCTATGAGAAGTTTTGGTTGGTGCAATGGGTAGGCACATGGCATGGATCTTAGAGTAGGCCCAATTGGAATTGGGTCGTGGTGTTGGGCCACGTAGTAGATGTTTTGTGTTTGGACCTGTTAAGGCCAAATACGATTTTTGGCTCGTACAGTTTGTCTCACATTCTCTAAATTAAGGAGTACTTAGCTTGGAGAGTATTTCAGACTAAGTGAGGGTAGATTAGGCTGAATGACAGTGTCCCAGGTCGAGAGAGAGTACTTTAGCCAAGTAAAGGTGTACTAAGCCGAAAAAGGGTGCAAGGTGTATCTTATGTGCTCACTTGGTTAACCGAGTCGAGTGGGAACTTGATATAACCTGTACAGTTTATATGCCCCGGTTGGAGATTTCCTTTTCGTATATTGACATTTGTCTGGGAACTTGATATTAAACTATATCAACTCAACGGATCCCGTCTTGACTATCACTTGTTTTCACACATAAACAAACCATGGCTAGATCGGCTTTTTACATGACATGACTAGTCTTATGTTTATACATCATATGAATCACATGCATCTATGCGGAATTCAACTTTGACATCTCATGTGATACGTTTACAAGTCCTAAAACACTTGTAAACATGAGTGGACAAGGAATTACAAGTCCTAAAACACTCGTTAATTCGGTTGAATCAAAGAATTTCATTCCAAGTCCTAAAACACTTGGATTGTGGAGTGTTGATAAGAGCTTGAATGTTGATATTTTGTTAGTGATTTAATTGGTTTATTTATGGAAAAATGTACTTAAAGTGTGGAATTTGGATTATTTCTTTCATAAATACCATTTATGGGATCACGGGTGCACTTTAAGTGTTTTTCATGCTCAAACAGGTTGTTGAAGGGAAAAGAAAGCTTCGATAGGATTCACGCACGCAGGAACAAACGGCACAAGAATCAGGGTCGAATGAGGGAGTTGTGTACGTCGAAGATGTTACGGAAAATCTGGAATTCTTCATCATGAGTAGCCTCGATGTTTCTACCTAACTTGATCTGTAGAAGTCGGAATTGACGATTCTGGTGGCGTTGGAAAGCTTACAAGAGCTACAATGTTCGTGTTGATTACTTCATCTAATTCTGAAGTTTACAGATTCTTTGGATAGAAGAACGATCGCCGCGGCGATCATTCTTACCGCCGCGGCATGGGTCGCGGGTTTGTGTTTTTATTATCCTAATCCAAATCTGAATGCCCAAGTTTTCTAATATTATTCCTAACGACCAGAACCCAAGAGGATATAAAGAAGTCTTGAAGAAGTTAAGGGAGACTTGAAGGGAGAAGAAGAGGACGGCTACCAATTGAGAGATCGGATCCTGAAAGCTCTCTGTTCACCGATTAGAGAAGTTTATCTTTTTCTTAGATTGATGTTATTAATCAGATGATGGGTTTTTGTTATTTTTGATTATAACTAACTTTCTTGTCTAGGCTAGATGTAGCCCGATTTATGAATTATGTTGACTTGAATGGTTGTCATCCTTATTGAGTTTATGATTCTAAGTTTTATTACTATGCATAATGCTTTCAATTCTCAGGGCCCGAGGTTTGAATGATTGTTAAGGGTTAGGTTGAGATCGAGAGATGAAACCTGATTTGTCTTAGGTAATAAACCCATAGATTGAGCGACGCTAGAGATAGGTTACCGCGATCTGTGAGGCTCCGTAAATTCCATAAGCTTAATGATCTCTAGCTCCTAACTCCAATTTAGAGATATCTTGGTTATTGTTTTAAGGGTTAATTTGCTAATTGCTCGAGAGAGAGTTAGTGTAATAGGGGATTTGGCTTTAGATACACTCGATTAGGTTAACAACAAAAGTCAATGTATAGGATTAAATTGTGTGAAATCTATGCCCTAGGTTTAGTCATATTGATTTTTACTTCAAAGTGTTTACAAGTTTTACTTTTCATTCAGTACTTAATTTTTAGTGGTTAGTTTATTTACTTTTCATTAAATCATTCTTAAACTTAACTTCAGTTTAATCAAATAGTAATAGAATATAATAGTTTGGTACTTGGGTAGTGTAGTTCCCTTGTTTCGACACTCGTTTACTCGGTTTTACTACTTGCGCGATTTCGTACACTTGCGAATACCTGTCAAGTTTTTGGCGCCGTTGCCGGGAAACTATATTTTACCATCTCAATACGAAATATTTAGTTGCTAGTTTGATTTGTTTATTTCTATTTACTGATTAATTGTTATTTTGTTTGTCTATTTGTGGTTTCAGCTAGATCTGGAGATTTTACGTTCCAGAGGCGGGTCATTTAATCCACTTGATTTTGAGACGAGAGAACCGCAAAACAGTTGAGAAGAGAAAAGAGACAAGCTGAATCTGAACAAGCAATGGCTAACAGAGGAGTTATCAATCCTAATATGCAAAATCAAGAGCATTAGAGATGAATTTGGGAGAAAATGCAATGGGTGGGTAGCATGGTTCAGAGAGCATTGAAAGACTATTCTAGTCCTACATTATGGTTGTTATTCAAGTATCAGGAGACCACCCGTTCAACGAACAATTTCGATATTAGACCAGCAATTATTGGAATGTTCAGCATTCAATCCATTCGCGGGTGTGTACCAAACGATGATCCTAACCTGCATATCGCAAATTTTCTCGAGTTGTGTGACACATTCAGCATAATGGGGTATCCGAGGATGCAATCAGACTAAGGCTTTTCCCATTCTCTCTACGGGATAAGCTAAGGCTTGGTTGATATCATTGCCATCTGGGAGTATCACGACATGGAATGAGTTGGCTCAAGCGTTCCTCACTAAGTACTTTCCACCTGCCAAGTCGGCCAAATTGAGGAGTGAGATTACCAACTTTTATCACAGGATCAGAGTCATTGTATGAAGCTGGGAAGGTTTAGGATTTCTACGGAGGTGCCCACATCATGGTATACCGATCTGTCACAAGTGCAACGTTCTACCAAGGTTTGCTACCAAACATTCAAGCCATGATTGATGCTGCAAGTGGGGAGCATTGAACACCAAAACGCCAAGAAAAGCATACAATCTGATCGAGGTAATGCGACCAACACCTATATGAGGACTTCCAGAAAGAAATTCAGCGAGGGAATCAGCGGAGGGCACGAGTCGACAGTTACACTGCATTGGCTGCTCAACTTACGAAATCCAGAAGCAATTAGTATGTATTGAAATTAATGCAATTGAATCGTCATCTCTAACATGTGACCTTTGTGCAGGAATCATCGCGTCAAGCGATTGCCAATAGGAAACCGTTTGCTCAACTGAACAAGCCACTACGTCAACAATTTCCAAGAGGGCAGGGAATCTGTATTCCAATACGTATAATCCAGCATGGAGGAAACACCCCAATTTTTCATGGAGCAATACAATGAGCAAAACAAAGCACCTATTTTTCACCTCAAGAGCACAAATCAAACTTGGAAACTGCATTACCCAAGTTCATTGAGGAGACAAGCAGAGGTTTGAGAAGACCGCCGTACTGGTTCAAAACCATCTGCATCTATAAGGAACCTAGAGACTCAAATGGGCAGATTCATATATATTGGCAGGAAGAAGTCAAGGGGTTTTATCGAGTGATACGGAGAAAATCCCAAGAACGGCACATGCAATCACCCTGAGGATTGGAAAAATTTGGAAATTCGCAAGGTGAAAAACAGAGGTTAGAACTAAACCTGAAGGATGAGAAAAACGACGATCGCCGCGACGAAAATGATGGTCGCCGCGGCGAGCGTAAAATGCAGAGGAGTCCGTCAGGAAAAAGGACGATCGCTGCGGCGATGAATATGGTCGCCGGGCGAGCGTGAAATAAACCAATTTCGTCAAGATATGCTCGATCGCCGAGCGATGAATCTGAACGCTGCGGCGACCGTACACATGCACAGAATAATCCTTCAAGCTAGGCAACCTTGCCGTATCCACAACGTTGAAGAATCAGAAGCTAGACAAGCAATTCGTAAGTTTATTAGACATGTTCCGCAGTCTACATATTAATATTCCTTTTGTTGATATGCTTAACGATGCCGAATATGCGAAATTTTTGAAGGAGATCCTCACGCATAGAAAAATTCGAGGAACATGAGAAAGTCATGCTGACAAGGAATGCAGCGCGCTGATTCAAAAGAAACTACCACCTAAACACGAGATCCAGGGAGTTTCACTATCCCTTGTTTTATTGGTAGTTGTTATTTTTGATAAAGTGCTATGCGATTTAGGGGCTAGTATTAACTTAATGCCGTTTTCCATTTACAGGAAACTTGGATGGGGGAAGTAAGCCAACCACCGTGTCTCTCCAATTAGCTGATAGTCGATCACATATCCTAGGGGGGTAGTTGAAGCCTCCTGATTAAGGTATAAACTGATATTCCCTGTAGATTTCATAGTGCTAGATATGGAGGAGATAGGGAATACCGTTATTTTAGGAGACCTTTTCTGGCCACGGTGAGAACATTGATAGATGTCCACCAAGGAAAATGATCTTAAGGGTAGAGGATGAGCAAGTAGAATTTGATGTATTCAACTCTATGAAGCGTCCGTCTGAGTTATATTCATGCTTTAGTCGATGTTCTCGACACCGTAGTGGAGCAGAATTTTGAAGAGAACTACCCAATCTTGCCTTTAGAGAATTGCATGATGAATTCTAGAGACCAAGAGGATGAGGTTGTTAGTGAGAGTTAAGTGAGTGTCTAGTACTAAGAGCTTTCCACCCTTAGGTCGTCCCGAGGGTAATTGATCAGAGAAATTGGAGCTGTGGAGTCCCAGTCACTTTACACAACCATGAAGGCGCCTACACTTGAGCTCCACAACTACCATCTCATTTAAGGTATGCTTTTTTAGAAGAGGATAAATTCTTTCCAGTCTTATTAATGCTTCTTTGAGTGTTGTAAGGAAGACAAGTTGCTGCGCATTTTGAGAAGGTCAAGAAGGCCCTTGGATGGACAATTGCGGATATCAAAGGTATCAGTCCTTCAATCTGCACGCACAAGATCTTAATGGAGAAAGTTTCAAGCCTACTGTCCAACACACACGAAGATTGAACCCATCGATGCAAGAAGTGGTCAAGAAGGAGGTGTTAAGGCTTTTAGATGCGGGCATAATTTATCCAATTTCAGATAGTGCATGGGTGAGTCCAGTTCAGGTGGTACCGAAGAAGGGAGGAATGACAGTGGTCCGGAATGACAACATGAGCTGATCCCGACACGAACAGTCCGGGGATGAGAGTAGTTTGTTATCGCAAGCTGAATTCTGCGACTCGTAAAGATCATTTCCATTGCCATTCATCGATCAAATGTTAGAGAGGTTAGCAGGCCATGAGTTCTACTGCTTCCTAGATGGATATTCAGGCTACAACCAAATTGCAATAGCGCCGGAAGATCAAAGAAGACGACTTTCACGTGCCCATACGGAACATTTGCCTATCGAAGAATGCCTTTTGGCCTTTGCAACGCTCCTGCAACTTTTCACGTTGCATGATCTCGTTTTTTCCGATATGGTTGAAAAGTCCATTGAAGTTTTCATGGACGATTTTTTCTGTTTTTGGAATTCTCGTTGTGATTGTTAACTATATTTGTCAATGTTTCGAGTGTGATTGACCTAACTTGGGTGGCTCAATTGGGAAAAATGCCATTTCATGGTACGAGATGGGATCGTGTTGGGTCATTGGATATCAGCAAACGGCATTGAGGTGGAGTCGAGCGAGATTGAAGTTATTGAGAAACACCACCTCCAAATTCAGTGAAGGCTGTCAGAAGCTTCCTGGGCATGCAGGCTTTATAGAAGATTCATCAGGATTTTTCTAAAATCTCTAAACCTCTTTGTGAATTATTTAGCTAAGAGGTTCCTTTAATTTCAGCAAGATGTTAATCATTTAAGGGCTTGAAGAAAAATTAATTTCTGCTCCTATTTTGTTGCGCCCGATTGGGAACTACCTTTTGAACTCAGTGGTGATGCGAGCGTTATGCTTTAGGGCTGTTTTAGGACAGCGAAAAGGTAATGGTATTGCATGTGATTTATTATGCCAGTAAACGTTAACGGGCCCTCAACTGAATATGCCACTACTGAGAAAGAATTTTTAGCAGTAGTTTTTCTATTGATAAGTTTTGTTCTTATTTGCTAGGTACCAAGGTTACGTGTACACGGACCATGCTGCACTGAATACCTCCTAGCAAAACGGATTCCAAGCCACGATTATTGCGATGGGTATTACTCCTACAGGAATTCGACTTGGAGATCAAACAAGAAAGGAACAAAAATCAAGTCCCGACCATTATCCCGATTGAATCCAATGAAGAAGATCGAGAGGAAGAAAAGCCAATCAACGAATACTTTCCTGATGACGTTGTTTGCTATTCAGGAAGGACCATGGTTTGCGGACATTGCGAACTACTTGGAAAGGTTATGCCCCCTGGATGTAACTCCCAGAGACGAAGAAATTTTTGCGAGATTTAAAATACTACTTTTGGGAGGATCCATTTTGTACAAGCATTGCGCTGATCAGATGATAAGACGATGTGGCCAGAGAAGAGGTGACGAATATAATTCGTCACGGTCATTCTATGGAAGTTGGTGGTCATTTCGGTTCGACAAAGACCGCGGCAAAAGTTCTTCAATCAGGATTTTTCTGGCCTACTCTTTTTAAGATGCATTTCAATTTGTGAGGAGTTTGTGATGAGTGTCAACGGGTTGGGAATATTTCTAGGAAAATGCTATGCCTTTAAATATATCCTAGAAGAGAATTGTTTGATGTTTGGGGATAGATTTTATGGGACCTTTTCCTTCTTCGTTTTCTAACCGTTTCATTTGGTTGCTGTAGTTATGTGTCGAAGTGGGTGGAAGCTGCAGCGTTGCCAACAAACGATGCTCGTGTCGTTATCAAGTTCGTAAAGAAGAATATCTTTTCAAGGTTTGGCACGCCAAGAGCCATTATCAGTGATGGTGGCTCTCATTTTTGCAATCGCCTATTCATCACTGTTAGCAAGTATGGAGTTACACATCGATTTGCAACCCCAATATCATCCGCAAACCAGTGGCCAAGTCGAAGTTTCGAAATAGAGACTGAAACGAATCCTGGAGAAGACAGTGAACACATCCCGCAAGGATTGGGCAACTAAGCTTGATGATGCACTATGGGCATATAGGACGGCATTCAAAACACCAATAGGAATGTCCCCTTAGGATGGTTTACGAAAAGCTTGTCACTTGCCAGTGAGTTAGAGCATAGGTCTATTGGGCAGTAAAATTTCTGAATTTTGATCTACAAGCTGCGGGCGCAAAACGTCTGCTGAAACTTATGATGGAAGAGTTTCGCAATGATGCCTACGAGAATGCCCGGATTTACAAAAAAAGACTAAGCAGTGGCATGACAAACACATTGTGAACAAGGAATTCAAAGAGGCGACAAAGTGCTATTGTTCAACTCGAGGCTGCGACTTTTTCCAGGAAAATTGCGCTCACGATGGTCTGGCCCATTTATCATTCATCAAGTGTTTCCGCAGGGGGCAATAGAGCTGCACCACCCGACGAAAGGCACATTCAAAGTCAACGGGCAAAGATTGAAACCTTATATGAGAATGGCAATGCAGACAGAGGTTTCATTCTTCTTCAGAATCCAAATTGATGACAGAAAAGAGTCGAGCTTAAGACTTTAAACAACGCGCTTTTTGGGAGGCAACCCATTTTTAGATTCCGTTTGAGTTTTTTTTATGTTATTTTAATTTATTTTGTTTGTTTCAGTGCATTCTTTTTAGTTATAATTTTTTTTTAGTTGTTAATGCAGGATTTCGGATTGGTTTTCAAGTGACTGACAAAACGCACTCCAGGATCAGGCAGAAACAATCCACGATCGCCGCGGCGGTAACATACATCGCTGCAGCGAGCGTGATTTAAAGCAACGAGGGACTGCATCGAGATAAAATCACGCTCGCCGCAGCAACGAGTTTCTATCGCTGCACGAGCGTGACTTAAAGCAACGCTGCGACGATAACAACGATCGCCGCGGCGACGCATACCATCGCCGCAGCGATCGCACCATGAAACAGAATTCTGCGTTTAAAATCAGCAGTTTTCCCTCTTTTGCTTTCATTTTACATTACGAACTCATCCTCCTCACACTTGCTCTCCACAATTTTTGGCTCAAATCATCCTCTTCCTTACTCCATTGATCACTACACATTCTCCCTTCCATCCATTTCGCAGATTAAAGAACAAGCGGAGAAATTGCGAAATTCAAGGTTAGGGTTTTCAAAAGAGATTTGGGGATTTTCGAATTTTCATCTAATCCAATTCAATTCAAGGCGTTTTTGGACATAACACGTTTCAAGTAAGTGTTTCTCAACCTTTTGCATTGAAATTTTGAGTGTGGAAGGGTGAAACCCATGATTGAGTTGTGGAAGTTTGGATGGTTGTGAATAGTGCTTGCTTGATTGGTTATTTTCGTGGGAGTGTTTGTCTCTGTGATTGTGACTGATTGAAGAAGGTAGTGCTTTGTGTGGGGGTGAGTTATTTCGTTTGGGCATTATTCGTGTTCGACTGAATTTTTTGGGTGAGTTCGACATAGTGATAAATGGCACCCAAAAGAAAACTAAAAATTGATAGTAGAGAAAAAGGTAAAGGGCAGGCTTCCGGTGATCCTCGTTTGTTAGCCAGGCTGCCCAGGAAAGGTATGAAAATTTGCAAAACAACCGGGCTGATTTATTGAAGAACAGGGCTGGTGTTTACAGAAGCTTTGGAAGGAATCACTGATGTGATTCAAGCTCTGGGTGGGTGAAATTCTGCAAAGACCTCCGGCACCTGCTGTTTCCTCTGTTGTAAAGAGTTCTATGCCAACGCCCAGAGAGCCACTGACGGGAAACCTTAGTTAGAGGCAAAGAGATAGTGTTTAATGCCGCTGCGATCAATGAATTTTATGAGCTGCCGCAAGTTGGGTTTGATGACGATGCCTATGTCGCATTCAAGCAGCAAGTGGATTTTGATGCAGTAATTAACCTGACTGAGGGGAGAGCTACATGGTTTTATTGCAGCTGGGGAACACTCCGTTTTGAAAGTAAGTTCCTGGACTCAATTTCCCGCATGTGGTTATACTTTGTATCGTCCCGATTAATGCCATCCAAGCATATGAGTACTGTGAGCAAAGCTAGGGCAATCTTATGTATGCTATCCGCCAGAAAATGAGGATGATGTGGGTGAAATTATCTTTCAAGAGATTTCTCATTCGGCAAAACGTACCGCAGACGCTTTTATTTTCCCCACCTGATTACTGCATTATGTACGAAGCGGAAGTGCCATTGAATGCTGAAGAAGTTTTTATTCCGCAAGGAGTGAGCCTCACTGAGCATTTTTGTACAATTTAACCAGTGGGGCAGAGTAGAGGTAACCAGGACCAAATCATCTTCATCCAAGCTTTCCCAAAAGATCAATTGCTGAGTTGCATGAAGACATCCAAATAGTGACACAGCAACAGAATCGTCAAGAGGCCTGGATGTCATGGATGAGTGGGCAAATGGCGGTACAACATGAATGCAGAGTTTGCAACTTGCACATGCTGGTATGTAGCACCGGGTGTGAATGGACTGATTTTGTGTACCCGGCAGATGAGGACAGGTGATTTTCCTGATGAGGATTCTGAGGAGATATGGAGGAGTAAACTTTGTTTTTAGTGTGTGCAGTTTATGTCGGTCGTTGTTTACTTTTCTATTTTGCTGTACTAACCGTTGTCTACTGTGTTGTTTAGACATTTGTAACTTTTAGTCTGTTTTTTTTTTATTGTTTATTTTGTTTTTCTTTGTTCCTGCTCCTTTTATCCATTCTTTTATTTGCATAACCTAATGGTCGACAAAGTCTATTTAGCGGTTTCTCTGGGTTGATAGAACGACTGGTGTATACGACTGGACGGCTTATTTTTGTCGAGGAATGTGGAAACGTTTCTTTCTTTTGCTCTTATGCTTAACATTGGGACAATGTTGATTTTATTCGTTGGGGGTAGGAATTTAAAATTTAATTGAGCAGCATTTGTTTTGTCTCTTGGATGAAGTCATATGTCTATGATAAAATGTAATTGCAATAACATAGAACTAATGGAGAAATTATTTTTACCTTTGCTTACGGATGTGTGTGAACATTATGACATGGATTGAGACCTAGTGAACTGTGGATTGAAAGTGGTTCAGTCACCTACTTAGAGACGTGTTATGTATGAAGTTTTCATGAATTTTATTGTGATTTCAACAAATTCTAGAACTCATTTGATAATCACTCAAGGCGAAATCCTAGAATTCCATCACTTAGGAAATGATTTAGGCTGTTTTTGGATCGATTGAGCCTTTCAAACCAACCCTTTTTATCATTATCACTAGTTAACCCTTTGAGCCTTTATTTTTAAACATAATTTAGCCTTGTTTTTCGTTCTTTGAACTTAATGTTTATCCTATCCTGATTTTGAGCCTAACACAATCCTACCCGCTTTATCATTAAGAGACTTTATTGTTCTTCAAGCTTTTTACGAGTTTGTTAGAAAGTGTGGTTATCACAACCCATGCGTGCGAAGAATTGATTGCGGTTGCGAAGTGTTTGTAAAATCAGTGGGGGATGTGCATGTTTCAGCATTCTTATTGTTATTATTTTTGAAAAAAAAAAAAAAAAAAAAAAAAAAAGGGCATTCTGACTAGTTTAAGGGTATTTCGGCTGGAAACCAGAACCCCCTTAAAAACTGCCAGCAGTACTGGCAACCTCTGGTATAACAACCCACGTACACCTTAGACGCATCTCCCTTGCCTTATTTAAGTTTAAAAAAAAAAAAAAAAAAAAAATTATAATACAAGTTTGAGGCGTGTAAATTAGTGGACACACTGGTTGGTGTTGAGAAGAAGTGGAGTTCGATTTGATTTTAGAGTTGCATGAGGAAAATTGAGTCTCTGACTTTGTTTTTCATATCATTTTCCTTGGACCCATACCCTGGCCTAAAGTTACAACCTTTCAAAGACCTATTGATCCCAGGGGATGTGAAATTCTACATTAGTGGAGAGTGGTTTGAAAAGTGAGCCTATGGAGTTTGATTCCATGATTCACATATAAGTCATAACCCGAATACTGAGATCAAAAATTTTGTTCATGAATGTTGTGCATAACACCATCCGTTTGTAGACTAATGGTTTGTGGTTGTTGGATGTTCTAGGGTCGATAACAAAAATGAAATTGATGTTTGCATTGTCTGTGAGTTTTAGGTGATTTTTAATTATCTATTTATTTTTGTGTATATGCAATTTTTGAGACGTCTTTATGAATTGATCCAAGATTTTTCTTTAGATTGTTCTTGTTATGTTTATGTTTTGTTACTTTTGGAGTTTAGGATAAGTTTAGTGTGGGATGTTTGTGGGTATCGTCACTGGAAACCCACGAGACTAAAACTCGTCCAACTAGGGCCGCCTAGGGGTTTAAAGGCTTTTGCATACGCTAATGCAATCGTGTCAATCTACGAAAGTGGTTTAGAATAGTTTAGATATAGGTTTTAATTGGTTGTTTTATTGTCAAGATAGAGACTTATTTTATCGCTTATTTTGCTAGAGACTGCAAAAAGCTGGTTGGGGTTGTGATAAGAGCTTGAATGTTGATATTTTGTTAGTGATTTAATTGGTTTATTTATGGAAAAATGTGCTTAAAGTGTGGAATTTGGATTATTTCTTTCATAAAACCATTTATGGGATCACGGGTGCACTTTAAGTGTTTTCAGGCTCAAACAGGTTGTTGAGAAAAGAAAGCTATCGATAGGATTCACGACACGCAGAACAACGGCCAAGATCAGGGTCGAAATGAGGGAGTTGTGGTACGTCGAAGATGTTACGGAAAATCTGGAAATTCTTCATCATGAGTATGCCTCGATGTTTCTACATAACTTGAGCTGTAGAAGTCGGAATTTGACGATTCTGGTGGCGTTGGAAAGCTTATTCAAAGAGCTACAATGTTCGTGTTGATTACTTCATCTAATTCTGAAGTTTACAGATTCTTTGGTAGAAGGAACGATCACCGCGGCGATCATTCTTACCGCCGCGGCGATGGGTCGCGGGTTGTGTTATTTATTATCCTAATCCAATCTGAATGGGTCAAGTTTTCTAATATTATTCCAGCAAACAGAACCCAAGAGGATATAAAGGAGAGCTTGAAGAAGTAAGGGAGACTTGGAAGGGGAGAAGAGGACGGCTACCATTGAGAGATCGGGATCCTGAAAGCTCTCGTTCACCGATTAGAGAAGTTTATCTTTTTTCTAGATTGATGTTATTAATCAGAATGTGGGTTTTTTTATTTTGATTATGAACTAACTTTCTTGTCTAGGGCTAAGATGTAGCCCGATTTATGATATATGTTGACTTGAATGGTTGTTCATCCTTATTGAGTTTATGATTCTAGTTTTATTACTATGCAAATGCTTTCAATTCTCAAGGGCCCGAGGGTTGAATGATTGTAAGGGTTAGGTTGAGATCGAGAGATGAAACCGATTTGTCTTAGGTAATAAACCTAGATTGAGCGAACGCTAGAGATAGGTTACCGCGATCTGTGAGGCTCCGGTAAATTCCATAGAGCTTAATGATCTCTTAGCTCCTAACTCCAATTTAGAGATATCTTGGGTTATTGTTTAAGGGTTATTTGCTTAATTGCTCGAGAGAGTTAGTGGAATAATAGGGGATTTGGCTTTTGAATAACACTCGATTAGGTTAACAACAAAAGTCAATGTATAGGATTAAATTGGGCTACATCTTAGCCCTAGACAAGAAAGTTAGTTCATAATCAAAATAACAAACCCATCATTCTGATTAATAAACTCAATCTAAGAAAAGTAAACTTCTCTAATCGGTGACAGAGCTTTCAGGATCCCGATCTCTCAATTGGTAGCCGTCCTCTTCTTCTCCCTTCCAAGTCTCCCTTAACTTCTTCAAGACTCTCCTTTATATCCTCTTGGGTTCTGTCGTGCTTAGATAATATTAGAAAACTTGGCCCATTCAGATTTGGATTAGGATAATAAATTAACACAAACCCGCGACCCTCGCGCGGCGGTAAGAATGATCGCCGTGGCGATCGTTCCTTCTATCCAAGAATCTGTAAACTCAGAATTAGATGAAGTAATCAACATGAACATTGTAGCTCTTTGAATAGCTTTCCAACGCACCCAGAATCGTCAAATTCCGACTTCTACAGCTCAGTTATGATGAAACATCGAGGCATACTCATGATGAAGAATTTCCAGATTTTCCGTAACATCTTCGACGTCCCACAACTCCCTCATTTCGACCCTGATTCTTGTGCCGTTTGTTCCGGCGTGTCGTGAATCCTATCGATAGCTTTCTTTTCCCTTCAACCACTGTTTGAGCCTGAAAACACTTAAAGTGCACCCGTGATCCCATAAATGGTATTTATGAAAGAAATATCCAATTCCACACTTTAAGCCCATTTTTCCATAAATAACCATTAAATCACTAACAAAATATCAACATTCAAGCTCTTATCACAACCCTCAACCAGCTTTTTGCTAGTCTCTAGCAAAATAAGCGATAAAATAAGTCTCTAATCTTGACAATAAAACACCAATTAAACCTATATCTAAACTATTCTAAACCACTTTCGTAGTTGCACGATTGCATTTAGCGTATGCAACAAGCCTTTAAACCCTAGGCGGCCCTAGTTGGACGAGTTTTAGTCTCGTGAGGGTTTCCAGTCGATACCCACAAACATCCACACTAAACTATCCTAAACTCCAAAAGTAACAAAAACATAAACATAACAAGAACACTCTAAAGAAAAATCTTGGATCATTTCAAAAGACGTCTCAAAAATTGCATATACACAAAATAAATAGATTAATTAAAATCACCTAAAACTCACAGACAAGCAAACATCAATTTCATTTCATTATCGACCCTAGAACATCCATACAACCACAACCATTAGTCTACAAACTCGGTGGTGTATGCACCATCATGAACAAAATTTTTGATCTCAGTTCGGGTTATGACTTATATGTGAATCATGGAATCAAACTCCATAGCTCACTTTTCAAACCACTCTCCACTAATGTAGAATTTCACATCCCCTGGGATCAATAGGTTCTTGTAAAGGTTGTAACTTTAGGCCAGGGTATGGGTCCAAGGAAAATGATATGAAAACAAAGTAAGAGACTCAATTTTCCTCATGCAACTCTAAAATCAAATCGAACTCCACTTCTTCTCAACTACCAACCAGTGTGTCACTAATTACACGCCTCAAACTTGTATTATAATTTTTTTTTTTTCAATAATAATAACAATAAGAATGCTGAAACGCACATCCCCCACTGATTTTACAAACACTTCACAACCCCCAATCAATTTCTTCGCACGCATGGGTTGTGATAACCACACTTTCTAACAAAACTCGTAACAAGCTGAAGAACAATAAAGTCTCTTAATGATAAAGCGGGAGGATTGAACAATTAATTGGTGTGAAATCTATGCCCTAGGTTTAGTCATATTGATTTTTACTTCAAAGTGTTACAAGTTTTACTTTCATTCAGTACTTAATTTTAGTGGTTAGTTTATTTACTTTTCATAAAAATCATTCTTAAACTTCAGTTTAATCAAATAGTATAGATATAATAGTTTGTACTTGGTAGGTAGTTCCTTGGGATTCGACACTCGTTTACTCGAGTTTTACTACTTGCCATTTCGACACTTGCGAATAGCCTGTCAAGTGTGGAAAGCATTGAGGAGATTCGCCCAAGCAAGTCCCAAGGGGAGAGAGAGCCCAAGCACTTCGGCCCAAACCATTCCAAGTCCAAGCCCACAAGGAAGCTCAAGTCCCAGAGAGAAGCCCAGTGTTGAAGTAAGCCCATTCGGCCCAATGCATCTCTCAAAGGGGAAAGTCCACTTGAACCTTATTGATCCATTGCATGATCTTCAAGGCCCAATCTCTTGCACCCTTTATAGTAGACTTGATTAGGATCATTGATCAAGTTTGGGCATAAAGTGAGTTTTTTCAACTAATAGGGTGGTTAAAGACATGGACCCTAGAATTAGGGAATCATGTCCCTTTTTGCATTAATGGGTATGGCCTTATTTTGAATGGAAGCTTGTAATTTTTATGTAATATTATTATTTTTCATTTTCTTGAATGATTTGTTGATTACTCTTTTAACCTTGTAATTGCCTATATAAAGGCAACTATTCTCCTTGTAATGGTAGTTCATGAAAATTATCAAAAACTTGGTTTAACCATTGAGAGAACTTTGTGTTCTTATTGATTTCTTTACCAAGTTCTGCAAGGAGATTTGGTGGTGAATCGATTCAAGTTGGTGGAGAATTCCTTTATGCTTGAAGTGTTCATTCTTGTCTTAACCTAAAATTTGCAAGTAAGTGCAACATTGCTTCCATTTTGTTTGGCCGAATTTGAGCTTAAGTTTAGGGCTATTTTGTGTTGTTGTTGTTGAAAATTGGTTGGATTTGGATCATTTGGTATCAGAGCTTAGGTTGTGAATTGGAGTAGGATTGATTGAATGAAGTTGGCCGGATTTTGGAGTATACATGCCGGATTTGGAGTTCTTTAGCCTAAGTGTTTTCAAAACTTCTCTTTGTTACAAGTGAATGAACAATTTTTCTCTCTCATCAAACACTATTCCCCAACCAAATCCCTTACACCTTTTTCCCTTGTAAACAAACCCTTGCCACCTCACCCAAACCCTAACCAATTCCCTCCAAAGTCAACTAAACCCATTCCTTTACAACCAAACCTTAACCCTTAACCCAAACCCTAAACCCTAAACACAATTAATTAACCTAATCTCATCTCCTAAACACCCATTCCTTAGCCTAAACACAAAAACACTATTCATAGAACACTATTCACAGAATACTTACACTTAACCAAAATCACCAAAACTCATACACTTGACCTTTCCCTCCCATTTTCCATTTTTCTTTAACTTTCAAAAAGTTACTGTTCATCCGGAGTTACTGTTCACAGTAGCTAAACTTTCAAAATTCTCATGGAAAACAATTCCTCTTCCCCCCAATTCCACCCCCAACACTACGGGAAAGTGCCAACAAAAGAATTCAAGAAGAACTTGATGAAGTAAGAGAAATATGTCAAGCATGATGGAGTTGATGGTTAACATGTAAGGACATTGCCAACCTTTCACAACCCAAAACTACTTTTGAGGAAACCCCACAACCACCCCCACGGGATGGTAGCCCACACTACCCAACGAACCATCCTTAGGACACCATTGTATATGGAAAACCTAGGAGATAGTAATGATTCATCTAGTGAATCCGAAGTGCCTAGGAGAGAATTTGATGATGATAGGGGTCTTAAAGTAGACTTACCCGAGTTCAATGGAAGTCTTGACCCAAATGACTTCATTGATTGTTCATGAGATTGAGCGGGTATTTGAGTTTAAGGGCTATAATGATGAAAAGAAGTGTAAAGTAGCCATATTAAAGTTCAAGGAGTATGCCTCCTTGTGGTGGGAAAATACAAGAAGAAGAGAGAAGAAGGGAAGGCTAGAATTAGATCATGGGAGAAATTAAGGAGAGTGTTGAGAAAGATTCTTGCCCATAATCACAAACAAGACCTTTATCTTAAGCTCCATAATTTGAAGCAAGGAGATGAAAAAGTTGAGGAGTATATTCGGGAGTTTGAAGGGTTGATGTTGAGAAGTGATATTCCCGAAGAGAAAGAGCATACAATTGCAAGGTTCTAGGCGGTTTGAGTAAGGACATTGCATACAAGCTTGAGTTGCAAGCTTACCATTCCTTTGGGATGTTTGCAAGCTGTCTACAAGGATTGAAAACAATTGAAGAGCATGAAGTCCTTGGCACCCAGAAACTCTTTAAGGAAAGTAACTACCAAAGGGGTTCACCTTCCTACACCAAACCATATGTGGCACCTACGCTTATGATAAAAACAAAGCCATGAAACACCAAAGGAGAAAACAGGTTTGTGGAGGAATGATGCTCCACGGCCTGATTTGAGAACAAGAATGTTTCAAGTGTCAAGGATATGGGCCCTTCCAAGCAAATTGTCCATACCGAAGAGTTATGACCCTTAGAGAAATAAAATGGATGATGATGCTTGTCAAAGGATTCTAGTGAAGAAGAGGAAGTAGATGAGAGTGAGAATGAGGTTATTGAGAGCTGATAGTGGAGAGATGCTTATCTCAAGAAGTTGCTGCATACTCTAAACCCCCAAGAGAACCAAAGGGAGAACTTTGTTCCATACAAGGTGCACTATCAAAGGAAAAGTTTGTTCAATGATCATTGATAGTGGGAGTTGTACCAATGTTGCTTCCACCAAACTTGTGGAGAAATTAGGGCTGTTGGTTGTGGATCATCTCACCCGTACAAGCTACAATGGTTAAGCAATGGAGACACCATACAAGTAGTCAAGCAGTAGTGGTACCTCTCCATTGGAGGAGCTATTCGGATGAGGTACTTTGTGATATCATTCCCATGGATCTTGCAATCTTTTACTTGGAAGGCCATGGCAATATGATAGAGAAGTGATCCATGATGGCCGCAAGAATACATACTCATTCAAGCTCAACAAGAAGTCTATTACCCTTGCACCCTTAGCCCCCCCCAGCCATTATCCAAGCCCCACACAAACAACTTCCAAACACTTTCCCAAATACCATCCAGGCACCAACCCGTAAAACCGTCTTCCTAATAGCACCAATTAGAAAAGTTTTCCTAAAACACAAACCTCTCATTGCCCTCCTCATAGCCGAGACAAACCAAGAGAGAGAGCAACCTGAATTTCACCCAAAAGTTCACCACTCTCTGGATGAATTTGCGGATGTTTTTCCTAGTGAGTTACCAAGGGGTTTGCCACCACTTAGGGAAATAGAACATCATATTGATTTGGATCCCGGTGCACCTCTTCCCAATAGGCCAGCATATAGTGCAATCCCAAAGAGTCAAGAGACTTCAAGACAAGTTGAGGAATTGATTCCATGGGATTTGTGAGAGAAAGCATGAGCCCTTGTTCAGTTCCAGCCTTGCTTGTACCCAAGAAGATGGCACTTACCGATGTGTATGATAGTCGGCCATCAATCGGATAACTATCAAGTATAGGTATCCCATTCCACGGTTATGACATGTTGGATGAGCTTCATGGTGCAACCATCTTCTCAAAAATTGATCTAAGAAGTGGTTACCATCAGATTAGAATGAGAGAGAGATGAATGGAAAACGGCATTCAAGATCAAAGGAGGATTGTATGAATGGATGGTGATGCCTTTTGGCCTTTCCAATGCACCAAGCACCTTCAGGAGGTTAATGAATGAGGTACTCAAACCTTCATTGGAAAATTTGTGGTTGTATATTTTGATGATATATTGTTATAGTACTTGTGAGGATAGTCATGTAGAACACCTTAGCTTAGTGCTTGAATTATTGAGGCAAAAGAAGTTGTATGCTAAGCTTGAAAATGTGGAGCTATTTATGAAACAATTGGTGTTCTTGGGTTATTAGTTTCGGGAGAAGGAATTAAGGTATATCAATCCAAGATAGAATCCATTCAAAATTGGCCTAAACCTGGTTCAATTATGGAAGTTAGGAGTTTTCATGTTTATCCTCTTTCTACCGTAGGTTTGTCCCTAATTTTAGTTCCATATGGCTCCCATAACTGAATGTTTGAAGAAGGGATCTTTTGAGTGGACTAGGCAGCAAATGAAGCTTTAATTTGATTAAAAAGAAGTTTGTGAAGCTCCCATCCTTACCTTACCCGATTTCAACCAAGTGTTTGAAGTAGAATGTGATGCAAGTGGTGTTGGCATTGGGGCAGTTTTGAATCAATCCAAGAGGCCAACAGCATATTTAGTGAGAAGCTTAGTGATTCAAGGAGAAGTATAGCACTTATGATAAGGAGTTTTATGCTATAGTGAGAGCACTTGACCATTGGAGTCATTACCTTCGGCCGAAACAATTTGTCCTCCATTCAGACCACCAAGCTTTGAGGTTCATCAATGGGCAGCGTAAACTCAACACAAGACATGCTGAGTGGGTTGAGTTCATCCAATCCTTTTCTTGTTCTGAATTACAAACAAGGATCACACAATGTTGTAGCCGATCACTCTCTAGAAGGTATGCCTTACTTTCTTTGCTTGATTCTAGAGTTCTAGGTTTTGAATTAATGAAATTGTGCTATATGAGGAAGATTTGGAGATGAAAACATGCATAACTGAATGTGGGAAACCTGGTTTTGAGAATTATATTATGCATGATGGGTACTTGTTCAAGGGTAGAAGATTATGTGTCCCTAAGGGTAGTTTTAGAGAACTAATTATGAGGGAGCCATAGTGGTGGGTTGGCAGGCCATTTTGGGGTTACTAAGACTTTAGAACCTCAAGGAATATTTTTATTGGCCTAAAATGTTAGGGGATGTTCAAGCTCTTATTAGAAGGTGTGGATCATGTCAAAGAGCTAGAGTCAATTCAAGGCCGGACCTTACCTACCCTTACCCATAGCCGAGCACCCTTGGGAGGATCTTAGCATGGATTTTGTGGTTGCATTGCCTAGGACACAAAGAGGAAAAGATTCCATCATGGTAGTGGTTGATAGGTTCTCAAAAATGGCCCTTTCATATCATGCCATACCACACATGATGCCTCCAAAATTGCCGAATTGTTCTTTAGAGAAGTGGTGAGACTTCATGGTATTCCGAACCATGTCTCGGATAGGGATACAAAATTCTTGAGTCATTTTTGGAGAAGTTTATGGGTAGACTAGGGACAAATTAATGTTTAGCACCTCACACCACCCGCAAACCGATGGTCAAACCGAAGTGGTGAATAGAGTGTTGGGTAATGTCCTAAGGAGTTTAGTGAGTAAGCATTTAAAGGATTGGGATTTGCAATTGCACATGCTGAATTTACCTACAATAGGAGTCCTAGTTCTACTACGAGTCACACTCCTTTTGAGGTGTTGTATGGAGTAAACCCACTTATCCCTTTTGATCTCACCTTCCCTTCCCCTTGATTTTGAGCCAAGTGTGAATGCTAATGAGAAGTTGAAAGAAATGAAGAAACTCCATGAAACCGTGAGAGCTCAAATAGAATATTCAAATGAGAAGATCAAGAATAAGGCAAACAAGCATAGAAAACCTAAGCTTTTCCAACCGGGGATTTAGTTTGGATTCACTTGAGAAAGGAGAGGTTTCCAAGTAAAAGGAAGAGTAAATTAGCTCCTAGGGCTGATGGACCTTTTGAGATTGTTGAGAGGGTAAATATAATGCTTATAAGGTGGAGTTGCCTAGTGAGTATGGGGGAGTCTCGGCCACCTTCAATGTGGGGGATCTAAGCCCATACTTGGAGGACGACTTGGATTTGAGGGCAAATCCTTCTCAACCCAGGAGGATGATACGTTTACAAGTCCTAAAACCTTGTAAACATGAGTGGACAAGGAATTACAAGTCCTAAAACACTCGTTAATTCGATTGAATCAAAGAATTCATTCCAGTCCTAAAACACTTGGATTGTAGAGTGTGGAAAGCATTGGAGGAGATTCGACCCAAGCAAGTCCCAAGGGAGAGAGAGCCCAAGCACTTCGGCCCAAACCATTCCAAGTCCAAGCCCAACAAAGGAAGCCCAAGTTCACCAGAGAAAGCCCAGTGTTAAGTAACCCATTCGGCCCAATGCTCATTCCAAAGGGGAAGTCCACTTGAACCCTTATGGATCCAATTGCAAGATCTTCAAGGCCCAATCTCTTGCACCCTTATTAGTAGACTTGATTAGGATCATTGATCAAGTTTTGGGCTAATAAAGTGAGTTTTTTCAACTAATAGGGTGGTTAAAGACATGAACCCTAGAATTAGGGATATGTCCCTTTTTGCATTAAATGGGTATGGCCTTAATTTTGAATGGAAGCTTGTAATTTTTGTGTAATATTTATTATTTTTCATTTTCTTGTAATGTATTTGTTGATTACTCTTTTAACCTTGTAATTGCCTATATAAAGGCAACTATTCTCCTTGTAAGGTAGTTCATGAAAATTATCAAAAACTTGGTTTAACCATTGAGAGAACTTTGTGTTCTTATTGAGATTTCTTTATCCAAGTCTTGGCAAGGAGATTTGGTGGTGAATCGATTCAAGTTGGTGGAGAATTCCTTTATGCTTGAAGTGTTCATTCTTGTCTTAACCTAAAATTTGCAAGTAAGTGCAACATTCTTCCATTTGTGTTTGGCCGATTTGAGCTTAAGTTTAGGGCAATTTTTGTGTTGTTGTTTGTTGAAAATTTGGTTGGATTTGGATCATCATGTCTAAGGATCAGTGATACACTAACACGATCCTATGATTTATCATTGACTACATTCTAAATGTCCATGTGATTTATCGTAAATTGTCATATTTGATAAAAGTCTACTAACTATTTATCCATGCTAATGCCATAGTGACATAACTCTTATAATCACCCACACAATACTATCACATGATATTCAATAGAGACATTGCCCAATTAACATTACTTACATAGAGAATGCTTCGATGATTTGATCTTCTAAAGATCTGTATCATTCAGACATTTCACATATATTATAAATAATATAAATGAAGCAGTAAACATACATCTGAAATCAGAACTCTTTCTTCCATTCTTAAAATAATATTTACAAGATATAATATTTTGAAACCAACAACACGAATGATTCCTCGAACATATACTAACATATTCCTATATATAGAGTATCAATATAGAAAGGTAACAACAACCATCATTGCCACTCTAAAAGTGATCAAAAGCACATTCTTCTTGGTAAAACTGAATTGCATTGATTACTGTGTTATGAATAATGCGCATATTTTGCATATGATCGGCTCCTAGAATAGAAGCGAATGGATCGGGCATTAATGCTACACAGAAAAATCCTCCATTATATTGAATGTGCACAAACCTGCTATGTACTACGTAGTTTGCCCCTCGGAAATGATAGGTCAATGGTAGAAAATCTCTAAAATCTTGTCTGTGCATATAACAAAGTTTGAACGGTATACTTCTTATGCGAGGCACTCTCACGAGATTATAAGAATCATAGTGTAGACTAAATGTTGTTGTCACCAGTTCAAAAATATTGAGCCCACTCATGGCACTTGTGGTGAGTGTGGTAAATGGATTTCATGAATCTATGATGAAACCATGACCAAGTGTGGCGTCGAAGGAACCTGGTGGTAAATATAAGCGATAATTTCCAACACTTATATCTATAAGATCAAGATAATAAAGACTTCTGCGTACAAAACTTATAAAGGGCGTTGTTGGAATGTTTCCTTCAGGTAATTGAGCATCATCCCCAAACCTGAGTATATGAGGATGAACATCGAATGGATAATTTTGATCATAAGGAACAATACAATAAGAGAAAACACCACCAATGGTTTCATGCAATTGGCTCACTAGTGAGGTAGGATCTAAGTCTAATCCCAAGATCCCTGAAATCTTATTGGATGGTTGATTACCGAAGTAGAAATTTACGTTGTCATTCGAGCAGCCGAAGAGAACAGTAAATTCTTCGACTTCAAAGTTTCTATATATAAAATGAAATGATTCCGAGGAGAGATAACCTTTTGTTGGCCTAGAAGGACTTGGAGCATCACCATATGTTTGACTGTAGACGCAATCGCCATTAACACATTGGAAAACGCTGGATGGTTCATTGTAGTTACAAAGAGGGTGATCACAATTAACTCTATGGTAAGAAGAGGAAGCTTGTGAATTGTATATGGCATAATTTTGCTGGAAACAATTTATGCAAGGTTCACATTGTGTCCAACTCAAGCCACTACCAGTGTCCACCACTAAATACACAGAATGCACTGGGTGTCCAATCATCATATACGCAATATAGAATATATATTGACGGTCTGGAGCAGTCAGAAGCTTGTCATCACCAAATGTCATTAGTTTAGCTTTGGCCAGGGTGATATTAACCCTTCTTTCAACTCTTTCGTGGTGAGTAAGGTTAGGTTGATATAAAGGGGACTCACGAGAGTCTATTGGGATGAGCTTAATGCTGACTCCTTTTGATTTTGAAGCTCTAAAACTAAGTCTAGAAAATATAATTAGACTGAGAAGTACTACAGCTATTCGTAAGTACTGAGTCGCTTCCATTTCGGATGCTTGAGGAATTAATAGTCCCACCCAAGTACTTACAGTATTGGTCACAACAACCTTATAACTAACTTGAAAAAAAGAAAAAAATCTTTCTAATTAATTCCATCTAATTAGTATAAAACAGAAATTAACTAATAAATGATATAGAATAAGCTAATATTAGAATTTTGCTAAAAAAGAAAAAAAGAGTTAATAATTGATGTTAAACATTGATACAATCCATGTTAACAAATGATGTCTAAAAATGTTACGATGCTAACAATGTCTACTTTAAAGATAAAGGGCATGAAGCTTTAATCAAATTGATTAAATTTAACAGATTAAAATCAAGTGATAAAATGATACATAAAATAACTACTTATACCAATTCATTTACAACTGTTAGATTGAAATAAATCATATAGGATATCCTAACTCGACCAAATTGATTGAGCCGAGTGGAGATAGTTTGTGGGGAGGTATCCTGACTCGACCAACTTGAGGGACCCAAGTGGGGTCTTACGAAACTTGTGGAAGTGTAACTGTGTTTGTTTGGGCATAGCCGAGTGAGTATTTCACCTCAACTAGAGACGTAGGCCGAGCCAAGAAAGAATGGACGGAGGGGATGAGTATGAGCACGCCAGGACTTACATCTTGATGCCTGATGGAGAGTCTTTAGGGCCTCAAGGAGTTATTATAGCCCAACATGTTTGCTAGGAGGTGCAAGGTCGAGCCGAGTCAAGTGGAGCTAAGTCTAGTAAGAGTGGGGATGGACCAAGTGATAACTTGAATGAAGAGACTTCAACTGGTGGAGGTTAGGGGGATGAACCAAGCTGGTCGGGTGGAGGCATTCTTACAGCCGATTATCGGTCCAGACTCATGCCGAACGACGAATGGAGATTGAGGTATGCATACAAGATACTAGAGTCGACTCGCATTCGGATACTGAAGGTTCATGAGAGGATCGACTGGGATGTTCCTGGTTAGGTGGGCATGTATGAGCAACCCTACTTTGATGGGTTGAGGCTGTCAATTCCCCAGCTGGTCAGGGGAAGTTTTGCATCATTTTATAATAGCACCCTCCCAACTAATGTTGAATGGATGGAGACTGCTTATGGCCTTGGAGATTCTGAGTTCAAGGCACCGTGTGGAGTATGGGCTGCATGACCTCCTTTACTCATATCCCATGAAGGAGCATGATAAAGAGAAAGTGGAAAGATGCCTTTTTCTTCCTTAAAGGTGAAGATGTACTTGGGCCGAGTGGACCGGGGGACATTCCATTCTACTGGAAGGCCATGAGTGAGTGTTTTATCTTCTTGTCCTTAATACTTTGTTGACTGAATCTCATCTACTTGTCTTGTGCAAATGTCACTTACAATCGAGCTGGACAAAGCAGCGACCATCTTGACGAAAACACCAAGAAGATCCTAGCCATCCCCAAGAACGAGCGAGATTGAAGAGTGTTTATTTGACGAGCTGAGTCTGAGAGGGAGTCATTTTTGGGCGAACGTGAAGGAGATCTGGCAAGGTAGCCTGTTCCCTCCACTGAAGCGAATGTGGCATGTGTTGCTGACTCGTGGCATGTGTTGCTGACTCGATACTCCAACCATTTGTTGTATATAAATCCTCTTAACACCCAGAGAATTTTCACTTGCAGAGAGGTTAATGAAAAGTGGTTTCAAGCTTCCGAGTTCGAGTGAGGCCCTCGCAAAGCGCCAGGCCAAGAGGAAGAGACCGGTCATTGAGGAGCCTATTATTCCAGAACCGACTCGAGTGGAGGAAGAGGATGTTGTTACTCCACTGACTCGACCGATCTCGGGTGGAGCAAGGTCGTCTCAGTCGGTCAAATTGATGAGGAGACCAAGACGTTGACCGTCACCCTCCCTGCATCAGCCTCTGTCTATTCTAATGCCGCCTTGATGAGGAGCACACAACTACAAGGTTTTCCTCCTCGTTTTATGGAAAATGATCTTTGTGGGCCCCCACTTTCTCCAAATTGTACTACCATTGTTCTAATAGTTGATTATGAAAATGGAGATGGTAATGAGCATGAAATGAACTGGTCCTATGTAAGCATGGCACTTGGATTTGTGGTAGACTTCTGGAGTTTATAGGTCCTTTGCTTGTCAACAAAAAATGGAGGTCTGCTTATTTTAAATTCTTGGATCGCTTTAGGGACAAATGTAATAGTGTTGTAAAAAAATGTTGCTAGAGGTTTATTTTATTTTTATTTTAAGAGCTGTGTTGCCATGTGTACTTGAACAAAGTAACGCAAGCTTTACAGAGTAAAGCTATTTTGGTGAAGTAGTATATTCTTATTATTGGGTAAAGTAAAATGATGTTGTATATATACAAAGAACTATAGCTACGTACTTAACTAAACAAAACTAATCTAACCAACTAACTGCTTTACAACTCAGCAACTAACTAGTGTAACCAATTGAGCTGAATAAAACAATAAAATAATTTATTTGTATTTTATTCTGTACATTCCCCCTCAAGTTGGAACTTGATGGAAATCCAGCAAGCCCAACTTGGAAGTAAATTGATGAAACAAAGGACCAGATAAGGATTTGGTGAAAATGTCAGCAACCTGCAGTTTAGAAGAAATATGTTGAGGATGAACAAAACCAGCCTTAAATTGATTGTGAACCAAATGACAATCAATTTCGAGATGTTTGGTGTGCTCATGAAAGACAAGTTTGGCAGTGATATGGAGAGTAGCCTGATTGTCACACCAGAGAGGAATAGGAAGGTGAAGAGGAACATGAAAGTCTTGAAGAACATAGGAAATCCATTGCAATTCACAAACAGTAGAGGCAAGACTGCGATACTCAGCTTCAGTAGAGGATCTGGAGACAGTAGTCTGTTTCTTGGTTTTCCAAGAGATTAGAGAAGAGGCCAAGATAGACACAATAACCAGTTAAAGACTTCTTGGTAGTTGGACAAGAAGCCCAATCTGCATGACAAAATGCTTCTAAACGAAAAGAGCTATTGTAAAACCCCATTCTAATAATATATATATTCCCTTTGGTTTTGTTTATAAGGAGGGACTTTTCTGTCAAATTTTAAAGTTTGGTTAGTGGTGAAAATTAAGAAATGGAAACTGTTGGGTTTGCATGTAACAAGGGCACAAAATCTGGATGTTTTTGTAAGGAAAAGATGATGTGGCAGGGTTAAATTAGAATTAAGAGAATTTGGGGGCTGTTGTAAGAAAAAAAAAATTGTTTTATATAAATTTGGGTCGCTCACCCAAATGAAGAAGAAGAAAGTGGGGAGAAGAAAACCGAGAAAAAGAAAAGAAAGAGAGAAAGGAAGAGAGAGAAGGGAGAAAAGAAGAGAGAAAAGAAGGAAGAAGGAAGAGAGGACGTCGGCCGAAGGAGGAAGGGAAAGAAAAAGATAAATGAGGGAAAGAAAGTGAGGTGAAGAGAAGGATGGTGCTTGGGGCAGCTGGGTATTTCGGGTTGAGCTGAATTTTTTTAGTGTGAGTGGATCAAATGAAAGTTTTCTTAAAAAAATTCAGATTTATGTTTGCATGTTAAATATAGTTGGCCATTTTTGCTTTTTGATGAGTTTTGAGCTGAATTTGAAGCTTGCCGAACTTGCTTTCCTTTCCATGCTTTTGGATAAATGTTTGGTTGGTTAATTTGGTGCTTAAAATGGAGTGTATTTTGCTTGCATGTGTTCGGCTGAACATAGAAAAAGTGATACTGCATCAGATCTGGTCTTGTGTTGCATGTCATTAGATCTTTCTTAAAAGCTTAAGACTTATGTCTGCATGTTAATGTTTTGATGAGTTTTTGGATTATATGTGAAGTTTGTGTGAGTTGCTTGTTCTCCCATGCTTCGGCTGGATTTGGGATATATTTTATTGTAGAAGAATTGCTTTAAATTGGTCTCTTAATGATGTGTATTAGGTTGGGCAGTGTGTTGGTAAGTTGCTGGGATTTTGTTAAATAAGATATAATATGATATGAACAACTACGTTTGAATGCTATTTGTTGTAATGAGTAATAGTTTATAGAAATAGTAAGTCTTGAAAGTAAAAAAAAAAAGGTACTTCTCATTTATGATTGTATGACATTCCTTGGGATTAATGGTTTCTTTTATATATATAGGATTAAATTATTTATTTTTTTTGGTGATCATAAAATCTGGGTTTCATAATTATATTGATAAATTTCCTAATTTGGTAAAGGTTTCATGTTGTGACGTCTTTTTTTCTGGGAAGGTAGAAGTTAAGTGAGTAATTGAAAAGGGCTAAACTGCCAGTTTTGAAAACATTTTTTTTACAGTTTTAATTTTTCACGCATGTATTGATATATTCATGTTAAAGGAAATGTTACAATTTAGAGCTTGGAAATTGGTTGAACTGCATATGAGTTGAGATTTGTGATGTTGATATGATTTCCTGGTAATATTATAAATGTGGCGAATTTGTTAGTTTTGAGAATATGTTTTAAAAACTTGCAGTTTCACCCCTATATGTGACCTTTGAATATTATGTCATATATGTATGATTTATAAGCACATACGTAATATACTCTTGACTTACATGTTACATGAGATTATGCATGAGTATGTTGTGGTGCTAAAACCACCCTACGAAGTACCCATTTCCCCCAGTTTCAGGCTCTGCCCACGCGATGCAGGATTCCGCTGGGTATTGAGATATTTGGTCTTCAGGCTCTGCGCATGCGTATTGAGATATTTAGTGCTCTACCTGGGCGTTGAGTTTGTCCGCCAGGTATTGAGATGGTTTTCTTCAGGCTCTGCCCGCGCGATGATAGATCTTGCCGGGTATTGAGATGTATTTCCCAGCTCTGCCTGTGTGTGGGATGCCCACCAGGTATCGAGATTTTTCCCCAGGGTACTAGTTGTGGTGAGAACCTTTAGTATCAGTTTACTGCTTCGAAACAGGATATCAGTTTAAAGTTTTCAGATACCAGCCTACAGTTTTCAGTATCAGTTAATAGCTTCAGTTTTCAGTATCTGATGGATAGTTTGCATTAGTTATATGAAACAGTTGATGTTGTAGCATGATTTATAGAAAACATCGTCTTTAGAAGCATAAGCATTTACAGCTATTCTTTAAGTTCTCATAAAAGAATTTTCAGCATTTAGTGATGAGCTAGGATTCAGAAATTGTTGTCAGTTTAATTGATCAGATTATAATACTTAGAACAATTAGAAATGAGTTATGCATGCATACATGGATGATTAGCTGCCACCATAAAAGAATGTTCAATGGAATCATGTTGTTTTCTGTATTTTATAAGAACCATTGCATGCCACTTTTGTTTGACGAATATTTTGCAAACTCCCCCCCTTTCCCCACTCACTGAGTATTTCAGCTCACCCCTTTTTAAATGTTTTTCCCCCCACCAGGACCTTCCGGAGATCGTGCCGAGCAGTGAGTCTCCGCTCAGGGTTGTGCCACGCGTTGACATCTTTTATGTGGGTTTTATATTTATGTCGCATTGTAAAATTTGGACTTTCGTTTCAAGAACTCGTGTTTTCCTTCATGTATTTCCTTTTCTTACATATTTTAGAATGTGTAGTATAAGTGGAAAACCTGATACCACAAGTTTCCCTAACTCTTTTCTTTTGTAAAACGAAAGATGATGCATGTCTTTTTTGAGATGTTGGAAATGGAAATACTATGATGTTATTCAGGAAAAGTATGTCTTTAAACAGGTTTCGTAGTTTTTCTACATGGCACGTCTCGAGTATCCGAGTCTTGTGGGAGCGCCCGGATCCTACGGGATGAGGAAATTCGGGACGGGTTGTGTCAGCTATGGGCAGGGAAAAACAAGCCTTTGGAAGGACAACCCTTCAAGTAACGTAGAACATGAACATTAGCTTCCCAATGATGAGTATAGGGACATTGAACATATTGACTGAGTAGCTGAACTGCATAAGAAAGATCAGGTCGAGTGAAATCAAGATAAAGAAGTCTGTCAACCAATCTGCGATATTGATCAGGATTAGCAAATAAAGTATCCTCAATAGAACAAAACTTGAAGCCTTTAGGTAAAGGAGTAGCAGTAGGTTTGGCAGCAGAAAAGCCTGCATCTGTAAGAATATCCAAAACGTACTTCCTCTGATATATGTATGTACCCTGTGAGGATCGAGCAATCTCAAGACCAAGGAAATACTTGGCATATCCAAGATCTTTAATGGTAAATTGATCATGAAGGAACTTCTTAACAGCAAGAATGTCAGTTTCAAAAGAACCAATAATGATGACATCGAACAACAACCTGATTGGGAAAATTCCTTCAAGCACTCAACTAAAGAGCTTTGATGCCTCTTCTTTTATTGGCAATGAACTTTGTGGACCTCCACTTCAGAATTGTACAGTGATTGTTCCAAAACCTGAGAAAAAAAATAGAGATGGTAGTGAGCATGAAGTGGACTGGTTCTATGTGAGCATGGCACTCGGATTTATGGTGGGCTTTTGGAGTTTCATAGGTCCTCTGCTTTTCAACAAAAGATGGAGGTACATATATTGTCGTTTTTTCGGTTGCCTTGGGGAAAAATTTGGTAGTGTTATAAGGATATGTTGCTAGATCTTTTTTACGTTTGGAGATATGTCGTCTAGTGTACTTTGATCACCACATGAAAATATTATAAGAAGTGGACTTTGTTTTTTGTNAAAAAATACTTAGGTAAAGCTAATTGAAACATAAGGGATCGAGCTACTTGAAGCAAATGTTTATGTTTACTTTCAACTAATCCATTCTGTTGGGGTGTATAAGTGCATGATCTTTGATTTAAAATGCCATGTTCAAGGAAAGGAATTTGACAATCTTTGCTAAGAAACTTAGTTCCATTATCAGTTTGGATTTTTTTAACAGACAAGGAGAACTAATGTTTAATCATTCTAAAAAATGTGGTCAATTTATGAACTACTTGACTCTTATGAGTTAAAAGAAAAGTCCAAGTAGCTCTACTGAAATCATCAACTAGAGTGAAAAAATAATGTGCCCCTGTAAGTGTAGCTACTTTATAGGGTCCCCAAATGTCGATATGAATCAATTCAAAAGCTGTGTGAGAATGAGTTGTGCTAGGATGGAAAGGTAATCGATGTTGTTTCGACAAAGGACAAACATCACAAATAAAAGTAGGAAAATCAGAATGCTTGATAATAGAAGTTTTATTAAGAATATCATGTGATGGATGGCCTAATCTTTGATGCCACAAAGTCGATGTTGGAACACTATTAGTGACAAAACAGAAAGTGTTACAAGTATGTGTAGTAGCAGGTAATTCAGACCTAGATACAAACTGTGAAGAAAATGTTTTAATAGTTTCTGTTGTAAAAGAGGATTTATCTAGAATGTATAATCTTCCCACGAACTTGCCAACTGCCAATATTACTTCAGTCTACAGATCCTAGAAGAGATAATGAGTAAGATAAAAAACAAACTTGATGAGTGCGGACTTCGAAAGTTTATTTACTAAAAGTAAGTTAAACTTAAAATTTGGAATATGCAAAACCTCATTAAGTGTTAAAGCTGGCTACAAAACAACTTTTCCTATGTGTTGGACAAAATTAATTGATCCATCTGGTAAGTATACAGTTGTGGGTTTATGAATTGAATTATAGGTTTTAAACAAGGCAAGATCATTACACATATGGCTCAAGGCTCCTGTATATATAATCCAAGATCCTGAATCTAACAACTGCTTGTGTTAGACCAGTACCTGCAAAGTCAAAAAATGAGGAAAATCGATTGTAAAGCCATCAACTAATGCTTTCGCTTTCATAAGTTTGGCCAACTCTTGCTGGATTAATTCTGATATTGTTGTTCCCCACTCAGTTCCAGTATTACCAAGTTATTTCTCAACTTCTAGAGGTGTATCAGTCATATTTGCATAAGTCTTGTGTTGAGTCTTTCCCTTTTGTTCCTTCAAATCTTTGTACCAATCTGGATAACCATGAAGCTTGAAACAAGTCTCCTTCGTATGTCCATCATTATTGTAGAAATCACAATGCCTCTCTGACTTTTTAACCATATCCTTCCTCTTGTATCATGTCTTGGCAATAGCTTCTTTCTTAACATCTTGTGCTTTTACAAACATAGCACTATTCTCAAGATTATCTGCAAACGCTACATGTACCTCTCTCTGCTTTTCAACTTGCAAGATCATTGAATATGCCTTGTTAATGGTGGGTAAGGGATCCATAACCAAAATCTAAATTCGAACATGATCAAAACTATCATTCAATCCCATAAGGAATTGCATCAAACAATTAAAAGAAGTCATCTTTGCCATCGATTTAGCTGTTCCACAACTACACTATGGTATAGGCATTAGACATGTCAATTTATCCCATAACTTCTTTAGCTTTGTGTAATATTGTACTACTGGCATATTTCCTTGATTAATTGAACTGATATCCCTTTATATTTGATATAACAAAGGTCCATTACATTCACCAAACCTTTCTTCCAATTCCTTCCACAAATCTTTAGTTGAGGTTGTATATAGGAAAGCTTCAACTATCTCTTGCGAAATCGAGTTCAAAATCCAAGAAGTAACCATGCAATCTACCCTCTTTCATTGCTCAAATTCTGGATAACTTTCATCGAGCATTTTACATTTTTCCATTAATAAACCCTAACTTCACTTTGGCTCCTAATGCAATTTCATCGAACGACTACAAGATAAGTAGTTCTTATCCATTAGTGGAGTTAAAACAAGAATCATTCCTGGATGATCAGAATTTTGTTGATAAAGAGGATCTTCGCTTCATATGTTGTCTCCACTTCGTACTGAATCAGATTCTATCGCTGTTTCACTTCGAAGATTCGAGCTCCTTATATTAGGTTCCATGACGACCAGAAACAATAGTATATCACAAAAATATAAAAGCAATGGATTTGTAAAGGATCTATTGCTCTGATACCATGAACAAAGAAAAGCAAGGTTTTACAGAGTAAAAGCAATTTTGGTAAAATAGTGTTCTCTATTATTTAGAGTAAAGTAAATGTTGTACTTATACAAAAAACTATAGCTACGTAGCTACTTGGACTCTTGATAGCTAATCGAAACTAATCTAACCAACTAACTACTGTGTAGCTTAGCAACTATCTAACGTAACCAACTGAGCAATACAATAAAATAATTTATTTTATTATGTACAAATGGTCATTGGAGCTCTTACTTGATCGATAGTTCTAAGATCACTGGGGATTAGTTGAGGTATACGCAAGCTGGCCTGGACACTCCAATCATAAAAAAAAGATTTTGATTTATAAAATTAATTCCCTCTATACATTTCTTACAATAATTTTTACATGGATTAGAATATTATTACTTTATTACCATTGAATTGGTAAACTAGATTTGTTGGTAATCATATATTGGTCAACTGAATTATTTAATATCATTTAATTAATTATTTATGTCTACTTTAATGACGAATGAAGAGTTGATTAATTAGAAAAATGTCAATCATATTAATTGTTGATATCAAACTTAGACTAGACCTTGGCTTACTAAAATTTCAGAGTTCTATTATTGGAAGCTCGCTCCTTTAATACTAAATTAATGCATCCAGATACCATTCTAATTATATAATTGATTAATATAATATAGAGCTAAATCACGACTTGATCAGTGTTGATACAAGATTTGCACCAACTAGAAAGATCCGATTGACCTTGACGGAATCGGAACCGATGTGTGCGTGATTAATGATAACCAGAAATGTATGACAAAAATGAAGTAAAATAAATGACACAAAGAGTTTTAAAGTGGTTCGACAATTTAAGATTTTGAGCCTACGTCCACTGTTTTTGTATTTGTTGTGAGAGCTTACAATAGTATTCCTAGAACAATTTGCTAACCCCTTTCTCATCGTTGGAAGGGGTTTTTATACAGATTTTGTACAAAGGAAAGAGTAAAAATAAAGGGATTACAATTAAGATTAAAATGTAACTCCGATATTCTTGCGATTGAGCATTGAGATTGCACCAAGATTGCTATCGATCTGATCCCTTTTGAGATATCTAAGATTTGAGGTTATCTATAAGTTAGTTAAACAACTATAGAGATTGGTCGCAACGCGCTTGTGCTAGGTTGAGCTACATCTCGACGAGCTTATGCTGGGTCGGACAATTGATTGAGCCAAACTGATTTTGGATCGGGCTATAACCTCGCAATTCTCCGAGCTTGATGGAAAAATCACACACAACATCTGCCCTCTAGTGTTCGGTGCTTGTTTTGAGCTTCGAAGACTATTGCTCGATTTGGTGTCAAGCTCGGACTTCGTCGATTGTGTGCTGAATGCATATTTGGTCGAGCTTCGTGAGTCGAACTCATCTATAGTCGACGTAATCAAGACTTGACCTTTCCTCTACTATGATATTCTTGATAAACTTAGAATTTCAAATGAAGGGCATATGTGTAACTTCCACCCGGTCATGTTGCATTAAATGCAGTAGCCTTTGGCAATTACTTTTCATCACGCATGGGCAACTACAATTGTCCACACGTGAAGTTGAGGCGATGTACGGTGATGGTTATGATTGTGGCAGTCTGATGGTTGATTGACCTTTGTAGATGATTGACACGTGGCCATGTCCAATGGCTATGATTGCATGATGAATGGAGGGCTGAGATTCACTGTAGATTGATTGTTATGATCGAATCCCGCCCCTTCGTCTCCCATGCAACCACTATAAAAGCAAGTAACTTCATTAGAATCCTACACACATTGCAAAAAACTCTTAGACTTTCTTTGCTCTTATTCCATCACTACTCTTTCGACTTCACGGTGTTTTTTCGGCGAGTTTCCCATTTTTATGCTTCAATAAGGCTTCATTCTCCTCCTTTATTTATTTTTATGCCTTTTGTGGTTAAAGGTGGTAATTGTCGTGGCCACATCAAGTTTTTAGGTTTTTTTTTTAGTGTTTCTGTCGATTTTGGGTTTAAGGAAGGTTTACGAAGGCAGCCGTCAGAATCTTGGTAGCTCGCTTGTGTTTCTTGTTTGACGTGAGCTACCTTCGGAGCTTGAACTAAAAGCAAAGTGTGGATAGGTTACCAAATTTTTGAGCTTTGACACTTGTTCACTTCTGTTTCGGGTACCTAGAGGCGAGCTTTCACCATGTCTTTGTCAGACATAGCATAGATCGCATATTTAATTCTCTAGTGGGTATAGCAGTTCTCACGGACATAATCCCTCAGATTTTTAAGGACATTGTTGTATGGAGCTCGAACCCCCGATGCTGCGGGCTCTTCTGACCATGCTTCCATGGAGACTCCTCTGCCGAATAAATCTCCAGCTCATAGGCCCCGGAAGGAACTACGTTCCTCGACTGGGGCCAAGGATATTGAGTGCATAACTAAAGTTTATGCACCTCAACTTTCCCTTAGAGCTTCGGGAGGTTTCTCCTGAAAAAATCCCCCCGTTAGTTGTGTGGCGGTCTGGATACCCTCTTAAGATACGGGATGTCCATTCCCCCTCATTTCTTTGTCGCCAGCATTTTGGAACGGTTTGGTATCGTTCCCGTTCAATTGTCGGCAAACTTGTACATAATCATTGTAGGCATGTATATAGCATACCAAATAGCTGACTTAGGTGAGCTATCTGTAGAAGAGCTCGTCCACTTGTACAGGTTGAAAAAGAGTGAGGACAAATGTACTATCTCTCTAAGGCAAGAAAAGTATATTTTAATGATTTGGTTGATGTCCCAAAGAAGTTCCACATTGGGACTCTCAATATTTTTTCTACAAGGCTAGGGAGACCAATATTTTTGCTCCAGAAGCTAGTAAGATTCCTACCCTTATGCGTGCAAAGAGTGTTTCCAAGCTCGACTGTCAAACTAACAAAATTCATTTGCTTTGCAGTAAACGTCGAGCAGAACTTCCTTCTTGAAGCGAGCTTAGAGTGGCTTCAACATTTTAGCAATCTCTCCGATAGTGAGTGCAACATTACCAAGCTTATCAAGGTTCCTCGGTTGAGAGAGTACAACTTTTATGCCAACGATGCCAAATTCAACATCATTTTTAAAAAAGGTAAGTGCTTAATTGCTCACTGTTTTTGCCCTTGCTCTGTTAAATTGCTAACTGTTTGCTTCTCCTTTTGCATATATGTGGGTTGAAAAACCCAAGGGCCTAAAGAAGAAAGCAGTAACGCTCGGGGCTGCTAAGAAACCGTCGATTGCTCCAGTGAAGAAGCAACCCATTGATACTGTTGGGACGCTCAAGCAAGGTGCCTCGCGCCTGGTCCTCAAGCATAGTGGTTGCGAGCTTGGGGAAGGCCTAAGTACCAAGAACCCCGCGATTGCCTCCAAAGCAATAGGGGAGAAAGGTGCTTTCGAGCTTCTACAAGGCTCGATGAAGAAAACCCCCGAGTCTGTTGGAGGCTCGAAGAAGCAGAAAATGTCCGAGTAGTGAGATGACTCGGACAAGAAGAAGGTTCCGGAGTAGTAGGAAGGCTCAGGCAAGAAGAAACTGACCAAGCTGCAAGGGGACTCAGGAAAGTAGAAAGTAGCCAAGCAACAAGGTGGCTTAGGCAAAGAGGTTGCTGGGCAAGCTGGTGGCCCGAAAAAAGCTATAGCCAAGGACTTGGCCAAAAAGAAGTTCGTTCCCATGGGTGAGGCCATCATTCCCATAGGAAGTAGGTGAGCTAACCTCTATAGAGAGGCAAACAGAAGGCGGACGAGACAGCTCAGGCTACGCTTGATGCAATGATCAATGAGCTCATTGAGCACATCGGTGTTAGGGCTTCAGTGGTCATGGAGGTCGTCATGCCATAGACTTATACAGGTCTTAGGGATGTGTCTCATCACGAGCAGTTGGCTTGGGTATGCAACAACGTGACCAAGGTATCACCAGTTCACCCCATTTCCTTTCTTATGTGCTTCTGTTTTTATTCCCCGTTGACTTTCTTTCTTTTTAGGCCTGTGTGGCGTCCAAGCTTCTCCTTGACGAAAGTTAGCCCACGTTGGAGGGTACTCATATGGGTTGGCAAGAGGCAGAGAAGGTAAAAAAGGATGCCTTGGCTAGGGCCAAGGTGATAGAGAAAGAGAAGGACTTGAAGTAGGCCAAGCTTGAGCGGCTCAAAGAAGAGGTCGAGGCCTTCGCGGTCAAGGAAATGAAGTTTCTTGAAAAAATCAAGGCGAGCAAGACTGCTTGAACAAAGGCTGAGGCGAAGTCGACCAAGGCTGAGAATAATTTGGCACAACAACAGGGTGCCAATAATAAGCTTAATTCAGAGCTCACCTCGGCTCAGAAGCTGCCTCAGTCTTGGAGGCCAAGCACAAGAAGGCTTCGCTTTAGCTTACCAAGGAGGTGGAAGATTGCAAATAGGCCGAAATTGAGGTTAAGCGGCTCAAGCTTGATGTCAAGGAGCTAAACTCGACCATTACGAGCAATGCTTAAGACACCTCAGTCTTCCCCATGTAGAAGCTGTGGGAAGCTCATCCATCACTCGACTTTTCCTTCCTTCCAAGGGCTTATTAGAAAAAGGTCGACAAGATGAAGACTGAGGCCTAAGGCATGAAGTACATGTATCTGGACAACTTTGAGTCCAATGGTGAATATAAGGAAAAGGTCAAGGAGGAAGAGGAGGATGTTGAGGTTAAGCAAGAGGTCATAGATCCACCTCCTCTGGCTACATTCCTATCTATTGCTATCGACCTTCCTCCGGTTGAGCCTTCAAAGGATGTCCCAACTCCTGCCTTTGAGGAAGTTGCCAAGACTTTTGCAGCCAATGATACTCTTGCGTTTGTTGGGGATAATCTCCCCAGTCTTGTTGGCGATGATGCCCTTGCTCCAGCTTAAATTTTTTTTATCTCTTTTTTGTTTTATTTTAGCTTGTAACTAAACTAATTTGATCAAAGAAAAATTTATTTCGTCCATTTTTGTCGAGCAATGTTTTTATTTCTATAGAGTCATCTCAATCGTTCTGATCCAACTTAACACAAAGAATTCGAATTTACTCCAAGTTATGTGTAGCCCGCTTCTTGAAGAACTTTTCAAACGTATAAGAAAATCTTATATGCGACAACTTCGAGTTTAGACTAGTCGTCTATCTCAAGTTTTGATCGCCAGTCTATGACTGATTTTCCTTCAACGTGTTTTACTAAAGTTTTTACAAGTTTTAACTTCGTCGATTAAGGGAATATCTCCTTTTATGAGTTGAATTTTGGCATGGCTTATAAAGCTAAGCTACCTTTTTTGAACTCTTGACTCTGAGTTTTGGATGTGATCGCTTAGGTCATGATTTTGAAATAATAGATAATAAATGATGAACAAAATAACAATAGATAAATAATGACGAACAAAATAGAGTTGTGAATAATACCTCTTTATTATTGAACAAAATTTGGCCATAAAACACCTTACATTGATTAAGAAAAACAAAACAAAATTGAAACCAGAGTTGGTTACTGGTAATACATTCGCAAATGCTCGGCGTTCCATGCTCGCAGTACAGCTTCACCATTGAGGTGTTTTAGGTGGCAAGTTCTTGGTGCAAGTTTTTTAGAGATCTTGAAATACCACTATTGTTAACACTCAGTATGAAGTTTAAGCATTTTTTACTCACAATGCTAAACCTATGAATAATCTTGCACAGGGAACCAAACAGAAGAAACCTATGGAGTGTGAATATTGTCATTTGACCAATCACACAGCCAATTTTTGCTGGAAGTTACATGGATATCTTGATAATCGACAAAGGAATAAACAGAAGAAAAGGATTAATTCCAATACTCCAGCTACAAATCATAATGAATCTCATATGATGGATGATCCACAAAGGACTTCTACTTCTATAAGAAAACCTTCATGTGTTTTTACTCTAGCACAATACCAGGAAATTTTGAAACTTCTTAGAAAAGATGGTTCAAATGTCAACCCTAAGCTAGCTCAAGCAAACTCTGAAATCATTGCCAATATAACAGGTAATATTACCTCTCTTTTTGGAACAGTTTTACATAATGAATGGATTCTTGATACAGGAGCTAATGACCCTATGACTTTTGTATTTCAAAGCTTGGAAAATGATTCTTCATACAACTCTTCCAAAAAACCTAGTGTTAAACTTCCAAATGGTATAACCACAACTACTACCCATACTGGAGATATATCCCTTTCATCTCAAAGAAAACTCCAAAGAGTTCTCTTTGTCCCTCATTTTACTATAATTTGTTATCTGTTTCTCAATTTTGTAAAGATAATCATGTTACAGTCCTATTTTCCCCTCATTTTTGCTTGTTTCAAGACCTATGGACTGGGTCAATGATAGTGATTGGTAAAGAATATCATGGTCTTTACTACCTGGTTATGCCATAGGCTAATAATCTGTCATAATTTATTTTACTCTATTATTGAAAATAAATTCAGCTTGTACACCAATCTTAATTACTTGTATTAGTGTTACTGCTACTATTTGGCATCATAGGTTAGGACATGCATCTATTTCTAGAATAAAATTGATTTCTTCTCTTGAGCATATATCTATACAAAAATCATTTTGACCTTGTAAATTTGCCCTATGACTAAGCAATGTAGAAAATCTTTTTCACATAGCCTGTCTTCTTCAACTCACATTTTTTATCTATTACATATTGATGTTTGGGGTCTTTACAAGGATCCAACATACAATGGTTTCAAATATTTTCTTACATTGGTTGATAATCATTCACGAGCAACTTAGACTTTTTTTAATGGTTATGAAATTAGATACTTTTCATGTGTTTAAACAGTTCATTTTGATGGTTCAAAATCAGTTATTACACCTAAGAAGATTAGGACAGACAATGGCACTGAGTTTTTTTTAACAAAGAGTTTGATTTTTTTTTCTAAGTTCTCTAGGTATAATTCATGAGCATTCATGTCTTTACACATCCCAACAAAATGGGGTAGTAGAAAGGAAGTATCAACATATCTTGAATATTACAAGAGCACTTAAATTTCAATCTCATGTTCCTATTCATTTCCGGGGAGAATGCATTCTCATTGCTACATACATACTTAACAAAGTCCCTACACCTCTTTTAAACAACAAATCTCCTTATGAATTTTTTTTCCATAAAACACCAGATTTGACATATTTAAGAGTGTTTAGCTATCTTTGTTATGCCACCGTTTTACGAAAAACAGATATATTTAGTCCAAGAGCTTTACCTAGCATTTTTTTTAGGTTATCCTACATTTCAAAAAAGGGTATAAAGTGTTTGACATTTCTAATAACCAGATTCTTGTTAGCAAGGATGTTGAGTTTTTTGAACATGTTTTTCTATATTCTGATTCAAAACTATATACAAAGTATACAACTTTATTTCCTAGTGTAGAAACCAATTTTGATTTTGATCCTACTAGATGTATGCCCAATTCTGACAATATTTAGGAATTTAATCCTTCATTCGAACCTGTCCATAACTCCTCCACTTTTTCCTTAGCTTCAAGTAATATTCCTTTTGCCGATCTTGATTTTCTTATTACACCTAATGTTGCTTCTCAATCAATCTAGCCTTCTTTATCTAGAAAATCAACTAGAACCTCTAGACCTCTCATATAGCACAGGGATTATGACATGCATGCCTAATAACCCAAGTATCCCATTTCTAACTTTGTTTCATACTCTCATTTATCCCACACATATCAGTGTCTTCTTTCTTTTTTTTTTCAACTCATACAAAACCTCAAACTTATCAACAAGCTGTCCAACACCATGATTGTAGAGTTGCTATGAAAAATGAGATCCTTGCTTTGGAATCAAATAAAACTTGGGAGTTGGTTCCTCTTCCACCTAGTAAGAAAGCCATAGGATGTAAATACGTGTACAAAATTAAATTTAAAGCTGATGGAAGCATCAAAAGGTATAAAGCTTGTCTTGTAGCCAAAGGTTACACTCAGCAAAAGAGTATTGATTATACTGAAACATTTTCTCCTATTGCTAAAATGGTTACTGTTCATGCTATCTTGGCTTTGGTTTCTATGAATAACTGATCTTTGTTTCAAATGGATGTCTTTATGCTTTTCTACAAGGGGATTTACAAGAAGAAATTTATATGAAAATTCCACAAGGACTTGAGCATACAACCTAGATTAAGCATACAGTTTGTAAGTTACTCTAGTCTTTATATGGTTTAAAACAAGCCTCAAGACAATGGCACCATAAGTTTACTACTGCTCTTCTTCAAAATGGTTTTCAATAGTCCAAGAGTGATTATTCTTTGTTCACTAAGAGGCAGGGTTTTAGCTTTGTCATTTTATTAGTTTATGTTGATGACATTCTCCTTACGGGTAATAATATCGTTGCCATTGATGAAGTAAAAAGATATCTCAATTTCAAATTCAAGATAAAGGATCTTGGTCACATGACATATTTTTTAGGGATGGAAGTCAGCAAGTCTAGCAAAGGTATTTTTTTTTTAATCAGCACAAATAGGCTTTGGAGATACTCTTTGAAGCTGGTTTGGTGGCCACTCAACCTGTAGACACTCCCTTTTAACAACATTTGAAACTAACTTCCATAGTCCTTGACATGATTTCAGGTGATACTAAAGTTGATCCCTTATTAAGAAACCCATCTCCTTACCAAAGATTAGTTGGCAAGCTCATTTATTTGCATATGACATGCCCTAATCTATGTTACTCAGTGCAACTTTTGAGTCAACACATGCACTTGCCTAAACACTCTCACATGCAAGCTGTTATGCAAATCTTGAAGTATGTAAAACAAAATCTTGGTCTTGGGATATTGTTTTATTCCACAAAGTAGTTTCGTCTCACTGCTTATTGTGATGCTGATTGGGCATCTTGTCCTATTTCTTGACAATCCTTGACAAGTTATTGTATCAAATTTGGAGAATCCTTAATATCCTGGAAGACTATGAAACAATCTATTGTTTCTCGATCTTCTTGTGAGGCAAAATATCGTGCCATGACTTCTACATGTTGTGAAATTATTTGGATCCTTAGTTTATTTCGTGATTTAGGAGTCCAATATTTACAACCTGCTACTTTGTTTTGTGATAACAAAGCAACCCTTCATATTATAGCCAATCCAGTTTACCATGAGAGGACCAAACATCTTGAAATAGATTGTCGTCTTATTCGTAAAAAAATGCTACCAAAGTAATCCAGACTACTCACATTTCTTCTATTGAAAAACCAGATGATTTCTTCACCAAAAGCTTATGCAAACGCCAACATCGTCACTTGATGTCCACGCTTGGACTCTTTGATATTCATCAAATGTATCTATAATGTAATTACGAAAGTTGATTGAAATAAAAGAGTTTTTTTTCTTCTCTCTCTGTCAAAGTGCTCTTATTGCTTCTTTTTCTAATAAATGTTATATAGAGATGATGTACTTTTTAAACTCATTCATATCTATAAATGACAAAAACAAGATATGATCTTTCTAAATTAACCTATCGTTAGCGTCGACTCAGTTTTTATAAGAAACATTCCTTGAGATGTTGAGGGATATTTTGTGATCCTAAAATACTTCAGATTTCGTTCACATTTTTAGAAATCAGAAATTAAGTCATCTCAATTCATGCATGCCTTGACATTTTTGCTTGCACAAATAGATCCAGATCCAAATGCCATCTAGTGAACCAACAAATATATTGATAGGGAGAATGACATTCTCCCACCCAAGGTTTGGCGAAACGACACTTTCCCATCCTTCAAGTTTCAAAATGACACTTTCCCAGCCTTCGTTAGATTCTGTTATATTTTTTGTTAATATTTTACTAAAAAGACAAAAATACCCATAAATATTTGACTTTATAAATTTTTTATTTTTTTAATTAGCCAAAAAGTCAAAAAAGAAACAATAATTAGCCCCACCTAAAAAGTTAGGAGTAATATTATGGAATTGTTTAAAGTTAAATAACCTTAATATTTATTTATTTATAATGTCATCAATATCCCATCACTATTATTCAATAATCTACTAAATTTATGATGTTTTTCATAATATATTGTTTTTCATTTTTACTAATTAACATAGAAAATTAATATTCCTAATTAATTAAATAAACAAAGGAAAAAGTTATCTTTACACTTGAACTAATAAATAATTGAATAAAGACTTTGACTTAACTAAATTTTAATTTATAATAAACTAATTAAGAAATAAACTATTTAAGGGCATTTCTGTCTTTTCAGTCAAATATTAACAGAAAACACTAATAGAACCTAACGAAGGGTGGGAAAGTGTCATTTTGAAACTTGACGGGTGAGAAAGGTGCCGTTTCGCCAAACCTTGGGTGGGAAATGGTCGTTCTCCCTATATTGATACTATAGAGTTATAATCATAATATTGTCAAGTTATCAATAATCCCTATATATATATACTATAAATCTATAATATATATATATATATAATATAGAGAGAGAGAGAGAGAGAGAGAGGAGAGATAGATCCTACTACAAATTCATCACGCAATTCTTTATAAGGTTATGTAACAAATATTAGTAAAAACACAATATTTTTTGTATATTTTGAAAGAGGAAACTACTCTAAACCCACTGAGGTTTTCCCTAATGACAATAAACCCCCTGTCCTTGGATATTGTTGTGAACCCCCTGTGAAAGTGTGAATTGCTAAACCCTAAGGTTTTGTCATTAAATATAACGTATAAAGGGAATAAATGTAAATGTAGTTATAATATATAATTAACTAAATAAAAAATGACATGGAAAAGTGTCTTATACATTTTTGTTTTAAGTGGCTGCCACGTATCACCTCCACCAACCTAACAAAACAAAACAAAACAAAAAATATATTTTACCCTAGGTCAAAGCATAAAGACACATTATAGAAAAGCGCTACAATCTCAAATTCATGAAAAACCCGTGAAGCAAAAACTCATTTGCATCGTTTTGTCTTTTATTGACGCCATTTTTATGTTTTTTTTCAAAGAGTTAAAGTTTTGGGTGATTGTGTGCATCGTGGAAGCAAGGAAATGGGGTAAGTTTTATACCTTGTTGTGCTTTTCTTTACGTGCTCTGTATACAGTGTAAACAATGATTTTGGTTGATGTTTCTGGTTTGCATGAGGGTATGAAATATGGTTTATGGGGTAGAAAAATTTAGTTTTCGGGTTATTCATAAAAATGGATTTCTTGAAAAAAAAAAAAAAAAAAAAAAGAAAGAAAAAAAAAAAGAAGGTTTTCTCATTGGGGTTGAAATTTGGTGAAATGGGTTACTATTTCATCATTTCTGGTTATATGTTATTTTGTTTATGTTCTAGTTTACATAAGCATTTGAGATATGGTTTATAGGATGTATTTCATAGTCGATTTAATCTTAAAAAAATAGGGTTTCCAGTTAGGTTTGTTGTTTGTTGAAATTGCAAGTGTAATATACATATTTTTGTTATTTTGTATCCTTTGTGAACTTTTATTTTTGCTAGTGGGGATAGTGACAAATCGAGTTAAATTATTTAGGCCGCATTATACCGTGTTCGTATGTTTTAGCCAAAAATGGTAATTTTTGTTATTCTGTTGAGAGGCAATATGATAATAATTTTTTTTTCTTTGTTTAATTTGTTATTATAGAGACAAACCCAAATTTTTTAAAGTTTGTCTATCTTCTGGTTTACATGAGGATGTGAGTGTGATGGGTGTAGATGTAAAAATCTACCGTTACAGAAAGAGGGACTAATCCCGTGAGGTTAAGGCCACTAGCGATCTGCTGCACCTGCACACGTAAGAAAACAAGCATGAAGCAGACGGAAAACACCAGGGTGGTATTTGCCGTAGGCACTCTGACGCTTAAGTCAGCAAGGCTGAGTGAGGCTAGTTTAGTGAGGGTTACGGATAGGAAAAGGTTACCAAAAGTCTAGTCGGGGATTGTGACTATGGTTGTAATGCAAAGTTCTCAAGTGGGAACTCCAAGGTCTGAAGGTGCAATGTCTCTGTCCTTTGTGAGAGGGCTGGCCTCTGCTTAAATAGCGACTACACGCTCTTCGAATCCTAGTAGGACTGGGAGTCCTTGCAGCGGTGGTCTTCTCAAAGAGTGGAGCCTTTGGCTCCCATATCTCCATAGGAAAGGGAGTCCCAGTACGCCTAGGATACAGACCTTAGACGAATTGGGATAGCCCTTGACTTCCTTAGTAGAGTTCATGTAGTACTATCGTTCATAGGCGACTCTGGGTTCCAAGTTGATCGGAAGTTTAGAAGGTGTCCTAGGATTAGAAGGCTTTGATCCAGATAGTGAGGACTGGGGAGGAGCGCCAGATGGGCCTCATTTGCGGAACTCCGAGTTGGACCCCATCAGAATTGGGCCCTAGCTTTTTAGCTTTGTTAAAGGTGTCTTCGTCTTCAGGCCTACTTAGGCCGAGACATTTTTTGGCCCTAATAGTTTGCCCCCCACTCTCTAAGTTAAGGAGTGCTTAGCTTAAAGAGTAGACATTGCTTGGAGATGCATCTGGTCGGCCTTCGTGGCCGATCGGCTGAGTTTATGAATGTATTGCTTCTTTGTTCCCTGGAACGAATGATGTAAGCCCTTGCTGTAGACGGGGAGTTTGGCACCCTGGTGTACCATGCGAAGTGAAACATAGTCATGCACGTGTTCAGTGCGCCTGACTAAGTGAAGAAGTGAGTCGGCCTTGTCAGACTCGTCCGATGTACTGAGTCGAGGCGGAGTTTGAAGTGCACGAAATTGACTCACTCGGTCTACCCTCCCGAGTGAGAAGGTGTGCGAATCCTCCAATGACAGTGTTCATTTGGTGTGTAAGGACGAATAGCTGTGTGAGTTGTCCCTTGGAAGTGACCTGGTTTGGTGTAGCGGGCTAGGTGAGCGTGTGTATGAGCAACCCTTGGAGGTGTGCCTGGTCAGTACTTCCTAACAACTGGTATACAATAGGCTCGACTTGGTGGTGTCGTAGGCTTGTTGGTTGAATCTGAGTGGACAAGAGTACATGTGACTCAGATCGAGGAAACTGCTCGCTCGGTCAAGATGACTGAGTGGTGGAGCTCATGCTTTGCTGAGCATTGTCTGATATGAGGCTGGAGAACCAAGGCTGGGCAGTCAATAATTCCAACGGTGACTCCGCTTGGTAGGGTGAGCCGAACGAATGGTTACTTTGCAACACGTGTATGGTCGAGGAGTCTTCTGCATTTGGGAAGGAAAATCAAAATACGTGGTTCTCGATGACCAATCGTAGGCCGCCATGTGTTAATTCTGACACCTTTTTGTTGATAAAACCTGTGGGGCCATCAATCATTTCATCTTCTCCTTTATTTCTCTTTCACTTCGTGTTTTTTCTTCGGGTTTTGGGTTCTCTTCACAGCTTTGAAGGATTGCGGGATTTTGGCCACTTCTGTGGTAAAAAACTCGTTCCTTTATGCTCTTTTCTGTTTGGTTTCGTGTTTTCTTCGTTTCTGCGATGTTGTTTGGAGAGATTGAGCAAAGTTTGGGAGGATTTCGTGGGATTGGTGGATTTTTGGGAAGTTTTGGAAGTTTTTTAGGAGTTGTCGTGTTTTGGTTTTTGAAAAGGTTTGAATTTTGGGTCAACGAAGAAGGTGCCAAAAAAAACTTTTGTTGATGATGGAAAATTCTAGATTCACGATGGATTTTCTGGGTATCTAGAAGATGGAGTCAATTTGTTTAAGTTTCTCATTTGGCTCGTCTCGGTCTGCCTGACCGAGTCAAGTGCAGTGTCCGGCTGGGGTTTGAAGTCTGATATTCCTTTTGGGTCGATCGGTCTTTCAGACTGATTGGTTAGTGATTAAGGGCGAGTGGCATTAGGCGGCTGTGTTTTGAATACGGAGTCGATCAGTAGTTTAGGTCGAGCAGGGATCAGACGGTGCTAAGTTCTGGAGAGGGAGTAGGTCGGTCGTGCGGGGTGAGTAAAGATTAGATGGTGCTATGTTCTGGAGAGGAAGTAAGTCGATCATGTAGGGTGAGTAAAGATCAGAGGGTGCTAGGTTCTGGAGAGGTAGTAAGTCGGTCGTGCAGGGTGAGGAAGGCTTTAGCAGTGAGTAGGCTTCGAATTGGAGAGCTCGGTCACCTAGGGTGAGCAAGTAGATTGCTCAATGTCTAGGTCAGGATCCAGTGGTTTGAGTAGGGCCGATGCAGAGGTTGGAGATGAGTACGAGAATGCCCCGACCATGGTGATGATGCCCGAAGGTGGGGGTGTTCCGGTCGGTATACCGACCGGGGTGAATTTGGCTGCCTCTAGGCCGAGTGACATTTCCCCGGGGGGTGATGAGTCGGACAGGCAAGGGGGGAGTGGGGAAGACTCCGATGGTATGGATGATTATAGGAGTTCACCCTCCACCAGTAGTGGCCTTGAGGACGAACTCAGCTGCTCGGTGGTGGTATCTTGAGCTGGGATTACCTGCCCTCACTGAAAGATAATGATGTGTGGCAGATCCAGACAATGTATCACAGTCTGGATTCAGTCGAGATTAGGGTGTCGTGGTCTTATGAGAGGGTCGATTGGGAAACGAAGGGTTGGGTAAGCGCCTACAAGAAATGGTTCCACGATAGGTTAAGGCTTCCCATCCCTCGCCTTATATGGGAGGTCATTAACCATTTCATGATCGCTCCGTCCCAAATTATGTCGAACGGATGAACGTTACTAATGGCTCTGGAGGACCTTTGTGTGCGGAGGATGTGGTGGCAACCCCACCAAGTCATCAGCCTGCGGCCGGAGCTGGGTCATCCAAAACCGTAGTCTTGGATGAGGAGACAGACATGATCACTTTTAGCATCCCGGTTTCTGCATCAACCTACTCAGACACGGCTTCCATGAGCCAGTTGGCCGACTTATTCTTGTTCCCAGCGGACGAGACTCGTTTGAACCAAATGGGGGGGTCGTGGTCACTGATTGGGGGGTTTCCCGTGCTTTCCAGGTATGAGCCAGAGTTTTACTTTACCGCGTTTATTGTGGTCATATACTAACCAAGTTGTTTTGTTATGCAGGAATTCACCAGCAGCCTACACCTGAGGAAATTCATCATGGTGCAAGAGAAGAGGATTCAGGATGTAACGAAATCCAATGCCAATTTGTAACAAAGGGAAGCGGTGGCTTAGAAAGCCAAGCGGGAGAGCTAATAGCGTCTAAAGGAGGCCGAGAGTGAGTTGGAGCGGCTGAGGAGAGAGCTGGCCGAGAAGACTGTAGAGGTCGAGTCCTTGAAGGAGCAGTGCCTGAGCATTGCTGATGACGCCATAATTAGGGCCAAGGGAAAGCTCATGCTCGAGTACAAGGCTAGGAACACCTCTCACTAGAACCTGGATGAGGACATCCAGCCCGTGCAGGAGATGATAGAGGAGGAGGGAGTTGGGCATACGGAGGACCGGGTCGATGAGCAGGTGTTCGACCTTGCTAGCCAACTGGGGCAATCAGTTACAGAGGATATGGGCGACCAGGCTGCAGGGGCGAGTTTGGGGCCGGTGATAAGGTGATCGAGTCAGAGATGGGTGAGACGACTCGCACCGATGATACTTAGCTTTTATTGTTGCTCATGTATTTTTGGGGCCTGCGATGCCCTTCCCTAGCGTGTGTGCCTTACTTTTGTACTTGGTACATAGCTGCTTGAGGCTTCTTTTATATTATACTTGTGATTCTGTTTTGCTGCTTTCCTTGTGGATGAATGAGTTGATTACTTGTTTGTTTGTAGATGCACTAGAGGTTGAACAGACTGTTTGTGCTGTGATTTTGACAAGGCCAAGTGGTTGAGTCGTGTGGACTGTCTAGTGGGTTGGGTCGATGACTCGTCAGTTGGAAGTATGAGTCTTCTGTTCGGTCTGGGTCGATCGGAGATGTAAATCTATCAATTGGTTTAGGCCGATCTAAGGTGTGAATCGACAAATCGATCTGACCCGATTGAAGGCGTGGATTTATTAATTAGTTTGGGCCGATCGAAGGTGTAAACTTACGAATCGGTCTTAGCTGATCGAATGTGTAATACTTATGAATCGGTTCGGGCCGATTGAAGATGTAACCTTATGAATCGGTCTGGGCCGATTGAAGGTGTAACCTTATGGATCGGTTTGAGCCGATCGAAGGTGTAATACTTATGAATCGGTATGGGCCAATCGAAGGTGTAATACTTATGAATCGGTCCGGGTCGATTGAAGATGTAATCTTATGAATCGGTCTGGGCCAATTGAAGGTGTAACCTTATGGATCGGTCTGAGCCGATTGAAGGTGTAATACTTATGAATCGGTATGGGCCAATCGAAAGTGTAATACTTATGAATCGGTCTGAGCCGATCAAAGGTGTAAATTTATGAATCGGTTTGGGCTGATCAAAGGTGTAAACTTATGAATCGGTTTGGGCCGATCGAAGGTGTAATACTTATGAATCGGTTTGAGCCGATCGAAGGTGTAATACTTATGAATCGGTCTGGGCCAATCGAAGGTGTAAATTTATGAATCGGTCTAGGCCGATCAAAGGTGTAAACAGTTCTATTGCTGAATAATACTTTATTGTGCTCGGGCTATGAGACCGACTGATGGTGAAGGAGGTGGAGAGGCCCACTCATCCTTTTAAAAAAAAAAAAAAAAAAAAAAAAACAGAAATGTTAATGGAATAGTTAAACTAAAAGTAATAATGTTTGAGGTGGACTGCATTCCAACTATTGCTATTGTCTTTGCCTTCGGGAGTTTGGAGTCGGTAGGCGCCCTTCCCTACTTCCTTGGCGATCTTGTAGAGACCCTTTCAAGTGGGATCGTGCTTGCCAGAGTTGACCTCCCTAGTGTTTTGAAAGACCTTGTAAAGGACCCAATCGTCAGTTTTGAAAGTTCTGATTCGAACGTTACGGTTGTAGTGTCGGGCAGCCTGTTGTTGATAGACTGCGTTGCAAATGGCTGCCCGCTTGCGTAGTTCGTCGATGGCATCCAGGTTGTGGCAGAGGTTCTGGCTGTTGGTTTCTCTGTCTGCCCATTAAAGTCTAGTGGAAGAGATTGATACTTCGGCTAGGATGACTGCTTCAGATCCATATGTGAGGAAGAAAGGAGTTTCACCTATAGCTGAACGGGTTGTCGTCGGGTAGGACCAAAGGACTGTAGGTAGTTCATCGGCCCATGCGCCCTTGGCTTTCTGCAGACGTTTCTTTAAAGTCTGCATGATAGTTTTATTTGATGATTCGGCCTGGCTATTGGACTGGGGGTTACGGGAGGTAGAGAAGCTGAGCTTGATTCCCCACATGTCGCAGAATTCTCTGAAGCGTGAACTGATGAATTGAGATACATTGTAGGTGACAATTTCCTTCGGTATCCCAAACCTGCAGATGACATGCTTCCAGATGAAAGCTTTTACCTCTCTGTCTCTAACTTGTGTGAGTACTTCGGCTTCGATCCACTTAGTAAAGTAGTTGGTGACCGCTAACATAAAGACCCGCTGCCCGGGAGTTGTCGGGAGCTTTCCGACTATATCCATTCCCCACTTCATGAACGACCAAGGTGTGAGAATGGAGTTGAGTCGTTCGGGTGGAAGGTGTGAAACGTGGGTGAACTTTTGACAACTATCACACTTCTTCACATAAACTGCTAAGTCAGTGCGTATAGTTGGCCAATAGTAGCCAGCGATGATTACCCGGTGGGCAAGGCTGCGTCCCCCGGTGTGGTTTCCACATTCGCCTTCATAGAGTTCGGTGAGAACTCGTTTGGCTTCTTATGGGCTTATGCCTTTAAGGTAGGGACCAGAGAATGACTTCTTAAGGAGCTGGCCCTCGTTTATAGTGAACCTGGCGGCTTTCGCTCTTAGGCAGCGTGCTTTATTCTTATCAGCTAGGAGCTCATTATGTTCCAAGTATTTTACTATTGGAGTCATCCAGGTATTAGACAGTTCGATGTCCATTACTTCTTCGGGCGACTTGTTCGTTGATCCTCCCTTCCAGTCAGTCGGCCATTAGAGAAATAACAGAGGGATGGATGACTGGGAGGAACATTGAAAGGCTGAGCTGAGGTTAACAAGGGCGTTAGCATGGGTGTTCTCCATTCTTGGGACTTGGGCGATGGAGAATTCTTTGAAGGTGGTCTGCAATTCTTTGACCAGGTTTAGGTAGGCTGTCATCTTTGAGTCGCAGGCTTGGTAAGTGCCTTGTAGCTGGTTGACCATGATTGGGAGTCGGACTTTACCTCCAGCTTCCTTACTCTGATTTCTTTGGCTAGGGAGAGTCCAGCGATGAGAGCCTCGTATTCAGCTTCGTTATTAGTGCATTTGAAGCCACATCGCATGGCCCGTTGGACGACGTCTCCTTCTGGAGTAGTAAGTACAATATCGAGCCTGCTTCTGTTCACGTTGCTTGAGCTATCTACTGAGAGAGTCCACTTTGAAGGCGATCCGCTATTCATGCAAAGTAACTCTCTTTCTACTTGGAAGATGGTGTTCACGGCGAAATCAGCAATAAAGTCTACCAATGCCTAGGATTTGATGGCGGTGCATGGTTGGAAGGATATGTCAAACTCGCTAAGCTCTACTATCCATTGTGTGAGTTGGCCTGATAACTCTGGCTTGTTTAGTATCTTCTTGAGTGGGAAGGAGGTGAGTACGACTATGGAATGACATTGAAAGTATGGCCTGAGCTTCCTGGATGCATGGACAAGGGCGAGTGTCAGCTTCTCCAACTGACTGTATCATGTCTCTACGTCGAGGAGTGACTTACTTTTATAGTAGACCGCTAGTTGCTTCATAGTATCCTCCCGAACTAACACTACTGAGATTGCTGTCTCTGAAATCACCAGATAGGTATAAAGTTTTTCCCCATCATTGGGCTTGGAAAGTAGTGGAGGGAAGGTTAGGTATCTCTTCAGCTGTTGCAATGCTCCCTCGCAGGAATGGGTCCATTCAAACTTCTTAGATTTCTTGAGTGTGTGGAAGAAATGGTGGCACTTGTCGATGGATTTGGAGATTAAGTGGCTCAAGGCGGCTACTCATCCTGCCAGGCGCTGGACATCTTTGATGTAAGTTGGTGATGGTATGTTGAGGATCGCTCGGATTTGGTCGAGGTTGGCTTCTATCCCACTCTAAGTTACCATGTATCCCAGGAATTTCCCTGATGAAACCCCGAACGAGCATTTGACCGGATTCAGCTTCATGTTATACTTCCTTAGGACATTGAATGCCTGGTTAAGCTGGTCGAGGTGCTGCTCGGCCATGAGGGACTTGACGAGCATGTCATCGATGTACACTTCCATGGTGTCCCTAAGGTGTTCAGCGAGCATCCTGTTGACTAGCCGCTGATAGGTAGCCTCGACGTTCTTGAGACCAAACGGCATCACCTTGTAGCAGTAGGTCCCCCTTTCTGTAATGAAGACTTTTTTTCCTGGTCGTTCGGGTGCATCAAACTTTGATTGTACCCTGAGAAGGCATCCATGAAGCTTAGGAGTTTGTGGCCTATTGTCGCATCGACTATCATGTTGATATGCGGGAACGGGAAGAAGTCTTTAGGGTATGCTTTGTTTAAATTCGTGAAGTCTATGCAGACCTTCCACTTTCCGTTCTTTTTCTTCACGACCACCACGTTTGCCAACCAGTCGGGATAATGGACTTCTCTGATTAGGCCATTATTCAGTAATTTGTCGACCTCCTTATTGATGATCCGGTTGCATTTTGGTGCGAATTTCCTATGCCTCTGCTTCACTGGGGGGTGATCCGGATCTACTTTGAGGTGGTGGACGATTGCCTCTAGGCTGACTCCTGTCATGTCTGCATGGGACCAAGCGAAGTAGTCTGGTTTTGTTTGAGGAATTCTATGAGTCTTTCTCTTATTTAGGGCCCAAGGCATAAGCCTATCTGGGTCTTCTTTTTGGGGTCATCCGAGTGTATCTATACTTCATCCAACTCCTCTATAGATGGTTGATCTGGCTTGATCGGAAGGGTTGGATGAGACTATAGTTCCTATAAAGCGTGACCTTTGCTTTTGAAGGCGTTTTTGTAGCAATCTCTAGACACCTTGGGGTTGCCCTTGATTTCCTTTACTACTTATTTCGTTGGAAACCTGATGGTTTGGTAGAAGGTGGATGGAACAGCTCGCATGTCGTGGATCCAAGGTCAGCCTAAGATGACGTTGTATGGTAAAGGACAATCGAGCACTAGAAAGATGGTTTGCTTGTTGACTCCGCTGGTGTAAACAGGCAGAGCAATTTCTCCTATGGTGTACCTCTTCTTGGAACTGAACCCTACCAGTATAGTTGGTCATCCGCTAATGTTTGTTTCGTCCAGTCCCATGGCCTTTACTGCTTCGAGGAAGAGGATTTTTGCTGAGGATCCCCTGTCTATGAATACTCTCTTGACCAGGATGTTTACGATCTGGAGGGAGATGACTAGAGCTTCATGATGTGGGGCAGCTAAGGTGACTAGCTCATCATCTTCGAACTGGATTACCTGGTTGGTGTGTAGCCGGAAGGGTGGATGGATGGATTAGACTTCTAGGTGATGGTTGGCTCGGGCGTAGCGCTTGGCTAAGGAGTGGCTTACCCTACTAATCTCTGACCCACTAGAGATAATGGAGCAGAAACCTTTTGGTATAGGTTCTCGCAGGGAAGGGGGGGGGGGGGGGAGAGAGATGTTTCCTTCGAGCTTTTTTGGTTGATTGCATTCTTCCCTTTATCCGTCAACAGATCTCGGAGATGTCCCCTCTTTAGTAACGTGACGACTTCTAACTACAAGCCGATACAGTCTGCGGTGTTATGACTATGGTCGTCGTGGAATTCACACCACTTGGTCGTGTCCCTCCTTGCTTTGAGATTGAGCTTGTTCAGCCATTTAACGCTAGGTCCCATTCCTTTCATGATTGCCACGACTTGGGTTGGTTCGACATTGAAGTTGTACTCCGAAACTTTGTATTGACTTCACCTAGATGGTATGTTGTCAGTTCTAATTGGCGGGCGGTCATATGGTCTCTTAACCTTGTTCAGATTGCGTGGAAGGGGTTGGTAACAGGGCTCAACCGATCTGGACTTTGACCTTCTATCGTTCGGCCATTAGGGACTGTCATCGTACTTGGCATGCTTAATCCGATTCATTTCATCTTCCTCCCACCTTATTTGAATTACAGCTCTAGCTAAGGCGTCTTCTATCGTGGTGCAACCGAGCTTTATCAGGTCTTTGTATAGTTCTCTATCCGAAAGGAGACCCTTTCTGAAGGCGTCTACTACTGTCTCTGGGTTACAGGAGGGGATAAAGATTTTTTCTTTGTAGAACCTGCTGATGTATTCTCTCAGCAGCTCCCCCCTCTTCTGATGGACTTTGTACAGATCGATCGATAGTTTCTCGAGCTTTTTACTGCTGGTGAATTGTTCAACGAAGGTGTCGGTGAGCTGGGCGAATGAGTTGATTGAACAGTTTAGGAGGTTAGTATACCACTGAAGAGGTTGGCCAGAGAGGCTTGAACCGAAGCTTTTACACATGCAAGCTTCCCTCAATGTTCGGGGTATCGACACAGCAAACATCTGCTGCTTGTAGGAGATTATGTAGTCATCTAGGTCGGTTGTGCCGTCATAAGGCTTCATGCTGGGGAAGGTGAACTTATGTGGTATCTTAACTAGTGTGATTACGTCTACGAAGGGTGAATCGACATAGTAGTGAGGTTGTCTCTTTTTTGTTAGTAGGATTGACATTCCGAGTATGTGCCTCATCACTGCCTCTATGTCGGCCAGTCTCTTGGCCAATATCTACTCCATGGGAGATGCGGATACCACTAGGTCGTCTTGGTTAACTTGGTTGGCCGCGCGATTTGCACTTGATGTGTTTTGGTGGATCAATCTGCGTGGTGTAGTCTGATGGATTACTCTGTTATGCGCTGCTTGGTAGCTTCGATCCCCATTCATTCCCTCTAGTTGGATGACTCCCCTCGTGACCGATTAGCTGTTTCGCCCCACATGGATTGTAAGGGGTGTTATTTGGGATTCGTTTGGCCCATTGGGATGGATGGACTCGAGCGGGGTAGTTTGAAGGAGTAGGGGACCGCTCAACCTGCGAGGATGAGCCGAGCCATATGGAGTTTGGGTAGGGATGACTGATTGAAGGTGGGATGGGATGGTGAGGATGAGTGGTTCTTGTGGTGGGCTTTCTATCACTTGGATGCCTTGATCCTGTGCTTGAAGCGGATCTATCGAGAGTGGCTCTATCGGCGGCCCCGTTCCCTATCAGTCAGGGCTGAATCGTCAAGTAATGACGAACATAGCTAGCGTGACCTTGTATCTGAGATTGCGGGTCCATGCTTTAGAGTCTGGAGAGGTTGCATAGATGGAACCGAGGCACGAAATCAATTTGGTTGTACCTAACAAGGCAAAAGCTCAAGATCATAAAACTGACTTACCTTCTCTTTTAGAGATTGGTTCTCAGCCCTAATGGAGGCATTTTCGGTCCGAATGGCAGTGTTCTCAACTTCTAGTGTAGCCACCTTGTCTGAATGCTGTTGCATGAGGGCAGTCAGAGCTTCCAGTTTGGCCTCGAGGCCAAGATTAGTGTTATCAGAATTGTCAGCCATGGAGAGTTTCTTCACGTAGCAGGGTTTGTGAGACAAATGACTGCCAGAGTCCACACGGTGGGCGCCAAACTATAGATGCAAAAAATTTATTGTCATGAAAATAGGGTCTGATCCTCGAGGTTGAGGCCACTGACAATCCGCTAGACCTGCACACATGAAAGGACAAGTGTGAAGCTTCCAGAAAACATTGGGGTGGTGTTTGTCGTAGGTAGTCCAACGCTCAAGTCAGCAAGGCTGAAAGAGATTATTTGATAAGAATTAAGGAGATAAAGAATTACCAGGAGTCTTGTCGGAAGCTAGGACCACGGCGAAGGCGTCGGGTTCTTGGGAGCAAGAACTTTAGGAGCAAATAGATGGTTTTGAGTAGTGTAGATTGACTATGGGAGATTCCCCTTAATGAGAGGGCAAGCCTTTGTTTTTATAGTGAACCCAAGAGGTTGGAGTCCTAATAGGACACTGAGTCCTCTTTTGGGAGATAATCCCTATCAAGAAAGAAATATGATTTCTTGACTTTATCAAATTAAGTTTAATAGTTTGAGTAAGATTAGGAATCTCAACAAAAGAGGAAATAGAATATGATTATGATTTCCTATTTATGGACTGTTGCAGGCTAATGGGCTGAAACCCAGTTTAGCTTAACTTATAGGATAGCTCAACTCATAGAGTGGGTAGTTCACAAGGTGATTTTAAGCATAGGCCCAATCGGGATTAGGTTGAGGCCTTGGGCCGTGACATGTTTATTTTGTTATTGAGCCTCGTCAGGCTCAAGACGATTTTTGGCCCTAACAGCCTTCCTCACACACACACAGAGGAAAGCAGTAAAAATTCTACAAAAAATCAATTTACAAAATAGGATTGGCTCTAGGGAACCTATTCTAATACATCTTCCTTGTGTTTTTGAACTTGAATGTTTCCATTCTTTGATCTCTGAAATTCTTCAGAGCTTATTTCATTTGGTTAGATTCCTTTCAGTTTTTATAGTTCATACTTTGATGATCTTATCTTATCTTATTGTTGAGTATTTGTTGGAATGTGGCTCCATTGGTGAAGCTTGAAGGAAGTTTAAGCTAGTAAGTTGAGAAGAGTTTTTCAGCTGTCCAAGTTCGAGTAGAGCTTGTGTCATCCAAGAAGTATCTTGGGTTCAATCAGATTGTGGCTAAGCGTGTGTTCAATCAAGAGGGTGAAGTTAAATTGGTAAGCATCAAAGCAAAGCCTAGAAAATCCAACCTATACAAAGAGCTCTTTTCAGCCTCTACTCCTAACAAGTGAAAGGGGTTGGCACCCACCATAGCTTGCTTTAGGGCCAATCTCTTGTATTGAAGCAAATTAAATCAAAATATATAGATTTTGATTTATAGTTTGTTCCACAACATATTTCGTTGTTGGATAGAGTCCCTTGATCTCAACATCCAAGCTCGAATCCTTTGAGCACTTCACCAGCAGATCATAGCGTGGGCAACTGCAGAAGCAACCGATTCTTATTGCATTCAGCAAGATAGTCTTGCTCGTTCCTAAACTCTGCGGCCAGTTCAGCCAGCACCTCCGAGCCTGAGCTCTGCTTGAGCATAGTCAACCAACTTTGTGACTTTGCTTAGCTTCCAGCATTGGAAAGGAATAACCTTTCACTATCTAGGCGCTCTAGAGGGAGGGGTCCCATAGAGTTCTTCCCCAAAGGTAAAGTCATAGTCCCTGTCCCTCGGAGAAGTGGAAGGAAAACAACCTATAATGTGCAAGCAAGCAAAGTTGAATTTATTAGATCAGAGTGTAGCAAGCTTAGTAAAATTAGAAAACCAGGAATTTAATAGGAAAGTGCCTTCTTTTCAACTTCTTCCTTTAGAACTGTCTGAAAGTGGAAGCATAGGCCTTTGTACCAGAAGAGTGCAAATCGAAATTCGGAGAGTGAAGATAAGAAGGAAGATGAGACCTCAAGATTTAAATATTTTTTCCACTTTCTCATAGGCATCGGAGTGCAAAAAGCCCTAAAAAAGGTTAAATGAGAGGCGCCCAGAGAAACTCAAGTTCTTACTAATGATTATTACGAATTTGAACAAACAATAGACAGATATTTAGTAAAAAATTATCTTCAGCAGAAAAAGTATGTTCTTGTTCCTGGATGCTCTATAGGAATTCATCGTTATTCCTTTCTTTCACCAAGAAAGGTTCATTTCGAGTCAGAAGAGTAATCTTTCTTTTTTTGAATATGAATTTTTTTTTTCTTTTAGCAATGCAATGCAAGAGGTTGGAAATTAGGTTGTTTCTTATGATGAAATTTTTTTATGTTATGTGAAATTGATGAAAACCTAGCTAATGTTAAGGTAGCTAGGAACTCTACCACTAGGGCTACCCACCAACAATGCAAATGCAATCCTTAAGTCTATGAAAGAAAGCACTGCTGAAGAGGGATCTACTTTCAATGCTAGTTTTGAGTCATCTATTGTCAGTCCTACTTTGATCTCGACGACTTCTGTTACATCTCATGCCTTTTAAGGAGGATAAGACAGAGCATCAACATAGAATTGCTTAATAGCGGAGCAACAGAAGTTGTAAGAAACATAGAGTATGACAAAGCAGAGGTACACTCTATCATCCAAAACAAAAGGGGGAAGATCGAAGAGGAGGATGCTTTCACCACAAAGAAAGTAGAAAAGATGATCATAAAAGGTCTCTTAACATGATTAGATGGGCGAATGTTAATAATCAAGAACCTTGGCGCCTATGCTTTATCCTGATAAAACATTTCTCAATATATATTGAGTTCCACGTTCAGTTCACAGCTTTTTCGTAAATGAACCTATTTATGGAACCAAAAAAGCATTAACCTTTCGCCCCGGGTGTGGGAGTGGGATCGATCCCATCCACTGTTCCTCCAAGAGTGGTTATGTTGATTCTTACAAAATCCATTATCTTCCCTATTGTACTTCCTTTCTTTCTCCTCTTGCTTCACTCTCCCTTCTGTCTTTCTTCAAGAGTCAGATAAGAAAGGAAAGCCTGGCTAGGCCAATGGGGAAAGAATTTTTTGGGCCTATTAAAAGTGGAATTTGTGCTTGTGGAAATTATTGAGTAATTGGAGATGAAAAAGAAGACCCGCAATTTTGTGAAACATGGGAAACACGAGTTAAGATAGAATTTGAAGCATTTCCTTTCACTCCTACCTGAGAACATTAAGAATCTCTAAACTCTTAATCAAGGCTTCCATTGAAAGAGCACCATGCCTTGAACTCTTTCATTGACTCTCATTTACAGGCTTATAGCTTAGTATTTTTCAGTAATCCTCTTTCTATGATCATTTGGAGGAAACCTAATACTTGACAAGTTTTCATAATGATACCATGAGTGCTTTAGGGCATCCACAATATTGTTTTAGATACCACTATACATTTACAACATATCTTTGCTCAAATATACAAACACAGGCTTTAGCACCTAGCAGAACAGCCCCTAGTGTAGCATCAAGCACTAGTTTGACTTTAGGGGGGAGGGGGACAGAAGGGGGGGGGGGGGGGGGGGGGGCGCCTGTGGTAGCCGAGGCAACTATTATTTCTACAAAAGGCAGTTACTTAAAGCATTATGATTGAATGAATCGAAGTACTCGATCTCATATATACATATAGAATTTTGTGGAATGTCGTATTCGATGAAAGTTGTATGTATGACTTAGAGGGAGATCTTTCATATTTTTCAAGATCCCTGATGCCTGCTTAAAGGGAGAGTTGGATGGGCACACATCGTGAGCTATATATGGATGGATTTTTATATGTTTGACCTACCGCCATAGAGGGGAGATGTGAATCCTATGCTCAGTTTAGTTTACAATTCTATTCAAAGAGGCTATTGTGCTTAAGTCAATCCTTCTTATCAGCCGGCTGTCTTAGGGAGCAAAGACTTTTACCTTTTAAATTTCTAGTGGTTAACATAAGACATTTGATAGTAAGTACTTGTATAGTGTTGCTTAGATTTAGCAATATTTTGTATGTTCTAGATTGCTGCCTATTGAGTGTTAGAAATATGGATTTATTTAGTGTTTTGGGGGTGAAACTATAAGGAATTTAAGGTTTAATGCATGATTTAGGATGTGATTTTTTTACATGTTTCGTTATCTTTTGGAATCATGTGCATTATGTGTGTTTTTATTTGTTCAGGTGCAAAAAGATGGATTATTCGTGCTTGTGTTGGTGTTCGAACATCCTGGGCCCATTCAAGTTTGGATAAATTAAGGCATGACGAAAAAGATTGAATTACAATTCGCGCCGCAACACAATGTCAACGAAATCCAAATGACGCCGCAACACAATTGAACTATGCCGTGGTGTAATACGGTTTTTGTCGAAGAAGAAATCGCCTAGAAATGTGCCACGTTGTAATTCAACCGTGTTGTGACGCAAATCATGCATAATGTAAAAATGTCACATTTCTAACCCTAATTTCGGTGACCAGTATTTACAAGTTTGTCATTTTGTCTAAAAACTATATAAAGGCAGTTTTAGTCCGTTTTTAGAAAGTTTTAGGTTTTATATACACATTTTGGAGAGAATTCATTTAGGGCTTCTTGGAAAGGTGAAACTTGGAGAGGAGAGGAGGTTATCCTCCTCTTTTCCTCCTTTGTTCTTCATATTATGGTTCTATGTGTTGTTGTTTCTTTTCCTTCATGTTGTAGTTTGTTTTCTAGGGATTTGATGTAATCTAATTGGATGCTACTATTTTATTCTTATTTTATTTGTTTGATGGCGTGCTGTCATAGGCACCCAGAATTAAAACCCTAAAAAATACATGTAGTAGTGTGAGTAGGGATCATTCCCACGAAGAGTGTCTAGCTGAGTTTAATGTTACGTGAACAAGGCTGGGGGGTTTTGAGTAAAACATAAATAATTTCAGGAAAAAGAATTCAAATTAAACTATCGAAATCAATCAAATAACGAAACTTGATCTAGGACAACATCCACCATCGGAATCTTATAACTGATCATCGATACAAAAATAAATCAATTCATACCATGAATATTCACCGTTGGAACTATTTTCCTATCTCTCCTTAGTTGTAATTAATTAAGAAACAAGTGATCTAATTAACCTTACTACTAAACAACCCTAGACAAGCGCTAAAGATTTAATCTAGTGGCAGCCTTAAGACCTAGAGAGATCGATGAAGCTAAACAACACAAACTCAAGCGGTTGCATTTAATTCAGTCAAATGTTCTTCTTAAGACTTAATAATTCCTGATGCAGCAAATTCTTAAACCCTAATTACTTCACAAGTTAGAGGGATCAAACAATTACGGATTTGATATCTAACTTAGCAGTAGATTGCAACAATTAATAAACTAGTAGGCCTCCTAGTAATTAAACGCAACAATCATGAAAATATGCATAGAAGAACATCCAATGCTCAAACATAAATTGAATACTTAAAAGAAAAACAACTAGATTGATCTCACAGTTTATTGATTCCGAGGTCTTGTTTCCTTTGACCAAGTTATAAAAATTAGCCACTCATGGCCATCACGAAAATTCAAAGGAAAAGTTCAAGAAGATGAGAGGGAGATGTGTGTGTGTCTCTGTGTAATCCCTAATCTGATCTCCCTCTCTCAATATCCAATTCGAATTTTAATTCTACTAAATCTAGATCTCCTAAAAATATTCTAAAATCCCAAAATAACCTTTATCCTAATTTGAGTAATTGAAAATAAAATAAAGTCTTAATAAAAAATAGGAAAGTGTTGATTCCAGCTGTAACTTGCATGCAACAGGTCTTCAAATCTTCCAATAATAAACTGCCTATTGGACTTGCATGACAAGGCAGAATGTTCCAGAACGTCGGCAGTGCAGGTGCGTCAAATTCAAGCCCGATTACAACCTTGATTCAGTGAGTATCTCTCCAAACTCAAAACATTAAAGTTGTAGATCTCTTTCTTAACATTCCACAGCATTTTGAATCATCTCAATTGGAGCTTGGATGAGAGATTTATGCCCAGATTACGAAACAATGTCGAAACTGTCCGAATTCACTTAATTAGTTCCGTTTTGCATTTAACACCTCCATTTGCATCCTAAATCAAAATAGAATAATAATGAATATATTTAGGCAACAAATAAGTATAAAAGACTAGACATTAAGGGGGGTAAATATAACATTTTGCATTCTCATCATTTGATCCATTCTATTATGTTCCAGATTCATTCATTGCATTTAATTCAATCTTTAGTTGATATTAGGGCCTGATCAACCTTGATGTTAGTTAATTGATTGTATGAGACAAGATTGTGTATGGAATGACTGATTTGTAACCCCCCAGGGTGTAGGTTGGTTATTGTCTTTAGATCGTCTTGTGCTTAATGGGTTTTGTTGTCAGACTAGACTATATGCCACTAGCTAGTTTGATTAGTGAAAATACTAGGATAAATCTGAATGCCAATGGCAATCCCTTAGAGCGAGCGACATTGTACCTATCTTGATTAGCACTATGAATGGATGGTTTGTGTCTATACGAATTGGTTCTTTCGTTATTTGGACTAGAATATACACCACTAGCTAGTTTAGATGATGAAAAGTACTAGGTTTAACCCGAAGATGTACGAACCTTAGAATAGAGTGGAAAGAATAATAGTTTGATGATGAAGATGTAGCCTGGTAATTATGATGGAGTTAGCGCCCCAGGATTCTTTGCAGATAGTTAGATTTAGATTTACTTTAATGTTGTTTATATGTTTTCTTTATTCCATTCTCGTTTTGATTCATCAAGGGATAGTTACTGGGATTGCAAGAGCATCTCCAGTCTCTGTGGGATCGACCCTTACTCATGCACTATGCTATGATTGCGACTCGTGCACTTGCGAAGGATTAAACTTTGTATCTGTCAACGCCAACCACCCATTATAGCACTGTGGGTAGTAGGGGTGTTCAAAAGAACTGGTTGGAACTGAAATCGGTGGGTACCCAGGGTTTGGTTCCAGTTCCTACCCGGAACCGACCGTCAACTGGTAGGTTCTAGTTCCAAATTTTTGGAACCTTTACTGTATAGGAATCGGAACCGAAACCGGGAACCGAGACTAATATAAAATCAAATTAAATTAAAGATTAGGGGGGTTAATAAAAACTTTTGTCGAAAAAGTAATGTGAATACATTTATATTTATATTTCATAACATTTAAAGTAAGTTGGTTTGACTTTTAAGAATCTACCTTTACAAAGTAATGAAGTTTGTAATTTTGAATTTATAATTTGTAATTTTATTTTTGTTAACAAGTGCCAGGTGGGGGGTATTTGTAAGTTTTTAAGGTTTTTTTACCATTTTAAAAAGTTTTAGGGGGTTATGTAATTTTACAGGCTACCTAGAACCGGAACCGTTGTTACAGGTTCTGGTTCTAGGTACCTAGGAACCAGAACCGTCGGTTTCGGTTTTTGTTCCAAATTTCAAGGAACCGCCAGTTCCGGTTCCTTTAAAAAATTGCAGGGTACCCAAAACCAAACACCCCTAATGGATAGATATCAAGCCATCTTGCAATATTCCATTTACACAAGGAAGAAAATGAGTGTTGGAAATATCAATTTTTATGGAATTCAACATGTGGCAAAGCAGAAGCACATTAGTTACTATTTCCCTCACCTCATCTCTACCTTGTGTGTTCAAGCTAGGGTATCGTTTCCTTTTGATAAAGTGTTAACATAGCCAGTGTCGTGCTTAACTTGACTATACCTAGATAACCTCACTAGTGGAACAAAAGTTGCAGGGTCGAGTAAGAAAGCTTTTTCTTCGAAAACATCAACAAAAGACCAATTGAGCACATTGAGAGAAAAGGTATAGCAATTGAGAGGGTATCAGCGTTAGGGTTTCGAGTGGATAAGAGGACAAATGAGGCTGCAAGCTAAGTGTATGTAGTCATGTATGCAGTCCGTTCAAGAGATGCAAAGGTTACAACTTTCTCATGCCGACAACAATTAATTTTAAATAATGCTTACTTCCAAATTAATTTTGTGTGGGGACCGATTCAACCAGGAAGCATTGAATGTGGGTTTTTTATAATGAGATATATGAGAGATATTGTTGAGAATGGGTTGGCAGTATTGAAAAACAATTAAGTTCTCTTTTGTTTTTGGTTGAATTATAATAAGATATAGTCGATATTTGTTGATTAGTCTTATTGTGTTTACTATCCATTTAGACACTACAAGAATTTAGGCTTCTTACAATAAAATAATTTGTCACTATAAATATCAAAATTGTGACCATTTCGCTAATGTGAGAAATTATATTGGTCACCAAGTTGGTCACATTAAGCTCGTACTCTTAAGTATATGGTGACAAAAGAGCGTTTTGTCACCATAGCTTAATTATTTATTGTGACGATAATAATTTGTCACTTTAAACTAATTTATTGTGATAAATTATTTGTAACAATAAAACGTAATTTTTATCAATATAAGTAATATTTTGTCATAATTGATTTACATTTAAAGGCCAAATGATAAGATTTATGGTGAGAAAATAATATATTATGAGAAAATTGATTTTGTCAAAATTGGAAATAGTGACTAAATTATTTTCTCATAATTTTAACGGTGACAAAAATTTATGTGTCAATGACTTTACTATGACAACATTTATTTTATCACATGTTTGTATTTGTCAAAAATTGTAGTAACTGAAATAATTTTGTACAAAATTTAATAGCATGACAAATAATTTTTTAGAGCTCAAAATGCATTTTCAAACCACTTATTACATAAATTGGGAGAATTAAACATCAAATAATATGAGGCTGAATGCAATGCATTATATAAATTAACACATTCAACTTTAAAGCTTACAAAACACTAAATGGAGGTTTCAACAAAGGCATTAGATTTAGATCTAATGTTAATAATTCAATAAAGGCATCTCTTATAAATTTACACATTCTCCACTAATATGGAGATAAAAATGAACACAAGTCAGCATATCCTCCATGAAGAAAACAATATCCTCAACCACAGTTCCGACAAACATGAAGAAAGTAAGATTAAGATGGCCATGTTTCTACATCATATAGACTTCATCACCTGCACAAAAAACAGTAATGAAGAAAAATATAGCATTAAACATAAAATGAATTTAGTAATTGGTGCAATGTGATGTACCTCAAGAGTCATTCATTCTGGGCTACCCTTCAAAGATAGCTCCTATGGATATGATAATCCAATAAGCTAAATACAAAAAAGACCTCCATATAGATGACAGTAAGCAATATAAATTCAACCAATGGATCATACATCAGCATGGGCTCCGCAGAGCATGAGAGCAATCAAAACAAGATCAAAGAATGTGTAACCAAGCAGCATATCCAGTGCCTTTGTTTCCACCAAAATAAAATCTTAGAGAAAAGAAAACCTGCAAAAGAAAACAATTCATCATTTATCTCAGAATACGCACTAGCAATTAGCAAGTAAACAGAGATGTAGAATACAACAACAAAAACTTATTAATATATTAATAAAAGAAATTTTGTTCAATGAACTTCCTTAAAATCATTCCACACCACTGACGTCTTAGCTCTCTTTTTTCTTGCAAATGGATTAACGTCACCCTCTTCATTACCAACAGTTGCAATGGTTTCAACAGTTTCATGGAGGTGGTGGACCAGTCTCTAAGTCCTCAATATCATTACCATTGCAATCGACTCGCCCCTCCACTGCAGTTCTGAGGACACCTCAGGTGGGTGGCAGTGAGGGTGGGATTAGAACTTGATGCCATTTATACTGCAAAATTTTAAAAGCAGGTGAATATTTTCCCTGCCTTCAAACTCAATAACATATAGTTAGGAGGTTCAAATCAATTAATTAGGATTTTAAAGCAATATATAGTTAGAAGTTTGATCCCAAGATGATTGAATACTATATTCACCCTTATTAAAAGATGTGCATCCAAATCCTCCAAAACTTTATAAAAAAAGAACTTGCAACTTTGTCAAGTCAGATCAAACATCTTGAAGAGCACCAACCTGCACCACAGTAATCAGAACAAGGTAAGGCACACAAAACATTTAAAAATATCTATATATACTGACTTCAGAATCGAAGCCCAAAAAACAAAAATAAAGCTCTTTGAAGCTATGCCAACAGTTCAAACCAACATCTGAAAAGATAACAATAAAATGAGCTTATGGCTTTTATTGAAACTTGGATTTACAAGTTTTTAAGCTAGAAAGCCATCAAATCAAGAAATTGGACTTCAAATTCCAAGTCAACGAGTACAAATGGGAAAAGTAAAGTAGAATAGAGCTTTTTCAACTATCTTTTCTACCCATTTCGGCTAATATTATAAACAGCCAGTAAACACATTCTTTGGCTTAAAATTTTTATTTTCTAACTTTGAAATGAATGGTGAATGAAGAAATTGAAAAGTTTGAAAACCCAAAAACTCGAATGGTGAATGGAGACATTGAAAACCAACCCAAAAACTCACCTTCACACCTAGAAGTCAACTCAGACGAGATACAAACGAATGGAGATGACAAAAGGCGAATCAGTCTCAAGCTTCAAAGTATTGGGTGATTGTATCAAAGTAGCGGCTACTCTAGAGTGAGAGATGAGAAGAAATCGCTCGGCTAATCTCTTGAACGACAGACGAAATCAGATTTCTTCGACTGGAATGCTTGAATAGGTGAAGAATGCAAAGATAATTAGTTTTGCTAAGATCAGATGAATGAGCCCTAGACAGGTGCTGCGATTGGAATGCGAAGAATAGAATGAGTGACCTAGGGATTTGGGCAACGCAAATACGTGAGCCCATTCGAAATTACAAGCCTTTGTAGATATATCAAAGATTTTAAGTTTTAAGATTTTAAGATTTTAAAAATTAATTAAAAGAAAATATTAATAATTACTAATCCTAATTATAAATTTGTATTTGTAATTTATAATATAAATAATAAAAGGGTTGAAATTCAATTATATTTCAATGTCTTGTTATTTTATTATTTCATAGTGTTATATATTTTAATTAATATAAATACAAAATGTCACTAAATAATATATAGAAAATATTTTATAATATAATACGAAAATTATCATAATTTATATATTAAAATTAGATATTTTTACAAAGAACGTGGGCTGGTAGACCCACGACAGATATATAGCGGTTTGTGTTGGGAGCCTTAAATTTGGTAGGCTAGCATTGCACAATAGGGCACGAATTTTTGTAGGCCTTGACACGACACGGCCCATGACATGATGAGCCTTGAATTTTTAGGTATGGTATAGCCCACCGTCGGCTCTAACCCACCCCACCCATTTGTCATTCATTTGCTGATCTTAAGTTAGGTAATATGCTTAACTAGTCTCTACGGATCGACCTTTGTTTGCTGCTAATACAAGTTGTAAGTAGAGTATGCATTAGCAGTTTATGAATTTTATTGTGTAATTTTATTCAGTTGAATTGATTTGTATTCTTGTATCATTAAAGCAAAAATGGTACATCTATTACTTTATAAAATTATTAATGATTTTGTATTTTTTACAATTTTGGCCTTTTCAAGTTTTTAAAAATTAAAAATTTAAAATTAAAAATAAAAGTAATAATTTACAACTGATAGGAACTGAAATTGGGAAACAAATATTTGCAACGGATTGAAATGTGTTGCTACGATTTTACAAACAGAGGTTTTTTTCATCGCTAATTGTTGGTAATTTTTTTAGCAAATTTCTTTGATCTACCTAGATATAGCAAAACTCGACCTGCCCCTGTCACCCCTTATCCCAACCAAATTTCCTAGCCCTTGACCTCGTACTTGATCCTATATGTTAATGAGTTTTTTTTTTTTTTTTAGTGACATGTATGCTAAAATTATGAATGAGTTTTTTTAGAAATTTTTGTCACAAAATATCACATTTTATTTGACTAAAAATTTATTCATTATACCTGATTTTAACATTATAAATGATAATTTTTTTTTTTTTTGGTAATGATAAATGATTCTTTTGTGACAAATTAGTTGTATATTATAGCATGTATTATTAAATATCGTGACAAAAGTTTTTATGATAGCTATGTTTGTCATTATAAACAATTATTTTGGTGCTTAAATTTTCAATCAATTTTGTCATTAATACCTCTATTTTAGCATATATTATGACAATTTTTTTGTAATAATAAATAAATTATTTTGTGACAAAATAATTTGTAGGTATAGCATGTATAACTAAATTAGTGACAAAAATGTATTATGACAAAATATGTTTCACAAAAAACAATTTACCTAGGCGCCAAAATTTGGCGCAAAAATATTGTGACGAAATATTACGATAAAAATGTTTTCTTCACTATATTTTATGGGTTTCTTTACGTGATAAAATATTTTGACAATATTCTTTTTAGTCACTGTATATTCTCTTTGTCAACTTAATGTGATGTTTCTTTATTTGTCATAATACGCTATACTTGTGACAAAATAACATTTGACAAAATTAATTTTGTCCAATATAATATATTTCTTGTAGTGAGATTTTATAAGTGTTATGTTGGTTTATTATATATGATAAGGGGTTTGGATAACATACATGAATGTTGAAACACACTACTATAGCATGTCCTTAGCATGAGCAGGAAGTATGCTTAGGCTTGTAGTGGAGAAAATAATTATTGTCATGGGTTTGTAAGGATAATGAATCAAATGCAATCTAAATGTTTGCTCACTAGTACATGTATTAGCATTGCGATGGGTGCAAGGTGTTTTTTGATGTAGCTATGGTGTGTGTGGTCTACTATATGTTTTAATCATATATGTTTTGTAGTTGAATCACTAATTGCTTGATTATTGGAGCTATCATTTGATGGTTTTGCTACTAGACTAGCCAGATATTAGATATTAGTGGGTTGTTTCAGTAGTTCTACTATTGAAGTGTAGCTGGTTGTTGCTGTTCTATTTTGCTTTACTGGGGAGTATAGATGAGTTCTATTGTTGAGGGCTATCAATTTTTACTCTTGTATGGAATTTATTGAGTTGAAGAGTAGTTGCTTAAGTTAAGATGTAGAGATGGAGGGATTTATTTTTATTTGTGATGAATTCTGTAGCTGAGAGTGTGCTCATGAAGAGTTTTTTTGAATTTCATTCTATAAGTTTTTATTTGCATGCATTTTCAGTAGTTCATGTATATTACTGAATTATCTACCTTTATCTTTTAAGTCATGGGGAAAGAAATATACACAGATGAAGAAGTCAATGAAGTTAGAGGAGAATAGGCGATGTACGTATCAACCCTTTTAATTATTGATGTTTCAGTGATGTCAGAGGTCCATGAGGGCAAAAAATATGTATCAAATTTTAATTATTGATTCACTAATGCATGGGTCTTTTTTCATGTATATTGATACTGAATTTATCTATTTTTCATTTTTATAGTTGTTTTTGCAATATTTAAAACTTATACTCCTATTTTGATTTGTTTAACAAGAGAAACAATATATATATATACAGACCATTCAATAAATTAATTGAGAGATTGTTGGATGTCTAAATTTATTGTTGAATTGTGATAATTGTTGTTGGTTGAGGAATATTATGAATAATTTCATTGCACTATTCCACAATTTAATTGGTAATAATCAGGAAAATAAACTAATTACAAAAAAAAAAAAAAAATATTTACAAAAAAAAGTCTTGACAGTTTTAAGACTGTCAAGGATGAAAAATTATTATTTTTCAATTTTATTTTATTTTATTTGTTAAAAACTCTCAACATTTCTAAAAACTATTAAGAATTTGGTTAAAATTCGAAAAATAAAACCAAATCCTTGACAGTTCAAAAACTATCAAGGATTTTGTTAAAAATTAGGCCAAATTCTTGATAGTTTTCGAACGGTCAAGACCTTTCCTTGATAGGGGGTTTTCTTTATAGTTCAAAAACTGTCAAGGAACCCCCTTCTTGACAGTTAATAACCTTCAAGAATGAGGGTTTTTCTTGTAGTGTCGACTCTGAGAGAGCATTTGAATTCTTTAATGTTATTGCTTCAACGAATAGCCTATAAGGGATTACATTATAAACTCTAACTAGCTGTTTACTTGGAGTAAAACACAAGGGAATTAGAATGTTGATTCCTTGTTTCCTTTGCTTCTTAACCAACGAACGGAAGAAATCCCTATTCCTTAAATAATGGAATCTCATTCCATTCTCTACTCCTTTCTTATTCCCATTCATTTTCTTATTCTCATTACCATTGCTAAATAAACATAGTCTTAAAGACACTGATTAGTTCCCATAACAAATTATTTAAAAGATTTTAGGAGGATTTTGTGTCGGTAAGGTCATCCCAAAGAATTTTTCAAAACATCCCATACTTTTTCTTTCTGTCTTTACCATTAATTCTTGCTGAAAAAAATAGAAATAAAAATAAAATGAGTACATTGAGTGTTTTCATGAAATTTTTCTCTTTGTCGTTGTTTGAAATTGTAAAGTCTTCTGTGTTCCCATAAAATAACGTTTTTAATTTATAAAAGCTAATTTAGTCAAAAAGAACATAGTTTACCTACAAAGAGAGCTATATAATTATAAGCCACATTCATTTATGATGTTTGCACAATTTTTTAGGTTAAGTACAGTCGTGTCTTTAGTTTACACATGTCGTAACATCTACATAAATGCGTGCACATTTCTTTAGTCTGAGCTTATTGCAAATATGTGGGCATATTAGAGTTAGATGTGCAAACATTTTTCTAGTCAGACCCTTTAGTACATGTGTCAAGTTTTCATTGGTCGTTGGGATATTTTCCAGTTCTAAAATATGCGTAAGTGGTCCAAATACAGGTGCCTGAGATTTCAGAAGTGGTCTAGAAAAGTTACTATGCCTTTTTCAGATGTGGTCCAACAAAATTGTTGAAAACTTTCCTAAAATAGTCCAACATGTGTAAGCCTTTGTCGACTGGCTGTCTAAGCGTTTGTTGACCAAGGATTATATAACATCTTCTTAGTCCTTGCAATTTTCTTGAACCTGAATATTCCATTTTGCTCTCTGAAAGTTCTTACAGAGTTTATATATTCTTTGATCAAGTTCCTTAAATGGTTTAATACTCAAAATACTTTTCTTATGTTTTGTTGTTGAGTGTTTGTTGGAACATGGTTCATTTGATGAAAGCTTGAAGGGAGTTCAAGTTGTGGAGCTAAAAGTTGGCTTCGGCCTTGAAGCTTGAGTGGAGCTCAAGCTGTCCTGGAGGTTTCTTGGACTCAAGCAAGTTGTAGCAGAACATTGAAGCAACCAAAGGGTGGAGTTAGAGTGTTGTGAAACAGGGAGTGTTTTACATTTGTTTACTTAATTTTAGCTTTGCTATAGTGGATTTGCTTCATATAGAATTGGTCCCATGGATGTTAGTTGAACCATGTAAAAATCTTTCTGCGTTACTTGGTCTTTGATGATTGGTATTGTGTTGATGATGAATGGCCATCCCACAAGCACTAATGAACTCAATCAACTTATTCCGCAGGAGTTTAATGAACTAGATTAGTTATAAACTTTCAGAGTTCAACATTAAATATGAAATAATATTTACACTTGAAAGTTAATTTTCCCCTGAAAATAAATATAAAAGTTGAACATTATGTATAGAAATGTTAAAGAGTGACACTAACTAATGTATACGCATATCCCGATTAAAGTTGTCACCAGTTAAATTTAAAAAAAAACATATATAATTTATTCTATGCTATTGTTTAGAGTAATTTATCAAATTTTTTGAGCCAAGTAGTAATTGATAAATATTGTATTAGTTGTAAATTATAATTACGTTTATGAATGTATTGGAGTTTAGTTGTTAAAGATTGTGTAATGGAATTTATTAAACAATAATATTATAGGTGCATTTGTTTCCCTATTTTTATCCTATCATATTCTTATCATTTCCAAAATACACATTTGTTTTCCTATTCTGAAAGTACTATTATATTATATTTAATTATTTTTAAACCCCTTAAGTTTGTTAATTTAACTAAACACTCCCCAAAAAAAGTTTAGAAATTGACAAAAACACCCCCACCCACCCACCCACCCACATTTGCTAGATTCTGGCCACCACCATCATAAGGTGGTTGGAAACTAATATAATAGCTCACAACCAGCTGGATCTGGTTGGTAGTGCGCCGAACTAGCCTTTTCTGGATAGATCTACCATCGATCTGGTCGGAAAAGACTAGATCTATGGCCAAAGATTTGGTCGTCTTTGGCCATAGCTAGTCGTCAATGACAGCCAAGATATGGTTGTCGTTGACGACCAAATGTGGCTAGATCTGGCCATGAATGGCTGGATCTAGCGTAGATCTGTGCACAACTGTCTAGATCCAGCCGGTCTTGAGTTGATATGACAACTCTGGCCACCCTCCGACAGTGGTGGCCAACTACCGGTATTTAATGGGTGGGTGCAGGTGTTTTTGTTAATTTTTAATGTTTTATTATGGGTGTTTAGTAAATTAACAAACCTAAGGGGGTGTTTTTGTTAATTTTTAAATCTTACACTGTAATAACCACCCAGCTCTTACTTTTTCAAAAATACTAAAACAAATGCACCCAGTTGGGTGTGTTTGCGACCATAATTGTGTTTATGATCAATATAATATAGAGTTGATCAAGTGGTTGCCATTTATTAAATCATAAGTTGTGCATGTTTGTTGCTATAATTGTGTATATGATTGCATTGGAGATACGTATAATTAATTAGCCTAAAAAATTGTAATTGAATAACATTCTTTTACATGAAAATCACAAGTCTCGTGACTTGTTCGATCGTTGGCAATATATTTGCTTGCATCTATCTATACATATTGAAGAAAATGAAGATAGTAAGAGTAAGGAATACAGACTCAATTTCTTCAGTTCATCTTACTAAATAATAAAAAGAAGTAGAAATAATAGAAAAAGGGATTTCTCTTACAGGAAAAGACTAAAAAAGAAACAAGAAGATTCGGCAATTAGAAAACAACCTTCTGTAATAGGAAATAATCTCTAGCTAAAACTCCTAATTAAAATGTAACAAAGCTGTCACATAGACCCTTAATAATATACAACTACTTGGTAATTTTAGTGGTAATATTATTATAAAGTCTTACTTAAAAACTTATCACCTAGTAACACCTAACAATTATATAAGAACAATTTTTGTCCTTTTAATAGCAATTTCAGTGATTTTCCATGCGTAAATCATTTATTATGTAATGAGTTCTTTCCTATTTCGAATTCTGATCAGAAATCAAACGGCATGGCTTATGTTCTGTTCGATCACAACAATGCACACAGTTACAAACACATTATAACATTTCAAAGTAACCTAATTAAGATGCTGAATAACTTATCTAAAGCACTTTGATACAGTTTTTGTACTGGACTTATGGTATTTCCACTTTCAAAACTTTTATTATGAGCACTTCAATTTGTAACGTACGATACTTAAGCTTATAAATGGACTTTTGTGAAACGTTTTCAAAACAATCACCCTCTTTTCGGGATCCTGAGTCCCTAAGAGCGCCCGGATTTTATGGATAGGGACACCTAGGAGGGGCGTGACATACTCTCGATATAAAACACTCTGCTTCTTCCTCTTCATTTTAACCTTTGTTCGTTCATCCTTTCCATAATAACCTCGTCTTCCTAGAAAAGAAGAGAAAAGAAAAAAAAGAAACCATTAGATAGAGAAGATTGAAAATGACAAGAAGATAATGATTTTTTTATGAGGAATTATGAGGAGGGAGAATTTTCTTTGAATTTTAATTATTGAGCAGCCATCACTTCTTTTGAGTGAGTTTCACAAATTGCAATTTTATAAAATTCTTTCACTCGAAAAACTCCTGGTGAGCTCTTAACTAGACTATAAATATCTGCTTGCATCTCTCAAGTTTATGACAGAGTGAACTTCACAAATTACTAATGGCATTTTGTATTGCATCAACCTGCAATATTCCTTCTGGTGCTATTTTTCAACAACGTCAACTACTTGTTTCTGAAAAACCAACCAGCAGAATCGGTGTGAAGAAGCAACTCCAGTGCATCGCTAACCCAGAACTTAGTACTTCAACTGTTGTAAGGCGATCGGGAAACTACAAACCTTCCATTTTTAACGAAGATTATCTGCCAAAATTGACTAATGAGTACACGGTAGTCATGGTCTTTTCTTTTTATTATTATTTTTTTTAATGGTCTTAATTTCTTCTTTGCTGAGTTTAATTAGTTTAAATTCAGGAAATAATTACCAAAAACTTAATTTTTTTTCAGGGAGACGCATACAGAAAAAAAACAGAAAAGCTGACAAAAGAAGTGAGGGTAATAATCAATAGTATAGACAACCCATTAGATCAGCTTGAGCTGATTGACAACTTACAAAGGCTTGGAGTAGCTTACCATTTTGAACGTGAAATAAAGAACATATTGGACTGTGTCCATGATATCAACAATCATAAATGGAAGAAAGGAAATCTATATGCAACCTCTCTAGAGTTTAGACTCCTCAGACAACACGGTTATAATGTTACTGAAGGTACTGAAGAATTAAATTTCGAAAAAAGTCATCGTTAGAATAAACTAATATGTTTGTTCTACTTTCCTTATTGAGTGCAGAAGTTTTTGAGAGTTTTAGGGACAAGACGGGCAGTTTCTCCGCGTGTCTCTGTGATGATGTGAAGGCAATACTGAGCTTTTATGAAGCCTCATTCTATGGGTTAGAAGGAGAAAGTATGATGCAGGAGGCCTGGGAATTCAGTTCTAAACATCTTAAAGATCTTGACAATAAAGATGTCGACCAAAATCTTGTAGCGCTTGTTGAGCATGCCTTGGAGCTTCCTTTTCATTGGTGGGCGCCACGATTTGAGACCAAATGGTTCATAGATTTATATGAGAAAAGGGAAGACAAGAATCACCTTTTACTCGAGCTTGCAAAGGTGGACTTTAATATTTTACAGGGAATTCACCAGGAAGATTTTAATGAAACATTGAGGTCAGTAACCCTTCCTCAACTTTTTGTCCTTGTGATTGCATAGCTTTTATTAATGAAATACCTGTTGAAATTGTACCTTTTGCATCCCAACTAATGAAACTTATTATATTTCATTACCACTTAATTTCGTAATCTATTTTTATCTTTTGCTTGTGAAGGTGGTGGGAGAATACTGGTCTTGGAGAGTTGACTTTTGTTAGGGACAGCTTCATAGCATCATATTTATGGGCTTTGGCTATAGCTTTTCAGCCTCAGCACTGTTACTGCAGGAAAGTCGTTACAAAGGCCATTGCTGTAATTACAGTAATTGACGATATTTATGATGTTTATGGTACCTTGCCTGAACTTGAGCTCTTGACTGATGCTATCACGAGGTAATTATTGGGCAAAATTTTCTTGTTATACAAACCTAGCAGTTCTAAGAAAAATATATATGATGCTTTATATTACACATGTATTTCAGGTGGGACATTAAAGCAATGAAACAACTTCCCAGTTACATGAAAACAAGTTTTCTCTCGCTATTCAACTTTATTAATGAAATGACTTATCACATTCTCAAAGAACAGAATACAGACGTCTCAATGACTCTAATCAAATTGGTAATATTATATAATTAATTTCTTCCTTTATTTTTATGATGTTTTGTTGTTTAAATATCTCACTACTCGTTGCCATGTCATTTTCATCAGTTGAAACATATGGCGCAAGCCTATATGACGGAGGCAAGATGGTACCACAATCAGTATAAGCCAACACTAGATGAATATTTGAATAATGCTTATATATCAATTACGGGTCCTATTATAGCAACTCTATCATATATATCGTCAGCAAATCCAATATTAGAGAAGGACTTAGAATTTCTAGAAAGCTATCGGGATATTGTAAAATGGTCATCCTTGGTTTTCCGACTTCAAGATGATTTAGGAACTTCATCGGTATAAAATTAATTAATTTATTTACAATTGTTTGTATATACTTTAATTTGAATTCTCTATAAACTAATTGGTCATCTTTCTTGAACAAATAAATCAGGATGAGATGAAGAGAGGTGATGTACCTAAATCAATCCAGTGTTACATGACTACAGACTGGTTGTTCCGAGGAAGTTGCTCGCAATACATTAAAATCTAACAAGGAAGATATGGAAGATAAATGTATACAGAGCAGCAACAAATTGTCCCTTACCTCAACCTATTGTTGAAATGATAATAAATCTTGTGAGAACTTCCCATTATTTTTATCAACATGGAGATGGGCATGGTGGTGGGGTCAAGAGATTAAGGATGTTATGTTTTCATCACTCTTTCAACCCATTTCGTTGCGGAAATTAAATAAATGTTTTTTTCCGACATGTTCTTGTTGCAAGAGAATAAGTGTGATCATGTCATGAAATGCTAAATTTTAAGGATTGAATTGTATTGTGTTATAATTAACATTATGAATGATTCACTCAGGTATCTTCATTAACAATTCATGCTTTACACACATCTGTGATATGTGGAGGCTTTATAGTGTGTTACTTGATTGTTTCAAGAATGTATATTATGATAAATCTATACACGTGTGTTTAAAAATAATGTCCTTGGGTGCCTTTTAGAATACAAAATTTTTACATTTGTGTATTGATTTACATTTACAGCTTGTTATTTTATTGATTTGTTATAAACCTAGTGTGTTAACACAACTTGGTAAATCATTTTGCTACATCTTAAAAATGGGCAACCTTACACCAAAAAGAGTTGACCACTCTAACAGATGCATTGTTACATGGGGAAAGGTCATTGATGATCACATAAAGGATTGTCTAACCTCTCACCTAAGGACATGACTGTTAGCTTCAAGCTTTGCTTTAAGCATTTGATTTATTCATTATGTTGTGGTGCATCTGTTGAGCTGCGAATGTTTAGCTAGACTCACAGAAAGCAATTGAATTTTTTATGTTATGTGTTTCTTGAATAGCCTATAAGGTTCAATACAAAAAACTCTAACTAACTGTTTACTGGAGTAACACCAAGGGAATTTGGAGGAATGCTGATTCCTTGTTTCCTTTGTTTCTTAACCAAGGAACGGAAGGAATTCCTATTACTTAAAGAACACATTAGTTTTACAAAGCAACATACAAAGGCATACAAAGACAATCTCCACCTTGATTTTTCATGATTCCTCCTCTTTCCTCTTTCCTTTTTTTTTTTTTTTTATTGTTTTTTTCTTCTAGCTGATGTCACTTTGTAGCCCTTTTGTATGGGTTTTTATAAGGATAGCATTTTTCTTACTTAAATAATGGAATCTCATTCCATTCTCTACTCCTTTCTAATTCTCGTTCCCATTGCTAAATAAACATAGCCTTAAAGACACTGATTAGTTGCCATTACAATTACACACACTGATGATTTTTTAAAAGCTTTTAGGTGGATTTTGTGCCGTTAAGTCATGCTAAAGAATTTTTTTAAAACATCCCATACTCAATGTACTCTTTTTATTATTTCTTTCTAAAAAAAATAATAAAATAGTACATTGAGTGTTTTCATGAAATTTTTCTCTTTCGTGTTTGAATTGTCGAGTCTGCTATTCCCATAAAATAAAATTTTTAATTTATAGATGCTAATTTGTCAAAAAGAACAAAGTTTACCTGCAAAGAGACTTATTAATTAATAACAGCTGAAAAATAGGAATTCAACATCAAATATGAAATAAATTTACAACTGAAAATAATATATAAAGTTGAACATTAGTATAGAAATGTTAAGAGTGACACTAGCTATGTATACCCATGTCCCGAATAAAGTTGTCACCAGTTAAATTTAAAAGAACATATATAATTTTTGAGTCAAGTAGTGATTGATAAATATGGTATTAGTTGTAAATTATAATTACTTTTTTGAATATATTGGAGTTTAGTTGTTAGAGATTGTGAAATGGAATTTATTAGATTATAATATTATAGAGTTGTGCGCGTTTGTGACTATAATTGTGTTTGTGATCAATATAATATAGAGTTGATCAAGTGGTTGCCATTTATTATATCATAAGTTGTGCATGTTTGTAGTTATAATTGTGTATGTGATTACATTGGAGATACGTATAATTATTAGCTTAAAAAATTGTAATTGAGTAAAATTATTTTGCATGAAAATCACAAGTCTCATTACTTCTTCCATCGCTAGTCAATATATTTGTTTGCATCTATCTATATATATTGAAGAACATGAAGATTGGAAGAGTGAATGAATACAAACTCAATTTCTTCTATGACTCATCTTATTGAATAATAAAAAAAGACATAAATAAATAGATTAAATGAGTGAAACAATTCCAAAATAGAATTTTTCTTATGGGAAAAGATTAAAAAAGAAACCAAGAATATTTGACAATTAGAAAATCAATCTTCTTGTAATAGGAAATAACTAGGCTAAAAACTCCTAATTAAAATTGTATACAATAGCTGTTACATAGAATCCTTAATAGTTAATAATATACTTGATAAATTACAAATTAAATTGCACCTCTATGCACATTGTCATTTAATAAATGCAATTAGTTGTCCCTAACACGAAGATGTAGTCATCTTTTAACTTAATCATAAATATTGAACATATCTAAAGATACACATTTTTGTTTCTTAACTTGTATAAATAGTCTATTAATGGAAATTTGTCAAACCTGCTTTATTCTCAATAATGATAATAATAATAATAATAATGGTAATAAAAAATGATAGTGCATAAATAAAAATCTATATATCTCAATAAACATCTTGGACTTTTCTTCTCCTTTTTAGTAGCCGACTGAATAGATTTTAATTATGAAAAACATGCAGTCATGCATCTACATAAATGCCAAAAACGGATCCCATGCGTGGTCAGTCCATGCATGTTAAGTGAAAGTAATAAAAAGTTGAATGATTTAATAATGAAATTTATAAAATAATAACCGATCTAACTTGAGTGCAAAAGTGGAAGAACTCTCTTTATATACCAAACTCACAAGTGGATCAATGACTTAGCTTGGTTGAGCCAATGTTCTTAAAATTGGATCGGATCGGCCAGTTGGTAGAGATGGAAGTAGGGCGTGGAATGGGTTTCTGGGACCTGTCCCTAGGATGGGGATGTCAGGGAATCCCCAGCCTCAGAGGTTGGGATTTGTAGGTATTAATCCCCATGGGGAATTTTCTCAGAGTCAGGGGGTAATCGACGCGGGAAATTTTCCCAAACATTAGGGATGAGCCGAGTAGCGGGTAGAACCGGAACCTAGGGATAAACCAGAATCTACTCGAAACCGACACTGTACGGGTAGATTCCGGTTCCATTTTATGAACCGATACTGTACGGTTTCGGTTTCGGTTCTTATGTATGGAGGAACCGAAACTGGAACGAAACCTGGAAAAAAGAACTTGAAACGAGTACCCTGCTTGGAACCTATGGCGAGTAATCGATCTGAAACCTGTTTTGGAACCTATTTTGGAACTTGTTTTGAACCTAAGCTCCAATCAAATATTGTGAATAAGGGGGGTTTCATTTTTTACATATAAAAAGTTAAAATAAAAAAAGTTAAAATTTTAAAATAACCAATTAAATAAATATACAATGATACTTATACATATAAACTACACCATATTAAAAACTTTAATATATATATATATTAATATTAAAGTTTTGATTAATTAAGTATAATTGGAATTATGATCCACTAAAAGTGTTTTAATGTTATTAAAAAAATCATTTTTGAATAAAATAGTATATTGGGTTGAATAATAATATATTAGTTATTTACTTCAATTATCAAATCCTAAGTATATCTATAGTAAATTAGCAATAATTAATATATATGATAAATTGATAAACATTAATAAATTTAATTACTAATTAAATATCATATTTCATCAATTATAACATTACATTATAGTTAAATGATTACTTAATAATTATAATTTTATAACATTGCTAATTGATTATTGTGTAATTAATTATAGCATTACATTACATTAATTGATTACTCATTAATTAATTAATTATAACATTTAGTATATTACTTAATAAATAATTGGAAATTAATAAAATTATAGCATTAAATTAAGATTTATAGTATAATTAGTTAATTACTTATTAATTATAATATTTTATTACAAACATTAGTACAATATTAATTAAATGATTAAAAATTTAATTATTATAATTACATTAAAGATTTATAGTATGATTACTTAATTCACTATAACATTACATTATAGTATGCTCACATAATTAATTATAAAATTACATAATTAAATGATTACTTAATTTATGACATATATTATAAACATTAGTAGTTACTAATTTACTACATAAACGTTAACACAATACTTAATTAATGATTAAATATAATTAATTATAACATTACATTATAAATTTACAGTACGATTACTTAATAATTATAACATTAATTAAATGATTACTTAATTATTATAACAAATTAAATGATTAATTAATTAATTATAACATTATTAATGATCACTTAATTAATTATGCATTATGTAAGATAACTTAATTAGTTTAAATTTATAAAACATTATAAACATTAGTAATTTATTACATTATTACATTACTTAATTAAATGATTAAAAATTTAATTAATTTAATATTACATTAAAAATTTATAGTATGATTACTTAATTCACTGAACATTACATTATAATATGATCACATAATTAATTATAACATTCTATAATTAAATAATTACTTAATTGATTATAACATTATATTATAAATAGTAATTACTAATTTACTATATAAACATTAGCATAATACTTAATTAAATGATTAGAAATTTAATTAATTATAATATTACATTATAAATTTATAGTATGATTACTTAATAACTGTAACATTACATTATAATTAAATGATTACTTAATTATATAATATTCTATTATAAACATATTAATTATAATATTATATTAAATATTATAGAATGATTTCTTAATTAATTATAGTATGATTACATAAAATATATAATTACATGATTATTTAATTGATTATGACATTATATTATAAACATTAATTATAATATTACATTATAAACAAATGATTACTTAATAAATGATTAGAAATTAATTATTAACATTATATCATAGTTCAATAATTACTTAATTAAATTATAACATTATTAGTTTATTACATTACATTATATTATGATCACTTAATTAATTATAGCATTACATAGTTAAATTATTATTTAATTAGTATAAATTTATAACATTACATTATAAATATTAGTAATTTACTACATTATTACATACTTTATTAAATGATTAAAAATTTAATTAATATACATCCATTATAGAGTTACAGTATGATTACTTAATCAATTATAACATTCTATTATAAATTATAATATGATTACTTAATCAAATTATAACATTCTATAAATATTAGTATATTAATAAATGATTAGAAATTTAATTAATTACAATATTAAATTATAGATTATAATATGATTACTTAATTCATTATAACATTACATTATATGATCACATAATTAATTATAATATTTATAGTTAAATAATTACTTAATTGATTATAACATTATATTATAAACATTAGTAATTTACTACATAAAAGTTAGCACATAGTTAATTAAATGATTAGAAATTTAATTAATATAACATATTAAATTATATTATAAATTTATAGTACGATTACTTAATTAATTGTACATTACATTAAACAAATGATTACTTAATTAAATATTACGTAATTAATTATAACATTATTAAATTACATTATATTATGATCACTTAATTAATTATAGCATTACATAGTTAAATGATTACTTAATTAGTTATAAATTTATAACATTACATTATAAACATTATTAATTTACTACATTAGTCATTAGTACATTACTTAATTAATGGTTAAAAAATCTATTAATTGTAACATTACATTATAATTTATAGTATGATTAATTAATTAATTATAATATTACATATAAACATTAGTAGAATATTAATTAAATAATTAGAAATTTAATTAATTAACATTATATATACATGTATAGTATGATTACTTATTAATTACAATATTATTTATTATATTATAAACATAACATTTATAACATTAATAATAATTTACATAGAATAATTGTTTGTGTCTTGGTTTTGATGAGAAATTTATGTGAATTGTGATAAATTGATTGAATTCAAGTGTTACTAGAGATTGATGGATTATTAGTTACATTGGAAACAAAATGAATGAATAATCAAAATTTTAAGGGTGTATTTGTAAACTTTAAGGTATTTTATCATTTTTTATACTAAAGGGGGTAATGAATTTTATAGGGTACCTGGGAAAGGAACCGGAACCTAAAATAAATGAATAATCAAAATTTTTAAGGGTGTATTTGTAAACTTTTAAGGTATTTTTATCATTTTTATAATAGGGGGTAATGAATTTTATAGGGTACCTGGGAAAGGAACCGGAACCTAAAATAAAATGAATAATCAAAATTTTTTAAGGGTGTATTTGTAAACTTTTAAGGTATTTTTGTTATTTTTTAAACTAATAAGGGGTAATTAATTTTTTATAGGGTACCCAGGAAAGGAACCGGAACCTGCATTTTAGGTTCCGGTTCCTTGAATTGAAAAACCTGCACTGTGCGATTCATGTTCCAGTTCCCTTGAAAAATGCAGGGTACCTGGAACCGCTCACCCCTACCGAACATAATAAATATTAATATAAACATAGTAAAAAAAAAAATTTAATAGAACAATATGATTAATACTTTTTTCAAATTTAAGAAAAATTTGGTAAATGCGCATAAACCATAATCAAATAATAAGAAATTATTAATTTAATTAGAGATACATCAACAATTCAACATCATAATTCATACATCAAGTCATTGTAATTTGTAAACCATTAAATAAAAATAAAATAATGTTATTTTCAAATGAAGATATGATTCTAAATTCAAATTTCATAAAATTAATAAAACTGTATTCAATCTTTAACATAATTTACTTGGTGAATCAACATTTTCATAGATTGATTTAATAGGAAAATAATAACTAGGCTAGAAAATTCCTAAATTAAAATTGTATACAATAGCTGTTACATAGAATGCTTAATAAGGAAACAAAAAAAGAAAAAAAAAAAAAAATAGACTTGTAGCTAAGATGTCGCGACACTGATTTATTGATGCCGTGGCATAGCTCCAGTGCTACGGACCCGTAGCTGGAATGTCGCGGCATTGATTTATTGATGTTGTGATGCTGAGGCTTGCCGCGGCATTGGTTTATCGAAGTCGCAATGCATGACTCCCTGGTAAAGAGGCTTGCATTTCAACACTCCCTGAACCCAAGTTGCTGTAAGGAAGTATGGGATTTATGCAACGGAATGTAACACAAAAATCTAATCCTAATTCCTATAAACCCAATATAAGGGTTTTGACTATATGTATTTAATCAATTAATCCATACAAGGTTTAATAAAACTTATTATCTGTGGAGACTCCTTCACTTTAATTTATTCTTCCATAAATCAATCCAAACGTAGGATTTCACATACTCATCATATGAAGGTGAAAACTTTAGGGTTCAAGACAAGAAATATGAGAGAAAAAATTGGAGACAAACTTCTTTGTATTTCGTTTTTAGTAGCTTCAACAGTGACTAGCACTGTGTACAATGGTTGCTTATAAAAAAACAAAAAGCAAGTTCAAAAGGGCATCAATTTGCCTCTTGCTTGAGCTAAACCAAAAACGACAACGCTTTTGGTTTTACAACATAATTTCCTAAAATCATACTTAACAGCCTCCCTCAAGCTAAACTGTGCAAAAAAATTCAGCTTGACTTAAAAAAAAGACGTAGTTAACAGCCTCCCTCAAGCTAGAACGGTGAAAACATTGCAGCTTGAATTACCAAACACTCAACATTAAAAACAAATTGCACAAAAAAGGCACATCAGTAAACATTGCTGAACAAACTTGCTTCAGATGCTCTGAACAACAATCGCTTCTTCAAGGAACTTGCACAACTTTTAAAAATAGGACTTCAGCATACGGTGCAGAGGCAGTACACATATTAGAGCAGATCTACTTCAGTGGCTTGAACAATCAACTTGCTTGAACAGAGAGCAGCAACTTTGTAAATTAATAAAACTTTCACACACATTGCAGAATAGATCAACAACAGCTGCTTGAACAAACATCTGCAACTTCAATGATCTTTCACAATAATTGTTAATCAGGACAATTCTCATTAGAACAGCTACTGAAGTTGTAATGTCAATAATCCTTCATAGCAATGCAACAAACAAAAAAAAAAAAAAAAAAAAAAATGAGGAATCAACCAGCATTTGTATCTTTAGAAGGTAAAACATTCAATTTGGCTTTTAGATTTGCAAATTGAGTAGTAGTGAGTGCTTTGGTAAGAATATCAGCAATCTGAAGTTTGGTAGGAACATATTGAACACAAAGTTGTTTGGCAAGTACCTACTCTCTTATATAGTGCACATTGATTTCAATGTGCTTAGTCCTTGCATGAAAGACTAGATTGGTAGCCAATGCTCCATTACTAACATTGTCACACTATATGACAGGAGGTTTAGCTAAAGTGAGTTTCAGTTTAGTGAAGATACTCTGCAGCCAGGCAATTTTTGTGATTGTATGGGCTAAAGCCCTATACTCATCTTCAGTGGAAGATAATGCTACCACCCTTTGTTTCTTAGAGCTCCATTGAATCAAGTTGGGGCCCAAGAATACACAATACTCGTTGGTGGATCTCCTATCACCAAGATTGCTCCCCCAATCAGCATTAGCATAACACTCAATGTGAAGTGCAACTGCTGGCCTAAAGATCAGACCATGATTAATAGTGCCCTTGAGCTATCTAAGAATCCTTTTACAAGCCTGCAATTGCAAGGTGGATGGATTTTGTAAGAACTGACTTAGCTTATTAACTGAGAAGCTGATATCTAGTCTGGTAAGGGCCAAGTATTGCAGTGCTCCAACAGTACTTCGATACAAAATGGGATTATCAACACTTCACTGTCAGTAAGGAAAAGCTCGGTACCGAGAGCCATATGGTTGAGCAAGGATAAGCCTCAAACATTTGTGTCTTGAGAAGAAGATCAGTAACATATTTGGTTTGTGCTAAATGGATACCAGCATCAATTCGAAACACTTCAATACCAAGGAAGTAGTAAGGGAACCTAGTGTTTTAAGGGCAAGTTGAACATTCAAGTCTTTAAATAACTGATGAATATACTCCATATTGGAACCCGTAAGTTGAATGTCATCCACATATATCAAAATATACGTGACATGACCAAATTGATGCTGAACAAAAAGACTTGAGTCTGAAACTGAATTATGAAAAACCTTTATTCAAAAGAGCATACTTCAACTTATCAAACATGGCTCTAGGAGCTTGTTTAAGTCCATATAAAGCTTTATTAAGCTTACAAACAAAGGAAGGATTGCTGGAGTCAACAAAGCCGACAGGCTGCTACATGTAAACTGTCTCATTTAACTCACCATTCAAAAAAGCATTGTTCACATCTATGTGTTGAATGCCCCATCTTTGAGTAACTACAAGGGTAAGTATAGTTCGAATTGTGGAGGGTTTGATGACTAGACTAAAGGTTTCAAAGAAATCCAACCTAGGAGTTAGTTGGAACCCTTTGGCCACTGATCTAGTCTTGTATTTTTTAAGACTGCCATCAACATTAAACTTAGTTCTAAACACCCACTTGTTACCTAATACATTCATTTTAGAAGAAAAAGGTACAATTGTCCAAGTGCTATCGTGAAGTAGTGCATCATACTCAACTTGCATAGCCTGTTTCCATTCAAGAAATGTAAGAGCCTCTAAAGCTGAATGTGGTTTTGGAATAACAGGTCCTATAGCAGTAAGAGCACTAGGACTGTGTATAGTGTTTAAAGTGGAATTGGCAGCTGCTTTGCTTCTTGTAGTCATAGGGTGCATGTTTAACGTGGAGGTGGTTTGTTGGGATGTCTTTGAGAAATATGGGGTAAATAAATCTACAGTAATTTGACAGGAAGAGACAGAAGCCTTAGAGCTTGTTGAGGAGATGTTTGTGGGTAATTGAATGATTTAGGGAGTGAGTGAGAAGGGAAGCATTTTGTAGCAATAATAGAAGGTGATAAAGCAACTTCAAAAGGGCAAGTAGTGACAGATTGAGTAGGTGACAATGTAACAAAAGGTTTGTGAGGAGGAATTATTTGTGAGGGAGATGAAGAGCACACAGGTGTTGAATTAGGACCTAATAGAGGAGGTGAAGCAAAAGGGACATGGCATAAAGGAGTTGCACAGGGTTGGTAGCAGGAGATGCTGTAGGGGAAAAATGCTTACCATTGGTTGTATCAGACTTATCCTGAGGACAGCTTACTGTAGGAGCAAGAGAGGTAGGGGATTGTAAAAGAAAGAAGGAGAAAGTTGAAGAATCAATAGGGATAGAAGGTTCAAATGGAGGACCAGAGAAAGTAGAAATAACAAAACTAGTGGAGAAGGAAAAATCATACTCATTAAATTTAACACTAGGGGTAACAAAGACTATTCCTGTAGAATCCAAACACTTATATCTTTTGTGCACTAAGCTATATCCCACAAAAACACATTTTGAAGAATGGAAAGCAAACTTGTGTTTATTAAAAAAATCTAAGATAAGGATAACAAGCACATCCAAACACTTTGAGAGAAGAATAATGTGGCACTTTATGAAACAAAATCTGATAAGGAGAGACATTATTCAAAACACTAGATGGCATTCTATTCATTAGAAAAATACTAGAATCAAAAGCAAGCCACCAAAAATGCAGGGGCATAGAGGCATGAGAAAGCAATGTAAGCCTGTTTCAACTATGTGTCTATGCATTATTTCACTTCTTCCATTTTGTTGGTGTACATGAGAGCAAAAAAGCCTAAACTGAATGCCTGTGTCGAAAAGATAGGAGTATAAACCCTTGTACTCCCCTCCTTGATCAGATTGAAGGCATTTCAGTTTACAACTTAATTGTCTTTCAACCAAGTGATGAAACTTGACAAAAATGGATTTGACTTCAACCTTGGTTCTAAGAGGAAAAAGCCATGTGAAGCGACTAAAGTCATCAAGGAAATGGACATAATATTTGAAGCTTTATGATGAGGCAATAGGGGCAGGACCCCAAATGTCACTATGGATTTCTAAGGTACAGTGGCCCTAGAATTGGATGAAGGAAAACTATTTTGATGCATTTCCCTAAATGACAAGCTCACAAAAAGAAATTGAACTAGAAACCTTTGGAGTACAAGGTTGTTGTTTGGATAGGTTAGTGAGCATTTGACTTATAGCAGCATGATGTGGATGGCCTAATCTCATGAGCCAAAGCATGGAACTAGTTGTACCAATATTAATCTTATGAACATAAGGCATAATTGATGTATCATGTGCACAATCAAAATTCAAAATTGAATTGACAGAATTTACAAGTTCAGTAGAAGAAAATCAATGATTTTTATCACTAACATCATCACATATGGTAGGAGAACAAGATTGAACAGAATTTAAATGCACAAATTGAGGCAATTTGTAATCTTTATTAGTAGAAATAGTAGTAGACATTTTTACAATGGACTGAGATTGTTCAACAAAGGTTGATTTACATGTTGTAGTAACTACATTGTCATTACAATTATGAGTAGGCAACTGGTTATTATCAGTGTGAGAATTCAGCACATAAATAACATTATGGTGTGACATAGTAGGAGTAACATGACTACTACATTCAGTAATCTTATTATCAACATCGGTAGATAGTAAAGGCTTCTCAGGGGATACTCTAGAGTCAACAAAATTTGTAGAAAAATCAGGTAATTTGGAGGATGTAGGTATATGGGACAGTGAAGGTGGAATGGTCCATTGATATAATCCTTCTTTAAGCTCTCCTTGCAGTAAGACAGTCCTAGTGATTTTGTTCTTAACAACACAATAATCAGCATTAAACTCAACTACAACATTGTTATCTTTAGTGAATTTAGAAATACTAAGTTTTTAGTAATCCTGGGAACACATTAAACATTTTTTAAGTGTAAGCATTTAGAATGTAAGATGCTAGGCAGAGAAGTGAAACTTGTGTGAGAGATAGGTAAGAATTCACCACTACCAACTTGAAGTTGCTCAACACCTCCATAATTCTTGCTGACATTGAGTTGATTTAGGTCAATGGTAACATGGTCTATAGCTCCAAAATCCATGTACCAAATAGGATCTTGAATAGTGGATGAGGTGGTTGTGTATGTTGATAGACCAATAGATGAATTTGCAAGATAAGTACGAGTTGGAAGAGTATATTGTCCTACAGAAGGTTGTTGAGTATGAGACTGTGCTAAATGAGCAGCAAACTAAGTTTGGTTGGATGAAGGAGCTTACGGTGTTTGAGGATGAGAAGGATGAGTGTAGTTGGATGATGACACAATGGACTGATTATAAGCTTGTTATGTAGGATAAGTATAGTTTTGTGATGATGAAGGTTGATTGAAACTATGACGTTGATGACTTGGAATGTGATAACCACTAGAACTCATCTGAACAGGACCAAAACCACCAGAATTGAATTGAACAAGACCAGAACCAACTTGTCCAATTTGATGATTTGAACCAGTGCTTGGTATGGCACCATTATAAGCAGAATTATAGCGATGGTAAAACTGTACCGCAATATGGGCAATTTTGTTACAAACTTGACAAATTGGTCGACCTCTACCAGTTCCTCTACCACGTCCTCTGGCAAATAGAGGGCAAGGTAGAGCCTGATAGTGCCCAACTTGTCTAGGAGTAGTATTTTGTCCAAAATACACTTGAGGTGAGGAATGTCCTAGTTGTCTGGTTGTTACTGGACAACTCTGATTGAGGTGTGAATTAAAAAAACCTCATTGTGAAATGTTTGTCCAGTTGAGACTGGATAAATTGGATTGAACTAAAGATTTTCGGTATTGTTCAGTGAGGACACAAAGTTGTTTGACAATTTGAATAAACCAGTAGATGAAAATGGAAGACCAGTAGAGATTATAGTTGCAGTGTTAGCTAAACTGTTGTGAAATTCAAGTGAATTGAACTTGTCTAACCTAATTTCATACTTTTGTAGTAGAAATTGAGCTTCTTGCAATGAAATGGAATCAATCTTAGATTCAATTCTAGATGTAAGATTGACCACGACTGCATCATACTCAGGACCTAGTCCATCTAGTATGTGTTGAAGCAAATCTTCCTTTGACACAACTTGTCCATTTGCTGATAAGCTCTTTGCTATACCTCTCATATTTCGAACATACTCACTACTACTAAAATTGTTCTTTTGAGTAATTTTGAGCAAATTTTTTAGATGAAGTGCCCTAGCCTTTGAATTAGTAATAAACTCTTTCTCCAGAGTAAGCCAAATTTCATAAGAAAACTAACATTTTGAAATTTGTCGAAACATGCATTTAGAGATTGACGCAAGTAGCCAGCTTACTAAGAACTTATCAATTATTTTCCACAGAGTATAATCCGAATTAATTTTTTCCTTAATTGAGCTATCATCTTCAGTACTAGAGCTATCTATTTTGTAAGCTATTAACGGAGGTGGATAGGGAACCAAAACCTGTAAGATGATCATCAAGTTCATGAGCTCCAATTGTTGATAAAGCTTGAGACGCCAAAAATGATAAATGTCTTTGGTTAGCTTAGGATTAATGGTCTGTAGACTGGAAGTAACTACTAAAGCAGGATGTGTAGTGAGTTATGAATCATTGTGTTTAGATTTATTGCTGATTTAGAGCTTTCACACTTGCCTTCCATTGACGTGAGTCAAAGAAGCTCTAATACCATGAAAACTTTACAGTTCAGGACAAGAAATTTGAGAGAAAAAATTGGGGACAAACTTCGTTGTATTTCGTTTTTAGTAGCTTCAACAGTGACTAGCACGATGTATAATGGTTGCTTATAAAGGAAAAAGAAAAAAAGAAAAAAAAAAAAAAACAAGTTCAAAACAACATCATTTTGCCTCTTGCTTGAGCTAAACTAAAAACGACAACGTTTTTGGTTTTTACAACATAATTTTCTAAAAACATACTTAACAGAATGCACCAAAGGATCAATAGAATATCAATTGCTAGATTGATTTTTGGAATTTTAGGATTAGGTTTTTCTAATTTAGGTTAGGGTTTTATAAAGTAATTATAAAACCTTTTCCCAAAAGGAATTGCAATGGGTGGCAACCCTAGATTAAGTGGGTATATAATACTCACTTAGTTACATTATGAAATTACCAAAAAGCCTCTTATGCTAAAATTATCAAAAGGCCCCTTTCACTGAAACACCCTAAATTACCTCTCTTGACTCGGCTTATTAAAGAGATCAGAATTGTTTTTACAAATTCCAAATATGATATCTAAAATTCCGAAAATAATAAAATTCACTCCATAAACCCCTAAAGTATTAACCTTCAGAATTTAACCTTCTTTTGTGTATGACCCGTAGGTACTCTGTCATGTTGGCGTGAATAAAGTAATTAATCTACAATTAATTATCTTTGTATTCACAGACCAAGATTGACCTCTAGCAAGGCATTATGGCCACCCAAATGACAGGGAGTTAGTGGCAGACATATACCTGTCAACAATATGGTTACCATGTAATCAAATCCATTTAAAATATATTATCTCATCAAGGCTGAAGCATAGAGATGGTGTCTACCTCAAATATTCCCTTGATATATATTGGTATTTGGCTATCAGATCAAAGATTGAACGAAATTGGATTGAGCAACAACTTAATCTCATTATGGCCATAGATTTGCAGTTGTTGTCATTTAACTAAACTACACAATGAGATAACTTCTTTCATACTTGGGAGTGATGAATTCTTTGTTGATCCACCATAGCCTTAATGCACTTCTTGATGCAGTCATTCACTACCGTTCTGATAGTTCTAAGTAAAAGACTATGCTAGGCTAGTGTCAAACTATGCCAATAGGTACACAAGGCGCTCTAGTGATCTCAAGTCTAAAGATCACATGCACTATCATCTAATAGAGGATTTATTTCATAGACACTTGGGTTACCGTCTATATGGAATCCTCTACTGGGTCAGTTCAGTGAGCTTGCATACAACAAGCACCCAGCGTTGCAATAGGTTGTCAGCAAACAAAACAACCTTGACATATGAGATTTGTCACTACCTTTTGATAGGGTTGTTCAACATTATGATAACATTATCGTATTATTTGTACCCTTAGTCAGAATAATACTAGGGCTATGCACGTTTCTAGAATGACCACCTCATTTGCTCATAGGGTCCTCATAATCAAGATTTAAAACACTCTTAATCCCCTCTTCACAGTTCTACCATTGTAAGAACATAAATCATAACGTATTTGTTAATTTGAAAAATAGATATAGAAAATGTCTTTTAATAACATATAAACATGATACAAAATTAGAGTCAATTACAAAATTTAATTGGCTCTGGTGCACCCACTCTAATAATATCCAACTTTCACTATAGTCAATCACTTATGTATTGAATACCAAATGACACTAAGTATGCCTATCATGCTTTTACTATGACAGATCTTTCGTCAGTGGGTCTACGATGTTGTCGTCAGTAGGTATTATGCAAATTTGCACATCTCCTATCTGAACAATCTCCCTAATTAGATGGAATCATCTAAGTATGCGTTTGGATCGCTCCTTTATCAAGTCGGTCTCACCACACATTGATGCATTATATGGCATATAATGAAATAATCAACCTAACATGCATTCTATAACATAATTAAAATGTGTCAGTACATGGCCTAACTAAAATTGGTCTCCTCAAGCCTAGAGGGATCAGCAGGTCAACCTAGGGGTCCTTGATGTCCAAATTTAATACTCGTAAGCGCACGAATCACTAATAGCTAGTGGTAAGTATACTCCCAAGGTTGATCTCTCACGGAATTGCAGTGATCTAAATTCTTAATTTATTTTCTTTAACAACTAAACAAAACAATCAATTAAATCCTAACACTCTAACCAAAAGATGGATAAAATTAATCTAAAATCAAACTGTAAATTAATTAAAACTAACGAAAGTAATCTATTGAATGTGAATTAAATCAATGAGAGTGATAGTGGGGATTTAGCTAACTTCTCAATCATGTATTGGAATATTTGGCAAATAAAACTATTAAATCCTAAATCCAAATCGTTGATTTTTCCACTAAACCATAGAAAATTACAATGATCATGTTTTTTCTCCGTTTGTAATTAACTAAACTTCTATGATCAAGTTGTTAACTAATTAATCATAATTTGCACTAGAAAATCACACAAAACAATAATCATGTACTCAATTTGAACTCTTGTTTAATAGAGCTTAATTAAGGCAAGATGATCACTAGAACCCTTATTCTCAATTTTAATTATAAAAAGTAGTTGGCCAATCAACAAATTATAATTAATATCATGAAGAACAATTAAACAAGAAACAATCTAAAACTTTCATAAAACAAATCACCAAATACCCAATACAATCATGATAGTTAAACTAAACTCCCACAATATATTTAGTTGCCCATAATCAATCTCAAACCAATGAACTCAATAAATGAAAAACTAATCATATTGCAAAATAAGATGTAACTGAAAAGAAATCACCTAGGAATATTGATCCTCTGCCTTCTCTACCTAGTTGAAAACCCACAATTTCTCTCACTAAAGCAACACTCTCAAAAACATAAAAATCTCAATTGAGGTCAAAGAGAATTCTCCTAAAATAAATTACAATGTCCTATTTATAGTTTTTCTTTGTTAAGGGTGTTTTTGGGAAAGTACAAATTCAAGTCGGAGTTGGAAAAGGTGAGAATTTTGTTTTCTTCACGATCCACACTGCAACGTGATTTTATGGCACCACGACACTGAATTCTTCCCACAGACCTTAAACTCTTTCACGCTGCAGTGCCTAGATCACTTTTTAGAGCTGCGGCACAGAAAAACTCTATCATGGCACCATCCACTTCTTTGCATTTTCCTTCCTCTTTTCAACTCTGATTCTAGACCCATTTTGCACGATTTCTTCCAAATGCATTCCAAAAGCTCATGTACATTCAAAATAGTAAAAACCACCTCAAAGTAACATATTCTTAAGGTAAAACACACAAATAATAGCAAAAAACATAATAAATTCTAGGGAAAATATTGGTTTATCAAATTCCCCCAAACTTAGATTTTGCTAGTCCTCAAGCAAATCAACAATGAAAGGAAGAAAGAAAAACTCAACTAAAACCTCAAATCTTAAAGTACACTATAATTAGCCAGTAAATACATTCACACAATTGTATTCAAAATCTTAGCACAACAAAACATTTTATGCAAATACCATACACACCACACCACCATATTCCAATGCTTAGAACATATCCAACTCGATCTTCCCCAAACTTAATGTCAAGAATAGGAACTCGCTTCAAATCTAGATCTCACACAAGATTCACTCATTATATCGCACCAATCCTAGACTTACGCACTCATTAAGCATAAGTGAGTAGAAGTTATATAGACAAAGAATAGCAAACATATTCTCACACACGAATATAGTTATAATCAATAAACGCTCAAATGATCACAAAATAGATCTCATGAAAAGAACCAAGTACAAGGAATAGACATACATTCCTTATCTCCAAGCAAGATTTCCCAAAAGATCAGTCAGGTCTTTATTATGGTTGTAATGTAAGGCTCGATTGGGGTTAAGAAAGAAAGGTATGGAAAAACTAGAGCTTGAAACATACCAAAGCTCCTCTTTTTTGTACTTGAAAGGCAAACACTCCTTGAATTCATTTTGCTGCCCAGGATGTTATACTTTATGTTTTTTCTTTTCTTTTCTCTCTTTTTTTTTCTTTTTTTCCTTTATTTATTTATTTATTTTGAAAGAAGAAACATTTCCTTGGTACTCACCATATTTTTTATAAGGAGTTTAGCCCTCTTAACTTGTCTCATCACTTTGAGATTCTCAAGCTATAGGCTATGGCTTAAAATTGGGTTGAATGGGTAAGGCTTGATGTAGGTGATGAAAGAAAAGGCTAAGTGTTTGGCTTCAAAAGTGGTAATTGGTGCACACAAAAGAATGTGGATTAGGGCTTTTAATAGGGGAAAAACATGCATAGCCTAACATCCTCTCTCAAGGTCCTTCCAACTCGTAGCTACCTAGTATAAATGCCTAATGAGACCATCCTAATGTAAGTACAAATTTGAAAAAGTTTTTAAGATGTTTAAGAAAATTAACTCTCTCAATCAAAACGTTAATGGCTCAAAGAACTCACAAGGTAGTCTCCACTATTCGTTTCTTAATCATTGATTCTAAGTTCATCTCAACTTCAATATCAAGAGCATGGTCTATGGAACATGAGTATGCATCAATTTACACATCAAACTTTTGAAAATGCTAAAATAAACACAAATTGCACAAAAGATCTAGTTACCAACCAAAAATCAAATTTTCAAAAACAATTTTTTTTTGCACCCCCAAACCTAAACTAGTCATTGTCCTCAATGTCAGCAAAGAAAGCATGTGTTTAGAAAATCATTTAAAGGGAAGAGAGAAATAAATAAAATAAAATAAAACCTAAAAAACACAAATAAAAAGGATAAAGAAAGAAACTACCAAATATAAGTGGGTTGCCTCCCACCAAGTGCTTTCTTTAACGTCTTGGCAAGACGTTTCTCCTTGCATGTTCAAGGAGGCTCGTCCCTATGTGGCGATGTTGATAACTTTAAGGATTTACTAGACTTTTCTTGTGGTAAAACAAGAATTGCTCTATCTAGTATCTCATGGAATCCCTTAGTTTCCTCATCAAGTGTTTCCTCTACCCTATCAAGTGTTAGTGCAACTTCAAGCTTATCTTCTATCTTCTCCTGCAAATAAGTGTCATAAACAAGTGAGTCGACACAATCGATAAAAGAGCACTCATCATAAGTAGAAGTAGAAGGAATAGGTAGAGAAGCAAACACTTTAAATTCAACAGTCTTTCCTAAGACTGTCATGGTTAACTTTCCTTTATGGACATCTGTGATTGTCTTGTTTGTTGCCATGAATGGTCTACCAAGAAAAAATTGTATGCTCCTTGTCCTTTGAAGGTACTTCTTCCATCTCCAAAACCACAAAGTCGATGGGAACAATCAGCTTGTTGACTTGCACCAACAAATCCTCAACTATCCCTTTTGGGCATTTGACCGATCTATCTGCTAGTTAAAGGGTCATAGTTGTTGGTTTAAGCTCCCCCAAATCAGTTGCAAGTATATTGAGTAAGGCATGAGATTGATACTCACTCCCAAGTCTAGCATAGCTTTCGCGATTTTTTTGTCTCTCATGGTGGTGTTTATGTAGAAACTTCCAAGATCTTTCAATTTAGGAAGCAAGTTTTGTTGGAGCACCACACTAGCAACTTCTGAAACCACGTCTTTCTCATTCTTCCCATATCTCCTCTTTTTGGTAATGAGTTCCTTGAAAAACTTTGCATAGGAAGGCATATTCCTGATAACATCCAAAAGAGGCAAGTTAATGTTAACTTTAGAAAACATATCAAAAAATTTAGAAAATTGCTTATCCTATTTATTGTTCTTTAGTTGATTTGGATAAGGAATTGGAGGTCTATAAGGCTCTGTCGCCTTATGGAGTGTTAGTGAGTAGAAATCCTTTGTTCTTTCATCCTTGTTGATTGGCTTGGACGATTGAACATCCTTTGCTTGCACTTCCTTAGGAATTTCTTGTCTATCACGCTCCTCATGTCCCAATTTTCTGCATCATGTGATAATTCATTAGAATTTTTTTTATCAAAATCTTTATTTAAAACCTTACCACTTCGAAGGACTATATTCGCTTTCGCTTGCTTAAGTTGATTTGGCAACTTTCCTTTTTGATGTCCTTGTAGTTGACCAGCAAGTTGCCCAACTTGCATTTCTACCCTCTTCATAGATGCTCTAGAGAATCCAGCCTTTGATTATTTCTCTCCTGATTTTCTCAACTAACTTGAATAAAGGCATTTAAGCTTTCCTCCAAGGTTGGATTTCTAGGTTGGTTAGGTGGTATGGCTTGGTTTGGAAATTGACTAGGCCTTGGGTTTTGGGTAAAGGTAGGATTATTATTAATCTTCTTGGAGAAATTAGGATGATTTCTCCTCTAGGATTATAAGTGTTTGAATAAGGATCATTCATAGGCTTAGGTTGGTAATACTCCATCAAATTGGCTTGTTCTTTTTCATTCCCTGCATAAGAGTCATAAGACAAAGAACAAGTGTTAGCATCATGCCCTAAAACACCACAAACTACATATACCTCATTACTCGTTGTATTTTTGGTAGTCAAAAGTTTGACTTGCTTAGTCAATTCAACAATTTGCATAGTCATTTCATTATCAGAGCTTAACTCATGTACTCCAACTCTTCTTCCTCTTACGCTCTTTTGTTGGGAATTAGCACCCAACATCTCATATAACTCAATCGTTTTTGCAGCAGTTTTCTCACCTATTGCTCCACCAGTGGCATTGTCTACCATATATTGACATTGTTGTGTCAATCTGTCATAGGAAAACTAATTTTATAATTGAAGTGGGTAATAATGATGAGGACATTGGATGAGAAGCAACTTAAATCTATCCCATGCCTAATGAAAATGCTCTCCTTCCATTTGAGAAAACGTTGTAATCTTGGTCCTTAAGTCAGCGGTCTTTTGATGAGAGTAAAATTTGCCCATGAACTTATTGTAAACCACCTCTCATGTAGTCAATGAACCAGGTTGAAGAGTCATAAATCCAAGCTTTAGCTTTATCCCTCAAGATGTAGGGAAAACATCTCGTCTTCAATTGATCCTCATTGAGTCCTTGCAATGGAAAAGTTTGCACAATGGCATAAAAATCTCTTATGAACGTCAAAAGGTCTTCATTAGGAACTCCATAGAAGGAAGGCAACATGCTATAATGGATATTTTTCAACTCATAATTCCTTGCTGCTCCCCCTAATTGTATGCAAGACGTTGCAGTCCCAATGATTGGCCTTGCATATTCCTTCATCATCCTTTGGTTCCCTACTGGTTCCATATTTTTCACTTCTTCAAAGCTTTCCTTTTCATCCTTAGAATGTAATGTCTCTTCTTCAAAGATATCCTCGGGATGTTCTTCAAGATGTTCTTCAACTAGCTTCTGCAAATGCTCCCTTATCCTATGAATATTATCAATTGGTGGTGCGAGGTTTCCTCCTAAGGACCTTCGACCTTGCATATACCTGAAACAAAAACCAAGAAAAATTCAAACAAAGCAAAACAAAATAAAACAAAGAACAAAATTCAAACAAAACTAAGAAAACAAATATAGAATTTAAATGCCAATTCCCCGGCAACGGCGCCAAAAACTTGATGTACAAATTTAATACTCGCAAGCGTACGAATCACTAATAGCTAGCGATAAGTATACTCCCAAGGTCGATCTCTCGTGGAATTGCAGTGGCCTAAATTCTTAATTTATTTTCTTTAACAACTAAACTAAACAATTAACTAAATCCTAACACTCTAACCAAAAGATGGATGAAATTAATCTAAAATAAAACTGTAAATTAATTAAAATTAATGAATGCAATCTGTTGAATGTGAATTAAATCAATGAGAGTGATAGTGGGGATTTAGCTAACTTCTCAATCATGTATTGGAATATTTGGCAAATAAAACAATTAAATCCTAAATCCAGATTGTTGATTTTTCCACTAAACCATATAGAATTCCAATGATCATGTTTATTATCCATTTAAAATTAACTAATTAACTTCTATGATCAAGTTGTTAACTAATTAATCATAATTTGCACTAGGATATCACACAACCATCCAAATCAAAACAATGATCGTGTATTTAATTTGAGCTCTTATTTAATAGAGCTTAATTAAGGCAAGATGATCACTAGAACCCTTATTCTCAATTTTAATTATAAAAAGTAGTTGGCCAATCAACAAATTATAATTAATACCATGAAGAACAATTAAACAAGAAACAATCTAAAACTTTCATAAAACAAATCACCAAATACCCAATTCAATCATGATAGTTAAACTAAACTCCCACAATATATTTAGTTGCCCATAATCAAACTCAAACCAATGAACTCAAGGAATGAAAAACTAATCATATTGCAAAATAAGATGTAACTGAAAAGAAATCACCTAGGAATTGAAGTAGATTGATCCTCTTCCTTCTCTCCCTTGTTGAAAACTCACAATTTCTCTCACAAAAGCAACACTCTCAAGAATATAAAACTCTCAATTTAAGTCAAAGAGAATTCTCCTAAAATAAATTACAATGTCCTATTTATAGTTTTTCTTTGCTAGGGGTCTATTTGGGAAAGTACAAATTCAAGTCGGAGTTGGAAAATGTGAGAATTTTAATTTCTTCGCGATCCAAGTCCCTACATGATTTTATGGCGCCACGATGCCAAATTCTTCTCACAAACCCTAAACTCTTTTGCGCCACAACACCGAATTCTTCACGCCATGGCATTAATTTTCTGCCCAAATCACTTTTTAGCACTGCGACGCAGAAAAACTCTGCCGCAGCGCCATCCAGCTGCTTCACAATTTCCATCCTCTTTTCAACTCCGATTCTCGACTCATTTTGCAAGATTTCTTCCAAATGCATTCCAATAGCTCATGTACCTTCCAAATAGTAAAAACCACCTCAAAGTAACATATTTCTAAGGTAAAACACACAAATAATAGCCAAAAACATAACAAAATATTAGGGCAAATATTGGTTTATCAGTCCTATATTAAAATCTACTTGAGTCTTCAAGTATGACTACATCTCCTTTCACTCCATCTTCGAGTACATTAGAAATTTACAACTTACAAATTTACAACAAAATTAAAATAACCCTATACTAATTTTGCATCAATTAATTTAGAAACCTCGAGTTATATTCCAGGGAAGTGAGATCAAAAGAGAATGTACATAGAGAAGTAGAGAGAAAGGCAAAGCACGCAAGCACTATTTTATATTAATAAAATTTACAAACATACATTCCCAAGAAAATTAAAACACATCTATAGGTCTAACGCTCTTGTACCGGGCACTATGCATTATCATACATTAAGATAAAGCATACATTCAAAATTCAAAATTTTTGAATTGATTTAGCAAAATTACGTTTTCCTCTCAAGAATTTGTATAATTTTTATTGGTCCAATAGTTTTCAAAATTTGTAGTTTAGCCCCAAATTGCCTACTGATGAGTAGCAGGCAATTGTTCTCATGAGTGGCCAGCATCGGCCTCGGGTTACTGTTCATGCCCCAATTATTGTTCATAGGTCACTGTTCACATCAAAAAAAGCTTCAAGATGGTTGTGCGCGACAACGCGTGGCCTAGGGTTTTGCAATTTTTTTTTTTTTTTTTAATAATTCAATCCAATCAAGATTGAAACCAATATATAATTCATCAACAAATCAAGAATTCAATTAATCAATCACCAAATTAAAATAATTGAATCATAATTGAAACCTTGAGACATGCAATTCTATGCAATTAATCTCATACTTCAATCAAAATCAAAATACATATAATTAAGAACCCTAGGCTTTGATACCACTATAAGGAAATATGGGATTTAGGTGGGAGACTAGGACGTTTGGCTCATCATTTGTAGATTAATGCATTGTCGAGCTTAGTGGCGTCGTATGGCGGAGTTGGCTATAGTCATGAGATGTCTCCCAAGAGACGTGATACTTTGAGCAAGTGACACGTGCAGGGCACTTTTTCAATATGAAAGAGGTAGGAAAATGAAGGGTTTCGTTTCCCAAGGCCCCACAAATGCTTGCCACATGTCCCTATTTGAAAAGAGAGGTCTTTATTAGGGGGCAGTTTCCTTTGGAGAAGCCATTTGTATTTCCAAAAGCGGTTTTTGAGAGAGAAGTTGTAGCATAAGAGTTTTTCATCCTTTTTCAAAGCTTTTCGATGTAAACTTCTTACTTTTCTTCAAATTTGCATCATTTTCTTGATCCCTTTTAGTTTTCCAATAATTTTTTAGTAGTTTAGGCAAGATTTGGCAAAGTTTGGTGTGGTTTGAGAGAGAGTTTCTCTAGCATATTTTTATTGAAGGGTTTCAATTTTGGAATTTGGTGGTTTTGTGTTTGGAAAGGTAAGCATGGGGATTTGGCGGTTTTCAAGCTCATTTTTGAAACCAATGTTTTCATTTTGAAAATTCGCACAAGATAATTTCAAAACATCAATTTCTCTACTCAAAATGATTTTATCACATGTAACACAATTAAAATCATATTTGAGTTGCTCATGTTCACTTAAAAGTTTTTCATAATCGCTCAAAAGTTTTTCATGTTCATTTTTCAAAACACATTCTTGTTCCTTTAACATTCGATTTCTCAAACACACTTTTTCATATTCTTCCATTAATTAATGATTCCAATGCACATTGTAATTTATTGAAAGAATAGTTTTCGAAGTCATTTACCTCAAATTTAGAGTCTCCTTCCGAATTGCAATCGTTGGCCATGAAGCAACCGTTGGTTGCTCTTCATTTGACTCATCTTCATCGCTTGAGTCATCACTTCTAGTCCATGTGGCGACAAGAATGTTCTTCTTGCAAAATTTGTTTTCTTGTCTTTCTTCTTCCATTTAGCTTGAGGACAATCTTGACGAATATGGCTCAGTTTCTTACATTCATGGCAAATGATGTCCGATGTGCCTTTTTCCTCTTCATTTCTTGGTTTGAACCTTTGGAAATTTCTTCCCTTGAATCTTTTGTTCCTTCCAAGAAACTTAGTGAATCTTCTTGCCAAGAATTTGATTTCAACTTCCATAGAGGAATCACCTTCCTCTTCTTCATTTATTGTCTTAAGGGCAATCTCCGTCTTTGGTTGGCTTTCATATTCTTTTGGCTTTCTCTTAATCTCTAAAGTTAACAAGCTACCAATGAGCTCATCCATTTTCATTTTGGTGAGATCCTTAGATTCTTCCATCGCAATCACCTTTATTGTCCAATTTTCTAACAATGAACGAAGGATTTTCTTTACAAGCTCAAGACTTTCAAAATTCTTTCCAGGATCCTTGAGGTCATTTATCAAGTTTGAAAATTGCTTGTACATGTCAGTGATGCTTTCTCTGGTTTTCATCTCAAATAGCTCATAGTCGCGAAATAGCATCTCTATCTTTGATTCCTTCACTTGGCTTGTTCCTTCATGTATTGTTTGAAGAATTTTCCATGCATTTTGGCTGTATCACATGCCGAAACCTTTCCAAACTCTGTAGCATCAAAAGGACAAAACAAAATGTTAAGTGTTTTGTCATTTAAGCTTAATTTCTTTTTCATCATCTGTTGTATAGTCATCTTCTCTTTTTTGAAAACTTGTATTAGGGTCCATGGGAATGTAGTTCCCTTGTTCTACTATTTTTCATAAATTGTAATCTATTGACCTAATATTAAGTCTCATTGTAATTCTCCATTGTGTGTAGTTTACACCACAAAACAGTAAGGTCTTGTAGTACAATGACCTTCATTAAAGTGGGGTGTTGATGTACAAGCCATATCTAGATCGATTAACTCTTGAAACTGTTAGGCTTTTTTACACAAGCGCCCAAGCTCTAATACCAATTGTAAAACCTTATATGGCAAAAAAAATCCTAGAGGGAGGAAGGGGATACTTTAAAAATATTTGTGAAATAAAGCTTTCACCAACCCAAACATGTTATGAACTTACGACACTAACAAAGATAGGCAATAAATATGAATGATGCTAATCAATAAGGATAATCGATGTTAAATAATAAATGAGAGAGAGTTGTAAAGATAGGCAATGAATGAGTGCAAATGTTGCTTCAAGTAAATATGTAAGGAATAATAAGTGAGTTGAGAAGGAAGAAATGCTCAGAGATTTATAGTGGTTCGGAGCTCTATCCACAAGTCTTCTACATCCAATTCTTCAAGGCAACCTCTTTGAAGTTCCACTAGAATCGGATTTCGCCAAATACACTAGTTTGGTAGGATTTCACCTTTTACAATAGTTTGACAGGATTTCACCTCTTAAATTTAAAGGACTTCATCCACAAAGTGTTTGATAAAAAGTATGAGAATGATTGTCTCTTACGCTAGGCTTGAACACACAATAAGAACAATACTCTCAAAGGTTTACAAATAAGTGCAAGAGAGTGATGTCTTTTATTTGGACTTTGAGCTCAAGGGATTATGTGAGAATGTTTGATATGACTTTGAATCTCTGATATTTTATGTCTTTCTTAGCAATGAAATGCCATATTTATTGCTTGACTTCTCCCTTTGATGCAAAGAGTTGTTGCTGCATTTAATGCATGTATGAAAAGCCTACAAACACAAAGGAACAGGCATTCCACTATCACGAATGGTTGTTCCTGACACCAACAGTCAATTCGTACAGCTTTAGGGTTTCTGGTATGATTGTTCCAACATGAGAATGGTCGTACCACCACTGTGAATGGTCATTCCACCACGAGGAACGATTGGACCATTGGGTCCTTAAAATCCACCAAAAAAAAAAAAAATCCAGAAGCATAAACGGCTTCCTAGAACATTGACATTCAACCAAGAACGATCTTTAAGTCTGAACGGTTGTTCCCCCATGGAGAACGGTCATTCCACATTCGATACTTGAACTTGAACTTCTACTTGATCTTCAAGGCTTGTCTTCCAAGATTCATCAAAGGTGTGAAGTGTTTGAATTCTGAGGACTTTGACTTTTGGCTTTGATGGAACGGTCGTGTTGGTGTGAGCGACTTGGCTTCATTTTGAACAGAAGCATGCACGATCATAGGGAATGTTGTCCTGCTGAGGAACATCCACCTAGGCAACTTTGAAAGCAAAGGAACGATCATTCCTTTGACTTGCATAGTCGTGTCAACAAAGAAAACTGCATGTTGTTTTTGTTTATGACTCTTTGTCATACCTAAGCATGTTTGTTAGAAAACCAATTAACTCTTTGATTAGTTTTGGCACTTCAAAACACATGAGGGCTAAAAAAAAACACTTAACACAAATTTTTTTGTGCCATCATATCCCATGTAGTGATGGCTCCTGTAGGCAGAGAAAGTAACAAACTATTTCCCTTGTCTCTAAGAGAAAATAGAAAAAGTCATAGGTGAGTCATCTAAAGCATCATTATGCTTGAAAAGTATTACAAATTTCCAAGAAATTGGCTATGTGAGAGTTCAAATCCTCATGTGTCAGACCACCAAATTGCAATGAATGTTGAATCATTTGGATTATGGCTTGTTTGATTTCAAAAGTATTGGCTTGAATGATTAGCTTTGTAATGCTTGATGTTGCTCCAGTTAAAGATGACATAACATATTTTCCTAGTAGTTTCGCCACCTCTACATTGGTTGCTATTACATAATTTCCTTCTACATTGTTTCCTACTCCCTCATTGTTGTTCCCTTCCATTGCTTCTCAGTCTCTTTAATCGGTGAAACGTGCGCTCAGTTTCAGGATCAAAATTTTCAAGTTATTCTTTGCTAGAGCAAGTCATGCACTATGGAAAAAAAAAAAAAAAAAAAAAAAAAAAAAAAAAAAAAAAAAAAAAAAAAAAAAAATTCTCAAAATAACTAAACAAATCAAAATAAATATATGTCTAATTTTTTTGTCCCTGACAACAACACCAAAACTTGTTATGAGTTTTTCGTATGCTAGCAAAGGCATTATCGAAAGTAATAAAGTGATTAACGTTATTTGACATGACGAAAATTGTGATGTGAATTTAAAATTAAAAAAAGGGAAATTACTTGAAATAAAAACAACTAAAATAACACGACAAAATGTCACTATGCAATGAAAATGTTAAGGGTTCGATTCTACCTAAACCTATGTTGATAAATATCTAATGAAAGAAAATCATATTCAAAAATCTATTGATCTAAAGATGGCTAAATTCTTCAATTGCATGACAATTGTGGAATTTCCTAACGGTTAAGTTTCACTCCTGCTTAAAACCTAAGCTCGCCACATGAATCCTGTAAGACTCTCATGCGTATCCTACTCAAGTCATGATCTATGCTATTCTAATGATCTAAAGTAATTTCACCACCTGGTTCATCATCACATCAATAAATCAATTGAACACAATAAAACCCTAGTCAAACGATATTTTAATCAAACTTCACTACCTAGTTCATCATTCAATTAAAACCCTAAATAATTAGAGAAACACAACATCCAAAAGCATTAAGCAAATAGCAAAGATTCTTATTGAACAATAAATTTGTGAATGATTTAATAGAATTGAAAATCAAGTCAACCTGGTGTTGGTAGAATCTACCCCTTAACAAAAGAAAACTACTTCATACTCAAAGTAAACAAAACCAAAATTAGTTGTGCAATTGTCATTATAAAAAATCCAAACTGAAAATAAAAATAAAGTAATGGAAATTGAAACTAGGACCTTGAAGAATTGATCTCTGGAAAGGTTTTGCACCAACTTCTCTTAAATGAATGGTGCTAGACTCTCTCCTTTGATCTCCTCCTCTTCCTTGATGTGGTTTTATTTCAATAACCCCTAGCCTCCCTAAGATATTGCTAAGCCCCTAGCCTCCCTAAGATATTGCTAAGGACCTATATTTATAGTATTTCGGTCATGAGGCTATTATGGTAAAAAGTAACACTTCAATTAGAAAAACATAATAACAAATCTATTTGTCTTCCATGCACTGACATAACTTTTGGCTCAATTTTTAACCATTTTCCAAGTCAAACTGGATCACGACCGAAACGTGAAAGCTGTAGCCCTCTCTCTTAGCTTTCAAACGCCACCAGAATCAAACAATTTGAGTTGTGTAGCTCAAGTTATGCCTATTTTAGTGCAACATGTTCTGGTAGAAAATCTAATCATAAAATTCACGCACGTCGCAGCAAAGAAAATTCTTGTCGTAGCGGTCATCCTACAAAAAATCTTTAGAAATTCATAACTTCCTCATTTGAGCTTCGATTCTTGAACCATTTGTTCTTACATGATTATGATTCTTTAATCTTTAATGCGCATGCTCGAAATCCTCATTTTTCAGCACCTCAATACCTGGAAATTCACAAAACATATCTGTGATTCTAAAAAACAAAAGAGATATAGAAATTAAGTAAAATTAACCAATTAAACCTAATTCCCACACAAAATACCCTTAAAATCAAAGTATGAGTGCACTTCCAAGCACTCAACATAGTACCCCCAAACCTAGATTTTGCTCGCCCTCGAGGAAAAGAAGAAATATGAAATAAGCTTTAGTCAACACGCTCATACTTAATTTTGTAAAGCTGAAAATATGATAAAATCTAAATGATGTTAAAAGAATCAATCAAGTCAAAGTCAACTTTCAAAAGCTAATATATTCTCTTCTTGAAATCTTAATGTGTGTGTGTGTGATTAGCCAATAAAAAATCTCATGCATGTTTCCCGGATCAATTCATACACACTAAAAAACACAATATTAATCTCTAAATAAAAGCTATGGAACTTCATATGTTTGCTTTTCAAATCATCTCTCCACTAATGTAGGCATACACACCACTAAATATTAGAAGAACTTATATTGGCTTGTAATGTTTGGCTTATGGTAATGGTTAAGAAACAAACATGGATTTCAAAACAAGAAAATTCAACAAAAACCTCACCATTGAAGGGAGATCATAAGAGCAATTTACACATTCTTATTCGGTTTTGTTTATAAGAAACATGTTAAAGAGGATTTTTTTTATGTAGATGGATGGTTAATACTGATACTTGGGTTCATTTCTAACTAAGGATGTTACAAATCAAAGAATGTTGATGTTTTTGACAAAACCTAAGATTGTTATCAAAGGGTACCAGTGGTCTCGATCACTTTTCACAACCCAATGTTGAAGACAACGAAAAGTGTTCAATACCGTCTAATAGAAGGGTATCAAATTTTTTTATGGGGTTATATGTAATTTCCATGGAAGAGTATTTTGATGCCCTCTGATAGGGGATATCAGACATCCGATAGGACTTACAGGGGGTATTATAATTTTTACCTTAAAAAAATACAAATATCCCCTATAAGTCCTATCCGATGTCTAATACCACCTAATGGAGGGTATCAAAATACCCTTCATGAAAATTACATATACTCGCGTATAGTTCTATTAGACGTCTAATACTCCCTATCAAACAATATCTGACACTTTTCATCATCTTCAACCTTGAATTGGAAAAATGATCGATACCTTGTAATAAACAGTCCTGGATTTCGTCAAAAAAATGAAAATCCTTTGATTTTCAACATCCCCATCTAAAAATTAACCTAGAAACTAATATTAACCACCCATCTACATAAATATGATTTGATTTGGAAGGAATTGCAGTTACAGAGAATGAGCCAGACAAGTTTCAAGGGTTGAAGAATGAGTTTTGGTTAAAGGGTTTAAGAATTTGTGAATAGGGGTATTTTCATCCGTAAAAATATTATATAAGGCCATTTTGCTATATTGTGAGAAGCTTTTCAAAAAGTGCTGCTTTTCATCAGCATCCCTAAAATAGTGGGGTTTAATATAATTTCTCATATTTTGGTTTAATATAATTTCTCATATTTTAAGGCAAACATAAGGCAAGGTAAGAGAAATTTACCATCTTTCACCTATCTCAAGTATTTCAAACTTTAGAATTGATGGATCTTATCATTGTAGGTGATCAATTTATATATTAAAATTTACATAACATGATTTTTTAACTACCAAATCAATTTCTTTATCGTTATTTGAATATTCAATAAATGGAGTTTTAATATATATTAACTTTTTATTTATTTTTTCATTTCATATCATATTAGTTTTTGTACAAACGTTTATATATGATAGTTATATGAGTGATGTTCTTAGTCCCCCACATTTTATCTTTCAAAGAGCCAACTTCTAAGTTTATTTCATTAAAATGTTTTAATATATGCAGATCTCTTTATAAACCCCATCTACCAAAAATATCCTTTTATTTATGTTTTCAAAATTTTCTAAGCTTCTTATTTTGAATGTTATATTTAAAGATGAAATCCATTCACATTTGGTTTTACTTCTAAGATTGTAAGAATAATAATTAAGAAATTTGGGTGCATCAATTAACTTATAAATTTTGGAGAACTGCAGAAGTAGAGAAATATTAAAAAGGAAATAACAAAACAAAAATTTAGTACTTGTATGATTTTAATGAAACTTTTTCAATTACATAAACTTCGTCTCCATTGTTTACAAATAGAAATAGGGTTTAATTGAATCAAGGTTTATGATTAAAAGAGGAAAGAAAATTTTTTAATACGTATAACCCTTTTATGTAATATGTAGTATTTTTAAATATGGGATAAAATTGTACTTAAAAAAATTAATAGTAATTAGGTATAAACTATAAAGAGATAAAATATGGAAGCCAATAACATTACTCTATTTATATATCTAATTTGGAATATCATATTAAACTAGCTTAATTATGCTGAGTGGGACCCAACATGGCAAGCCCAATCTCGTGAAAATTAATATCACAAGTATTAATCATAAGAGGGTAAGACTTTATTATCAGTAGACAGTAGGGAGTAGGGACACATACCTTAGTAGTAATATATATAAAAAATGTTATACTGTATATATAATATAAAATTTATAAAATTATAATAAAAAAATAGGACTAGAAAGAAGAAACAAAGAAGAATGCTTAAGCTATGTGAAATAAAATAAAATTTCCGTTACTATAGTGAAAATTTGAGAAACTATGTGAAACTATCATCTGAGCTTGCCTGATATTTGCAATAATAAATTGTTAAATCCAATATGATTCAATAATAAATTGCATTAAAGTATTTTCAATCAGACCTAACCCATTTTCACGTGGAATTTCATTGGTATTAGGTTTCGCGTTTGGGTATTTTTATTCCTTCTAATTTTTTTTTTTTTTTTTTTTAAATTATTGTATACTTCCATAAATTATTTACTCCTTTAAAGTTTCGTTTTCCCCCTAAAAAGTATCAAAACCCCCTTGCCCTTGATAGGAGAAAATGAACTATGACCAATGAAGCCCCAAGAAGATAATAGATCCTAATGTGCAGCAAACACTTGCAAAACCTTCTTGTGTCCCTCAAAAGTGCTACAACTTACAATGCTAAAATTATAGATCAAGTTCTTACCCAATCCATCACCAATGGCCTCTTCCATGCCACACCCACATGGAATTGTATCCTCAGAGCCTACTCTAAAAGCCCCACGCCCATCAAAGCCATTCTCATTTACAATCACTTCTTCATTAGAAAAAACTCAACCCACCCTGATAATTATACTTACCCACCTCTACTCAAAGCTTGTTTGGGTGTATTTTCACTCCCTAAGGGTCAGGAATTACATGCCCATGTCACCAAACTTGGTCTAGACTCTGACATTTATGTGCAAAATGATCTTATCCATTTTTATGGCTTCATGAATGAACTGACTTCAGCACGTGGTGTGTTCGATGAAATGCCCCATAGAGTTATAGTCAGCTGGAATACGCTTCTGGGTATTTATAATGACAGCTCTAATTCTTTTGTGGAGGTGTTGGTGTTGTTTAAACGATTGATTTGTGAAGAAATTAAAGCTGATAGGATCACTTTGCTGATTCTGTTGTCAGCTTGTGCACAGTTGGGGAGGCCAGATTTCGGAAGAGCTGTGCATTGCTATGCAACAAAAGTAGGTCTTGAATGTATGTTGGGTTTGGAGAATGCGCTATCGGGAATGTACTTAAAGTGTAGAGAGATGCGTGCAGCTTTAAGAGTGTTTGATGAAATGGTTTCCAGGAGGGATGTGGTTTCGCATACGATTTTGATCAAGGGTTGTGCTGAAATGGGGATGGTAGAACTGGGTCGCGAAGTGTTTGACATGATTGTTGATAAAGACACTGTTATATGGAGTTCGATGATGCATGCTTATGTTAAAGCAAAACTGCCGAAGGAGGCTTTAAAGCTTTTCAAGATAATGGTTGATGAGGGGGTGATACCAGATGAAAACACAATGGTCAGTGTGCTTTCAGCTTGTGCTAGTTTATCTGACCTCGAATGTGGTAGGCTAGTGCATAGGTTTATCCACCAAAACAATATAAAGCAAGATGTTTTTGTGAAAACAGCACTTATTGATATGTATTCTAAGTGTGGATGTCTAGAGGATGCCTTGGTTTTATTTTACAAAATGGGTTGCAAAGATGTTTTCACTTGGACGATAATGATCGAAGGTTTAGCCAATTATGGTCTTGGAATTGAAGCTCTGAGAGTTTTTAATCAGATGGAAAGACAAGGAATTAAGCCAAATGAAGCCACATTTGTTTCTGTGCTAGCGGCATGTAGTCATTCTGGGTTAGTTACTGAAGGCTGCCAGTTGTTCAGAAGGATGGTAGGAGTCGACAGAATTCAACCAAAGAATGAGCACTTTGGTTGTCTAATTGATCTGTTTAGTCGTGCAGGACTCTTGTATCAGGCTGAGGAGTTTATTGAAACCATGAAAGCTGAGGATAAGCTTATAGCTTATAAAACTCTGTTAAGTGCTTGCATTAGGTATTCAGAATTTGATGTTGGAGAGAAGGCTGCATATAAAATGATGAAATTGGGTCCCCAGAACCATGCTACTTATATCCTATTATCAAATTTCTATGCTCAGGCAGGTCAGTGGGCTGAAGTTGCAGAAGCAAGAAGAAACATGAAAGAGTTTGATATGAGAAAGATGCCTGGCAACAGTACTTTAGAACTAAAACATTACTTGTAGGCAATATAAAGGAAGAAAAATCGAATTGCTTCTGCGAATTGGTGTAGATATCTGTCTTATTAATTCTTTGTTGAGCGATACACAAGACAATGGTCAGAAAATTACAGAGTCAAATTGAATCAGTCTGTAAATAAGATTGTAAGAACAAATAACTTCATGAGGTCGCAAAATAAAATGGAATGAAATGAAGTTTTATATTTTGTCCTTGGTATGCGTAAATTTACAGTTCAGAATACAACACCTCAAATTGGATCTGCCAACAGAAAGGTTGCACATCTTATAACACCTGAACCTTCTAATTTAAGGTTGTACATCTTATAACACCTGAACCTTCTAATTTAAGGTTGTACATCTTATAACACCTGAACCTTCTAATTTACAATTTTGAGGCTTAAAGAACACTCAGAACAAGAGCCAAAACTACACCCATCACTGGAAAGAAAAACAAGATCTTTCTTTTCACATCACCACTTCTTCTAGCTGAATCTCCACTTTCCCACCAATTTTAACATCAAACACCAACCAAGTGTACACAAAAGTGCTACAACTCGGCCTCCTACAAGTCCACCAAGAACAATCAAGAGAAGAATTGAAAAATACCTTGAATTTCCCTTTCTTTCTCTTTCAACAATCTCCTCAACTTCACCCACGTCTGCCTCAGCCTGGCTATTACCAAACACATGGTCTTGTTCTTCACCAAGAATTTTTTCCAATTTTTCATCTCTCAGGCAAGCAAGACCGATCTCGCTGTTGGACTCAGACTCCTTTTCCTTTTCCTTTTCCTTTTCCCTCTCCTTTTCCTTTTCTTTGTTCTTCCATTCTTTCTTTGCATCACGCAGCTTCTTAGGAACAAAATTCTTAACAAATTTTCTTCTTATTTTGGCGCTTCTGCTTCTCTCCTTTTTATGTATCAAAACATCCAATTTCTCCCCATCACAATTCGAATCAGGAACATGAATTTCTCTCCCCGGAGACTTCAATCCAATTTCATTAACAAACTCACAAGAATCACAGACATCGCTTCTAACAATCGATTGGCCTTTTGATGAGTCTTCGTTGCATCTCTGAATCTCATGCGAACACAATTCATCATCATCCTTCTTCAACTCAGAATTTGGAAAATACAAAACTTTAATCTTTACAACGAAAGAATCAAGCACCGTTCTCGCCTTTGAACACGGTTTCAAGAAAACCAAAGCACCAGAACTGGCATACTCGACCAAGAAAAGTAAGAACGCCGACATTGTGATTCCAACCGCCATCTTTTTAGTACTCAAAGCAACAGCCACCACCATCAAGATCTTCAAAACCACCGCAAAAAACCCCTTCTCCATCATCCCATCCCCATCCGCACCGCCATCACATTCATTTAACACAACTAAATCCTCAACATTTCGCTTCGTCCCTTCAAACCCAGATAGCGAACTTACCACCAAGCCAGCCGCAGACACCGACCTTCGCACCGGAGACGGTGGCGGTGGCGGTGGCGGTGGCGGCGGAGAACGGATGCTATGAAGCGGAGAATACGGTGGAGACTTCCTTTTTGATGGTTTTTTCAAGCGATCTTTGTTCTTAACGAAGAGATCAACAAGAGAGGTGGGAAAACCAGTCTCAACGACGAGAGATCCGCCGCGTTTAGGCGAGTGATGAAGACCCGCCACCAAACGCGAAAACTTGAAACTTGTGTTGTTCTTTTTCCATGGCAAAGGCATGTTTATGTTGGTATTTTGATATTGCCTCTCTTCTTCTTCTCTTCTTTGAATGAATGAAATTCAAATCAAAGAAAAAAGTGAAGTTGAGAATTGCATGAAGATGGTTAAAAAATTGTTGGAGAAATATTAATGGTGGAGCTGTTTACATGATTACAGTTTGATTATTTTAAGAAATAGAACCCTGAACCTGAAAATCCTAGAGAGGAAAAGGGTGGAAAAACAATAGCGTGGAGAAATTTACATTACCGCGTGCGTAGAGATATGATTAAGAACAACAACAACATCAACTGTGTTAGGTCTTGCTTTTGTTGTCTTTGATTTCCTTTTATAGTTTTTCTGTTTACTTCTTTTGGAGGGAAGGAAAGAGAAAATTATTAATTATTAAATACAGTTTTATTGGAATTTTATCCACCGATGAAGTTCAATAAAATAACAAATATCTCCTGAGACTTTAGAAATAACAATTTTGTTAGTTAATTAATAAATATTTATTTAATTCTTTTTTTCCGTTTATTTTATCACTAAAATTAATAATAAAAGAGTTTTTGTAATTTTTCCAATCACATTAGAATTTATGTTATTTAATTATATCTAAAGGATTATATTTAAACCCGTTTTAATATATATTATTTTATTTCAGGTTGTTTTAAACTTTTCAGGATGTTGTTGCTGTAAACTATCTAATTTAAGATAATTTTCTCTGTTATACTTATTATATGCATTTTTCTTAAATGGTTTTTCTTTTACTTTTATGTTAGTGTAATTTTAATTTATTTCTAAAATGTTGAGTTAAGAACCTAGGATGGTATGTATCCATGATAGAGATAACTATTTATAGGGAAAATTAAAATTTCATGTTATATTGAATTGGTATATTAGATTTCATTACAAATTAAAAATGGATCAATTAAGGGTGGTGTATAAATTAAGAAAATTAATGTAAATAATATTAGGATGGAAAGCAAGCACTTAACTAGTCAACTAAGCAACTTGCTTTTGTAAATCTGTCTATAAAATAAATTATTATACGTCAAATCAACTTTTTCTTTTTATATGCTTTGGCTAACTAAGATAAAATAAAAAACCACATTTATTTTGTGGAGTATTCTACTGGCTCCCACAAAAAAAAAAAAAAAAAAAAAAAAAAAATACCATAAGTGCTTTCTCGGGTCTCATTGACTAATAAGATTAAAAAATACTAAACCCTAAGGATTGATTGTCGATTAGGAATGATTGTTCTTTTCTTTGAGTTATTAGATTTAACCTTGACCATCTATTGATTCTTTGAGTTTGAATCTTTGAGTTTGAAAGGTATTCAATGATATTTAAGATACGCACAAACTAATTCGTAAAAAAATATATATATTATTAACTTAAATTAGCATAACAAAACTGTGTTTGAAATTTGACATTTGTAGAAAAATATTCTACTGGCTGCCATTATATGTAAAACATAGACCAGTTTCTAAAATATTAAAAAATTCCTTACTTTTTAGTAAGTAATTAAAACTTATGATATAGAGTTAATGAATGTTTACTATATATCATTCTATATTTATTTTAACACTTAAATTAAGTGTAGGGAGAAATTTGTTATTCGATCATATCTTGGGGGGCGAATGTATTAAAACTCTCTTTAAGAAAAAAATAAATTGATAATGTATTTACCACACAGAATCATTAGATTCTATAAACTGGGTAATGTATTAGTCTTTATCCATCAAAATTATAGAGAAAAAAAAAAAAAAAAACACAAACAAAAACTCTAATCAATTAAGTAAAAAAAAAAAGATATTTTTCTAACAATATCGTTCAATTGAATCAGGTATTTATTGTTATTAGTTAGAGAAAGATACAGAATCAAACCTTCGTGAATTAAAAATTACAACACAAATCACTCAAATTAGGATTTTATACAGTAATAATCAATCCCACCCATACAAAATTATGTCTAAATATACAGTTAACATCTTAATATCTGCTCCCTTTGAGCCTTAAAGACAAAAATAGATATTTAATCTAACAAAAAAAAAAAGAAAAAAGAAATTAAGACCCAACTTTATCGGATTCAAATAAAGAATTATTAAGATGGACCAAAATATATGAGCATCCTGGCTAAATATTGAGTGTTTTAGAGAGGTGTGTTTTGATGGGCCCTGGGCCATTATTTGTGGGCCCACTCATAAATTAAAAACAAAATGAAAGAAAGACATCAAAATGAGAAGCACGTGATAGTAGTTGATGAGGGTGGTTGAGTCAAACTTTGGTCTTTACTCGGCTTTGAGAAAGCGAGGTTTTGATTACGTTTGTTTTTAACTTTTACCCGAAAATACAAAATTAATTCCATTTAACATGAGACTTACATTTATTAATATGTATATTAATATATCCATATATTTTTTTTATATATTACTTTTTTATATACTAGTTCCCTAGTAATATATGTCACTTAAGGATTATTTGGTTTGATTATTTTAGTGACTAAAAGATCTTATTCAAAGTTAAACACTTTGAAATTTTTTAGATTGTTTGATTGCATTTTAAAAGTGATTATCATATCAAGGATTATTTGGTAGATTATTGTGGGTTAATGAGACTCCTCTCATTAGCTCTTTTGAGCTTATTTAGAGTGTTGAAATTTAAAAAAATATCTTTATTATATTTTATAATTTTGACTTGACTTATTTCTATATATTAATGTCTTTTAAAAAAAAATTACCACTAATAAAATATTTTATATTTTTCTTAATCAATAATTACATTTTTTTTTTTCATAGAAAGCATATTTAATAATCTCTACCCAATAAGTTTTTTTCCTATAAGCTTCACTTGAATAAGCCTCTCAATTTTAACTTAGTTTGTATATAAAATTTAAAATTATCAATATTCTGAATTTAAAATTTTATTTAATAGATTGATCTATTATCTATCTTCTATTTATATATTAAAATATGTATAACTTATTTAAAAACTATTTAAAAACAGTTTTAAATAAGTTAACATATATTTCTGAAGGAATTTAGCATAAAAGTCGATATGTCCGAGTGGTTAAGGAACAGACTTGAAATCTGTTGGGCTTCGCCCGCGCAGGTTCGAACCCTGCTGTCGACGGTATTTTTAATTAATTATTTTTTTGTATTTACAATATTCTGGCGTGCCATGTGGATAAGGAAGTGGAGCACTGATTGAATTGTTATTGCTATGATATCATTTGCTTTAACATGTATCTCACATATAATTTGAAACGCCTTTATTTGCAGAAGACAATACGTAGTGGACGGAACTTTAGACCACTAAGAGCCCTTATATTTAACCTTTCTGATATTTGATCTCTGTTGAGTGCCTTGTAAGTTTCTGATGAATTAATGCCTTATCTCCAAATCATGCATTCATTTAGACCATTAGAGACAATATATTAGTAAAACATTGTTCAGCAGTATAACGACAGAATTCTGTCGAAGATTTACACTAACTAGGATCTACATTTTATTCTCAACAATATAATAGACAATAGTGTTTGCTTTTTTATCCTTTGCATACGAAAAATTAAAAAAGAGTGTGAAAAATTAATGGGCCACTCCCTTCACTCATCTATGATAATATTATAACTTTCGTTTCATGTAGCGAAAGGTGTAATGATACTTATCCCATTTATGTTGATTTTGGCTTATTTTTTTATAAATAAGACAGAGTTTTGTTTTATTTCGAAGAATAGTTGAAGCGTAATTATCTTCAAAAATAGGATACAAACGTAAATGATTGTCCTAGAATAATATGTCTATGGCTTTGTGCTGGTGGTCTTACGGGTCCAGAAGACCAAATTTGGCTATTATGTTTTTCGCTATCATCAATGGAGACGACAGGGCACACGAAGGTCAACAGGCCTGAAAACCTTATCATAATTATTGTCATGTATTTCATCTTCACACTTGTATATTCATTCAATATCTTGTCCAAATCTCAACTTACTGTATAAACATTAATAAAATAAAACTAAATAGGTAAGAAATTCAATACACGATGTAGTTATCACTTTATAACTTAGTTATAACTGATTTTGCATGCATAAACATTTAAAACTTTGATGAAGAAAAAAAAAAAAATAAATAAGGTGGAACAGATACAGAATAATTGAGACATAATATATTACTCTAAGGTGCGTTTGGTTTGAGAATGTTGTATTACTGGAAATGTTACATTAATGGAAAGATAAATTCTTTAAGATTACAGGGACCAGGATTAGAGGAGGGGCAGTCAATAGGGTCGTTGACCCTTCTTAAGTTTTAAATTTTTTTGACAAGTTTTAAATAACCCTTAAACTAAAGTAAATTAAAAAAAAAAAAAAAAGTCCCCTTCAACCTCAATATTTTAAGCTCTTATTTTTCTTTTTTGGCTATCAAAACTAAACCCTTCTTTCTTTACTTCACAAACCCATTTCAACAATCTAGGTTTCAATTTTTTTTCTTAAATTTCTAATTCTTTATCCACACAAATGTAGTTTTCTCCCACCTATCTAGCTGGCAAGCAATTGTACTATTTTTTTTTTTTCATTTGTGATGATATATTGAAGTTAGAGGAAGTAACAAGATTTTTCTAAAGTTATTTTGGAGTTGGCCTTAGGACCAGTAACGTGTATGCATAAATGATAGCTTAGTTGTGTATATAAAGAAATATGTATTTGATAGTATTGATAATGAAGTCATTATACAATACTTTCAAAAGATGAAATTCCGTTGAGAACAATTGTAAATGTATTAGTTAATGAGAATTTTATAAATACAAAAATTGTGCTTATTTTAATCTAAAATTGTATTATTCTTCTAACTTTAACCCCTTACATTTCATTTTTGGCTACGTCCATAATTGGGAATGTTTAGAGAAATGTGTTTGGTGAGGTTGGAATAAATTGGTGGGTATGTTATATTGATATGTTTGGTTGGGAGGAATAAATTGATGGATATGTTATATAAATTACTAAATTATCCTCTTTAAATATTAATATAATATTATTTTTATTATTATATTTTGAATCATTTCTTTTAACTGCCTACATTTGAGATTTTGCTAAAACACCCCACCAACGTAAAAATTTAATTTCTAACCAAATTACCCCCACCCACCCCAAGCCACTGTCAGCCGCCAGCCACCACCACCGGCGATGGCGACAGCGGTCGAAGCGGCGCACGACCGGTCAGATCTAACCGGTTGTGCACCAATCTGGTCGGAAATGACATGATCTATGGCCAGAGTTCTGGCCATTGACATCCATAATTTGGCCATCAATGATGGCTAGATCTATCTAGCCGTTGTTCATTGACGATAGCCAGAAGTCGTATATTTGGCCGGAAATGGCCAAATTGGTGCACAACCAGCCAGATCTGGCCAGTCGTGTGTCGTTTCGGCATTAGAGGCGAGTGGCCAGCGATGGTGGTTGGCCGTGGACCACTGGCGATGGTGGCTGGCTGTTGGCCACCAATGGTGGTGGCTAGATTCGGCCACCAGTCTTGAGTAATTTTGTTCAAGTTCAAGGGTATTTATGTCCTAAAAATATTCTATATAAGGATAAAATAGTCCATGAATATATTTGTAAATTGTTTTCAAATAAGGGCATTATTGTTCAAAAATTTTAATAGTTAAGGGTAAAATTGTAACAAAAATAAGATTACTAAGTAATCATAAAATACCTAAGAAAATAGTGGTATTCAAATTACCTCCTATATAACCAATAGTAATTATGATTAGTTTTGGAAGATTATCGGAATCTTATATTACTTGACAACCAAACATGGTAATCTAAATAATATAAGATGACATTACCTTAGTTTAGGGGTAAAATTAATTAAAACCCCCAATGTTGTATATTAGTTTTTTAACCCCGATTCTTTTCCCTGTTCCTAGCAGAGTACCCTATTCCAGGTTTCGATTTCGATTCCAATTCTAGTTCCGGTTCCGGTTCCAGTTCTTGGTTCTTGGAATGAAAGAATCAGAACCGGAATCAAAACTGGGGAGTCCTGGTTTCTATTTTTTAGAACCAGAACTAGTATCTCAAGTACTTGCCAGTTCCGGATAGAACCTATTTTCTTACTCACCCTTATAAAAAATAGAATATGCATGATAAAAATACGAAATTTTCACCAAAGGCTATACAAATGATTCAATACATGGGAAAAATAAGAAATCTAGAAAAGAAAAACACTTTTTGAGATGTCATAATGTGCCTAGGGTTATTTTGATAATTTGGGGAGTTTCGGCCTCTAGGAGGTAAAACTACCATTTTGCTACCTAATCAGTAAAAGATTAGTGTTTTAGGACTAATGTCACTTTTGGGAGATTTTTTAAACTTGAAAAGTGTTTTCCCTTGGGTTTTTTAGAAATGACCTTACACATCTATTAATTTGAGATGCCTTATTAGATACCCTATTGGTGGACCTAATTCAAAGAAACATCTCAACCTAATAGGTCTCTTTGTATGCTCTAATACTGTCATTACCGTAACATACAAAGATTGTCTCATTAAAGTGGCTTGCGTCCACCGACCTTTTGAAAGTAAGAATAGTACTTACTCTTGTTTACCTTGGTGTTTCATTAAGAATAGTACTTACTCTTGTTTACCTTGGTGTTTCATTGTAGGCTATTTGTTTGTAGAGCATGTCGGATCTTGCATTGAAATAGATTTGGGCCTTGTGTTGTGGAAAAGGCTGTGAAAATATATGCTTTGATCCTTGGACTAGAGTGTACTTGAAATAGAAGAATGGCATCGTGTGGTGGGTTTTATTATGACGAGTGCCATCCTGTGATGGGCTTTATGAGATAATTTGTGCCATCACGCAATGCGCTTTTAACAATTGATGCTTTCATGCGATGGACTTTGTAGAAATGAATGCCATCGTGTGATGGGTTTTGTAGCAATGAGTGTCATTTTGTGATGGGCTTTTTGGGTCAATCCGTGCCAATGCTTGATGGGCTTTCAGCAACTAGTGCCATGGGTTTATCTGTGAGAGTGTGACGGGCTTGTATTTTTTAAAGTGTATTAGGCTTACATTGAAGAGAATGCTAGAATGGCTTGGGCTTGTATGTTAGAGAATGCCAAGGGTTTTTTAGAGTGTCTTGGACTCACATGTCAGAGAATGCTAGAGTGCATTGAGCTTACATGTTAGAAAATGGTAAGTACTTTGTAAGAATATTTTGGGTTTAAATGTAGAGGGACAAAGTGCCTTGTGTTTACATGTCAGAATGTTGTGGGCTTCTCAAAATATCTTGGGATTATGTATTATAGAATGCTAGAGCCTTTTTAGAATATCTTGGGCTTATGTATTAGAGAATGCTAGGGAATTTATAATATCTTGAACGCGCATGTTAGAGAATGTAAAAATGTCTTAACTCTGAGCCCATTCTCTCTAGTGGTTATTAATTGTTATTTTTGCAAGAATATTCTTTGGGTAATTATTGTTAATTAATACACATAAAAAGGGGTAGATTAATGGGGCTGGCAAGTCCAATGTCATGGAGAGTTGAATGTCCAGTACATAAGTAGCTAGTTCGAAATAGTACTTTGAAATTATTAGAATTGGATTGACTGACTTGGGTGTCGATGAGTTTTTAGTTCTCACTAAATAAGTAGAGGCACCCTCATTACCCCTCTTTGACTCGGTTGTTGCATTGTAGGTTGAAGTCCATACCTTTTCACGGGAGTTGAGGCTAGTGTTAATGGATTTCAAGTTGGGAAAGGATTGTTCACCTGGGTAACCACAATCGAGCATCAACAGATAACAATTTTGTGGTGACAAATAGACCAAGAAATTGGAACCAGAATGTCTAATGCCTTTCTTAATTACTCTGAATTTTATGTGTTCTTCAAAGAGATGATTAAAATTTCCGATATTTGTTTGAAATACATCATGGATATTCTTTGTCTTGCAATCAGAAGATAATGCAAATACATGTTTTTCTCCTACAGTGGAGTAGACTGAAAGAATAATGACGAAAGAACATCCGTAACCTCTTGGCCTTCAATACCATGCCCATCTCCATGTAGATACACGCAATGGGACGTTCTCACCAGGTTCAATATCATTTCTTTAATAGTTTTAGGTAGGGGACAATTTGTATCAGCTCTATAAAAATTTATTTTCTTCCACAACTGCCTCATTAGATGCTTCATGTGTTCTCGAGAAACTTCCTCAGAGCAATTAGTGTCATTCATGTAACACTGCACTGATTTAGGAACATCCCCTCTTTGTACCTCATCCTGAAAATTTTAANTTTTTGCAAGAGTATTCTTTGGGTAATTATTGTTAATTAATACACATAAAAAGGGGTAGATTAATGGGGCTGGCAAGTCCAATGTCATGGAGAGTTGAATGTCCAGTACATAAGTAGCTAGTTCGAAATAGTACTTTGAAATTATTAGAATTGGATTGACTGACTTGGGTGTCGATGAGTTTTTAGTTCTCACTAAATAAGTAGAGGCACCCTCATTACCCCTCTTTGACTCGGTTGTTGCATTGTAGGTTGAAGTCCATACCTTTTCACGGGAGTTGAGGCTAGTGTTAATGGATTTCAAGTTGGGAAAGGATTGTTCACCTGGGTAACCACAATCGAGCATCAACAGATAACAATTTTGTGGTGACAAATAGACCAAGAAATTGGAACCAGAATGTCTAATGCCTTTCTTAATTACTCTGAATTTTATGTGTTCTTCAAAGAGATGATTAAAATTTCCGATATTTGTTTGAAATACATCATGGATATTCTTTGTCTTGCAATCAGAAGATAATGCAAATACATGTTTTTCTCCTACAGTGGAGTAGACTGAAAGAATAATGACGAAAGAACATCCGTAACCTCTTGGCCTTCAATACCATGCCCATCTCCATGTAGATACACGCAATGGGACGTTCTCACCAGGTTCAATATCATTTCTTTAATAGTTTTAGGTAGGGGACAATTTGTATCAGCTCTATAAAAATTTATTTTCTTCCACAACTGCCTCATTAGATGCTTCATGTGTTCTCGAGAAACTTCCTCAGAGCAATTAGTGTCATTCATGTAACACTGCACTGATTTAGGAACATCCCCTCTTTGTACCTCATCCTGAAAATTTTAAAAAATCACAATCAATTGATTGACCATTTTACAAACAATAATATTCATCGGTCAACAACTAAAGATAATGATAACTTATGTATACCGATGAAGTTCCCAAATCATCTTGAAGCCGGAAAACCATGGATGCCCAGTATACTAAATCCGGTCCGCTTTCAAAAAACTCTAGTTCCTTTTCGGTTATTGGATATTTTGAAGCAAGGTATGATACAAGTGTCATCGTCGGGCCAGTAATCGATAACCATGCGTTTTTCATATATTCTTCTAACGTTGGTTTATATTGACTGTGGTACCACTGTGCCTCCTTCATGTAGGCTTGGAACGAACCTGCCCACTAATTTGCAGAGGATAAATGTAGTTAGAAAAAGATACTTTTAGAGAAAAGTATAAACTATAGAACATTATATACAAAAGAAGAATATACATATATATATTACCGTTTTACTTAGAATCTGCGAGACATCTACATCCTGTTCTTTGAGAATGTCATAAATCATTTCATTAACCGAATTATAAAGCTGAAGAAAACATATCTTGATGTAGTGTGGAAGCTGCTTCATTGCATTAATATCCCACCTGAAAACCATGTATGAAAAAAAATATATATGACAGTTATATGATTTCTTAAATCTGTTAGCATTTGTATGAAACAAAGTTTTTTCCTAACAACCTTTGAACAGCTTCTGTGAACAACTCAGCTTCAGGCAAGGTAGAATAGACATCATAAAAATCATCAATTGCCGTAATTAGAGCAACGGCTTTAGTAAGCATCTTCCTGCAGTATGCAAATTGAGGTTCAGCAGCCATCCCCATGCCCCACAAGAATGATGTTACAATTCTACTCCTGGCAAAACTCAACTTCTCTTCAAGCCCACTATTCTTCCACCACCTTCACAGGCAAAAACGGATAATTCAGCTGAATTAGCACCTTGGAAACTAGACTGAAAAATTCTGAAAAATGTTAAGTTAATGATGTGGGAGGAAATATTAATTAATATTCCTACCGTATCATGTCTTTAAGATCTTCCTGGTGTATTCCCTGCACAATGTTGAAATCTAACTTTGCAAGCTCCAATAGACGGTGGTTCTTGCCTTCTCGTCTCTCGTAGAAATCTATGAACCACCTTGTATCTATTCTTGGTATCCACCAATGGATTGGAAGATCCAATGCGTGCTTCACTTGCAATGCTATATTCTGGTCGATATCCTTTGTGTCAAGCTCTTTAAGATATTTAGAAGTGAACTGCCAAGCCTCCTCCATGACACTTTCTCCTTCAAACCCATAATACGAAGCTTCATAAAGGCCAAGCATTGCTTTGATATCGTCATGAAGGTACGCCTGGAAACCGCCCGTTGTGTCCTTAAAACTATTAAAAACTTCTGCACTCAAGAAAAAAAAAAAAAAAACTTATTTTTATAGATTACAATATTTTATTTTTACAGGCTGAAGAGATTAAACATCTTCGATCACTACCTTCAGTAACATTGTAACTGTGTTGTCTGAGGAGTCTAAATTCAAGAGAGGTAGCATATAGATTTCCTTTCTTCCATTTATCATCGCTGTTATTGTGAACATTGCTCAATATGTCGTTTATCTCATTTTCAAAATGGTAAGCCAATCCAAGTCTTTGTAAGTTGTCAACCAGCTCGAGCTGATCCAATGGGTTTTTCACACTGTTAATCATCATCCTCACTTCTTCCCTCAGCGTTTCAGCCTTTTTTCTGTATGTATCTTCCTAAATGCAGAATTATCGTTAGAGGGGGCAAATTCAAAATAATATAATATAAAATAGAAGAAAAATAAATCAGTGAGAGTCAAATCTAAAAAATTAATACAAATAAAACTTGATCAAAACAAAAATTACACCAAATTAATGAAAACAAAATTTTGAGTGAGGTCACCAGCTCCAAAAACAAGTGTGTGAGTCCTCCCCTGCGAAAAAGTAAACTAAAATAATAAATTAATAAAAGAAGATGATGAATAGCTACCGTGTACTCATTAGTCAAGGATAGTAGGTGATCATCGTTCCAAATGCAAGGTTGGTAGTTCCCTGATCGCCTAACAGCCGTTGAAGTATTAAGTTCTGGGCTAGCAATGCACTGGACTCGCTTTTGTACACTAATTCTGCCAGTAGGTCTATTAGATACAAGTAAAACTCTACGGTTTTGACAAACAGAGGCAGTGGAAATTATATGAGAGGCTGATGCAATGCAGAACGCCATTAATGTTGCTTGTATATATTAATTATGATATGCACACAGTTCAAATTAACAATATGTGAGGATCTCTATGATATGATCAAATTGGGAGGTTAGAGAATATGTATATATTAACTTTTTTATGGTAATTAATATGCATCTAACTACTAAATTCCGATCCATACAACCACCAACACATTTAATATTAAAAAGATGCAACACATTAAAAAAAAAAAAAAAAAAAAAAAAAACACATGCATATGCGGTGTTTATAACAATCTCCTCAAGGGTTGGCGAAAGTAACAAATGAACCCCAAAAATTGATTACTTTATTATATAAAGAGCATAATACCGTTTGTCTAAAAACTGCAAAAAAAAAAAAAAATATATATATAATTAGACAAGGGCACTATAGTCTTTATAGGACAAAGTTTCAAATTTTTGGATGCATTTGTTCCTTTTCAAAATCCTTGGGTGTGTTACACTTTTCTCAAACCTTGAGGAGGAAATTTTTATAAACCTCAACTTGTATATGCTATAATGTGATGAATGAAACATTGGCCTTGAATAATTTACTTCTGATAAATATTTAAAAAGTAATAAATTACAAACACGATTATGATTACAAGCATGCACAAATTATGCATCATAATATTTAAGAGATAAATGCAACGACTTTGTGAAGGATTCAGTAGTTGCTCAAAGTTGGAACAGTCCCAATTATCTTCAACTTAGGAACGATTGTTCTGTTACAAGCAACTCAATATACAGATTGTCAAGTGCTGTAGCAGTAAACAAAAAGTAAAAAAGCAGTTTAAACATTCCTTCAAAAATATTCTTTAAAATTTCTTTTGTTTTCGTTTTTTTTGGTATTAGAGCTGATGAAGAATTTCCTGCAAATTCTCAGCAACCAAAAACTCAAATTTTACCTGAAAATCTATCTACATCTACTTGGACAGAGGGATATGAAAGAAAAACTTGAGAATTGTTTTTACTAAATTAGAAACTTAGTTACAAGAATAGGTAGTTAGCTCCTTATATACTTAACCTGAGCTACTTTAACTAATAGCAAAACTAACTACAAAATGCAGCTATCTCTTTACCAAACTAACATAGCACTAACGGCTCAGTTACATAGTAACAAATTTAACCAAGTCTGGGCACATTTGAGTTGGAGCAACATTCCCCCTCAAATAATACTTCTTCTGTTCGAACTCTGAGCAACATTCCCCACAAATAATGCTTCTCCCGCTTTTCTAATTCAACCCCTGGAAAGTGCTGGTAAGTAATAGTGATCTGACAAAATGAATGAACTTATTTCGCAAAGTAAGAAAGCGAGTACAGGGTAGAGATTTAGTCAGAAGATATGCAATCTGAAACTCAGTAAGAACATATTTCACCGCTAACTTCTTTGAAGCAATTTTCTCGTGGATATAATGAATATCCACTTCAATGTGCTTTGTTTTGGCGTGAAATACAATATTAGCTGCCAATGACTTTGCTCCAAGATTATCTCTGAAAAGACTTTGCAGCCTCACTAATTCAGTAGTGAAGGATTTTGTTGTGATCAACGCAAGATTACCAAAACTCCAAACACACATGTAGTACTTTCTCTCTCTCTAGCTAGTATACTCATAAAATAAACAGTAATATATATATATATATAGATGAGTATGAAATAACGGACCCATGTCTAATTTTTCATTTTTTAACAAATCTTTACATAATGTAATAAGGTCACAAAACATCAACTCGATAGTGTTGCCAAACCCTTCCGCTTCTTGATGTTACAAGCGACTGTAATCTCATCTACTACCTTTAAAAACATTGAAAAACAACGGGGTGAGCACTAATTGCTCAGTAAGTAAACCTGCTATGCTACTTTTTTCTCTCCGTTGCTTATATTCTAAATTTCTTTCCTTACATCACACTTCTCTATTCTTCTTTGTTCTTTCTCTGTTTTTTCTTAATTTCTAATTTCTCACTACTCATGATAGTAGGCATGGTATCATGCATAGGTATGATGCAAATGCACAAATGCATAATTCTTTTCTTTCTCTTTATTCTTTCTTTTCTTTTCTTTATTTCTTTCTATTCTTTCTTTCTTGCTGATCGGACTCGGTTGAGGCATGGATTCGAAACCCTGGCCGTGTGAGTGTATTCTCTAATTCTGGGTACAGTCCTCATCCACATGCACTTCTAACGGACTGTACAATTCTTCTTTCTGATTTTGAGGCCGCTCACTAAAGGTGGCGTGCATACGGGGCTAGGTCACTCACGGGTTCCCCATCGCAACAACCTTTTCTTCTCTTATCTTTTTACACTTCTTTAAACAAAATTTCAGTTTTGAATTATTCTTTAATATTTCTCTTTATTCTTTGTTCTTTAATACTCTTATGAGTGTGTATGCATGTAGATGGGCTCATGCTTATTATTCTTTCTAAATTCACATGTTTGGATGCAATAATACAATATGAAATGTTAACATGTCATTCTCTACCATCTACAAACTCATCTCAAGATAACAAATAATCATACTCATACATGCACTTCTCTTTGACATTTCATCAAACAATTTGTATGCACACACAAACTCTAACTTGCCTACATTTCTACATCTCTTCTAAGCCACCAAAATTTGGAATCAAACTCACTACAATCAACGTTAAACCTGTCCAGGATTTACACTTCATAAATTCTACTCCAATTCTTCCATAATTCACCCAAACTCTCATCAAACATCAAGTACACAAACACTACTTCTCATGGATAAATTCTAACCATCATTCAACTTCCATTCCATCAACAATTCTTCATATATAAGCACATACATGCATAAAGGAAGTTCTCTACACAACATTACTCCAATCATGACTAGGGTTGGATTTACTTACCTTAGATGTGAGCAATCCAACACTTTAGTAGTCTTCCTTGATCCAACTCTCTTTGTCTTAAACCATAAGAACACAAATCATAAGAATTCAACACTTTAAAAATTAAATCTCACACCTTAGTGCAAGGATCTTACCTAAGGATGCTTGGGATTGAAATTCCACTAAAAATAAACCAAGATCCATGAATTTTCCTTGAAAATGATTGAAGAAATTTGAGAGAACTTGGGTGGAAAGTGGCGTGAATGGAAGGGGAAGAATGGCTAAGGTTTCATTCTTGAACTCTTAATATAACAAAATATTACTTATAGCTTCCCATTTTACCCTTGCACTTTCTATGACATTCCATCTATGTACCTTAGTCAATTACAATAATGCCCTCATTTTTATTAACTTTTCCATGTTATTCTACATCTTTTCACTCCCCGCTTTTTCAACTAATTATGAGTGAAAAGACCATTTTACCGCAAATGAAATTTTAAGGCATTTTCTTCACACTTGTTCAAGATAACTTTAACATGCTTCAACTAAGGGTATTAAGGCATAAATTAAGGTATGTACCTCGATGTGGGCGTTACAATTCTCCCCCCTTACAAGAATTTTGTCCTCGAAATTCCAACGAACAACTCAGGATGGCGGTTCCGCATATCTTGCTCTACCTCCCATGTTGCTTCTTCTACTTTATGATTCCTCCATAGGACTTTTACGAGTGGAATACTTTGGTTTCGGAGCTCTTTAATTTTTCTATCTAAAATTTGTACTGGTTGCTCCTCATAAACGAGATTTTCTTCTAAGTCCACTTATTCTACTTTTAGTATATGGGAGGGATCACCGACATATCTTCGAAGCATCGAAACATGGAACACATTGTGCACCCTATCCATATTAAGTGGTAGCGCCAACTTATAAGCTACCTTTCCAACTCGTTGCAACACTTCAAAGGGGCCAATGTATCTAGGTTCTAACTTTCCGTTACCGCCAAAACGTATTACTAGTTTATAGGGGGAAACTTTAATAAACACTTTATCACCACTTCAAATTCCACGTCTTTTCTCTTTAAATCTGCATAGCTCTTTTGTCTATCTTGAGATTGATTCATTCTACGTCGGATCAATTGGATATCTTCTATCATTTTTTGAGTTATCTTTGGCCCAAGAGCTGTATATAACTCATCTTTCTCTCCTACCTCATCCCAATGCAATGGAAATCTACACCGCCTATCATACAAGGCTTCATAAGGAGCTATCTTAAGCGTAGACAGATAACTGTTAGTATAGGCAAACTCCACCAACGGCAACATCTCATGCCAAGTCATTCTATAATCCATACAGCATGCCCTCAACATATCCTCAAGTATCTGATTTGTTTTCTCAGTCTGGCCATCTGTCTGAGGATGGTATGCTGTACTAAATGCTAATCTTGTACCCAAGTTTCTCTACAGACTGGTCTAGAAAGCTAAAACAAATGTGGAATCTCTATCTGACACTATGGTCTTGAGCACACCATGGATTCTGACTTTCTCCCTGACATAGATCTGGGCCAACTGATCTAAGGTAATCCTATCCTTTACTGGAAGAAAGTTGGCTGATTTAGTTAATTTGTCTACTATCACCCATATCGCATTATACCCCTTTTGAACTTTTGGAAGGCCTGTGATAAAATCCATTGATATACTTTCCCATTTCCATTCAAGAATGCTGAGTGGCTGAAGCAAACTTGATGGTCTTTAGTGTTTTTCTTTCATCTGTTGACAAACCAAACACTTAGCCGCATAATCTCCAATATTTCTCTTCATACCTGACCACCAATAACTTTTCTTTAAATCTTGATACATCATGGTTCCTCCAGGATGAACAGTATATGGTGTATCATGAGCCTCCGTAAGAATCTTTCTCTTCAACTCAGCATCTTAGGGAATGCATATACGATTCCGAAAACGGAGGACACCATCTAATAGGTGGAATTCTGATATCTTGCCTTTAATCACTTGCTAACTTATTTTCTGACACCACTCATCAACACTTGTTTTTCTTTAATCCCTTCCAGCAAAGTAGGCTGAATGTCTAACCTAGCAAGCCTTCCTGGTATTACCTCTATTTGGTCCTTTATTAACTCTCCTAATAACTCTTTTTGTCTTATGAGTTGAGACAAGTAGGTTACTCAAGGCATCAGCTAGTACATTGGCTTTTCCAGGTTGATGCTTAATTTCATAATCATAATCTTTTACCAGCTCTAACCATCTCCTTTGCCTCATATTCAACTCTCTTTGGGTGAAGAAGTACTTCAAGCTCTTATGATCCGTATAGATGTTACTCTTTGCTCCATATAAATAATTCCTCATATTTTAAGTGCAAAAACTATAGTAGCCAACTCTATATCATGTGTAGGGTATCTTGTCTTATCCTCTTTTAACTGTCGAGAAACATAGTCCATTACTCTACCCAACTGCATTAATATTACACCAAGTCCCTGAAATGAGGCATCTGTATAAATATCATAATCTATGCCCTCCTATGGTAACACAAGAATAGGAGCTGTGGTCAATCTTCTTTTTAACTCTTAAAAACTTTCTTCACAGGCATCCGACCATGTGAAAGGAGTTCTCTGTTTGGTGAGAGTTAGAAGCGGCTTAGCCAACTGACCAAACCCTGCTACAAACCGCCTATAGTAGTCTGCTAGCCCTAAGAAACTTCTAACTTCCTTTACTGTCTTTGGCTTTTGCCATTCCAGAATTGCCTTTACCTTACTAGGATCCAATGATATACCCTTCTTTGAGACGGTATGGCTCAGGAAGATAACTTGATCTAGCCAAAACTCACACTTAGAAAATTTGGCAAACAACTTTTATATCGCAATCGCTGTAGCACAAATCTTAGGTGTTCTTCATGTTCCTCTTCTGTCTTAGAATAAACTAGGATATCATCAATATACATCACTATGAATTGATCAAGACAATCCTGAAACACCCGGTTCATTTAGTCCATAAAAATTGCTGGGGCATTGGTTAGCCCAAAAGGCATTACCACAAACTCATAATGCCCATATTTGGTTCAAAAAACAGTCTTGGTAATATCTTGCTCTGCAACCCTTACTTGGTGATAACTAACTTCAAATCAATCTTTAAAACACTGTTGCTCCTTTTACCTAATCAAACAAATCATCTATGTGAGGTAATGGGTATTTATTCTTCACTATCACTTTATTTAACTCTCTGTAATCTATACACATTCATAAAGATCTATCTTTCTTCTTCACCAATAAAATTGGAGCACCCTAAGGAGAATGGCTAGGTCGAATAAAACCATTGTCTAAAAGTTCCTGAAGCTACTTTTTTAATTCCTGTAGCTTGGCTAGGGCCATCCAGTAAGGGGCTTTAGAAATTGGTGCTGTCCCTGGTGTCAGTTCAATGTTGAATTCTACTTCTATTTCTAGAGAGGTAAACCCAGTAAATCTTCTAGAAATACATCTAAAACTCCCAGACTATTGGCACATTCTGAATCTCTAGTTGTGAGACATCACTACTGTGCACTACATGAGCAATATAACCTGAGCACCCTTTTCTTAGCATCTTTCTGGCCTTTACACTGCTAATTAACATACTAAGTTGGTGACCCTCGCCAAAATTAAACTTATCACCATCATCAAGATTAAATCTTGCTTTCTTCTTCCAATAATCAATCTCTACTCCAAATCTCCCCAGGAAATCCATGCTCAAAATAACATCAAAATTGGGCATACCAAACACTATCAAATCCACTGGCAACTCCTTTCCATGAATCACTACAGACTCCCCTGGAAACATCTCTTGAGTTACCATACTAACACCATCTGGTAACTCTATCTTAATGGGACAATTCACTATAATAGGTTTCAAACCTAATCTCTCTAAAATTCCATGTGTAATAAATGAATGTGTGGCTCTAGAATCAATTAATGCATAAAAGGGAACTGAGTGAAATAATAACTGACTGGTAACTACAAATGGGCTAGCTTCAGCTTCACTATGAGCTACTATAAACACCAGAGGATTGGTACCTCTAGGTGTTTGCACTGCAGGTGCAGGAGGGGCTTTGCAATCTTTCATCATATGCTCTGGTTGTCAGTATCTGTAACATAGATTTCGGCCCAAATCTTTAAGAGACTCCCCAGAATGATTTCTCCCACACTTCTGGCATTGGAGAACTTCAATAGTTCTCGGCCTTTTATTCTGCCAATCCCTCATGTTCTTCTTGGGTTGAAATCTTTTCTTATTTCTCACCTATCTATTAGTAGGGGCATCAGCTCTATCTCTCTGTGGAGTAGGAGGTGGAACACTAGGGGCTATTGCTGATGGAGTTGTTGAGGTTAGCTTATTCACAAATATTTCTGCCCATAAGGCTCGTTCCAAATCTTCACTATATGACTGAGGGGGCTGGGCATCGACCATCACATCTCGGGCTATTTCTGGTTTTAGCCCATCCACAAACTTATCCCTCCTCAATTCTGGTGTACTCATTACACTTGGCGCAAACCTTGCCAGGGAATTAAATCTCATAGAATACTCTTTCATTGAGTTAGTCCCCTGTTGCAAACTGATAAACTCCTGAACCTTTTCATGAACTTGATCAATTGTTTTATATTCTGCCTCAAACATTCTTCAAAATTCCCTCAAGACATCGAGGCTATAGCGTGAGTATCCTCCATCAATTCCCACCATCTACGGGCATCACCTCTAAATAGAAAGCTTGCATACTGAATCTTCTCCTGGTCTGTCATAGGGAAAAGTGCCATTGTATGCTCCACGGATCTAAACCACTCTTCTGCCACTATTGGGTCCGTCGTACCCCTAAATTCTAACGGTTATGTTGACTAGGCAACCCATATATTGGCTCAATACAATTCTACATTATCGGGGGTACTGACCTCTCTTTCTCTTCTCTAAGGGTCGGTATAATAATTGGGGTCTCAACTCTCTCCGGTATTGATCTCCCCTGATTCTCTCCTAAGACTTGCTGTATAATATTACGAATCCTCGCTTCATCGAGGACAGGGGGAGTAGATTCTGACGAGTTGAAAGGTTCACCCGTACTCATTGCCTTCCTACTGCCTGCTTGAGTTCTACGTTTCATCTACATGACATCAACACTTTTAGTCAACTCAATTAACTCATCTACTATAAGTAAAGAAAGAAATAACTTACAACGGTTGACTACGGGACGTCAATGTGGTGAGAGAGGTACACTGTCAAATCCCAAAACCTTTGCTCTGATACCAAAAATGTAGTACTTTCTCTCTCTCTAGCTAATATACTTTTAAAATAAATAAATAAATAATGTAGTACTTTCTCTCTCTCTGCCTAGTATACTCGTAAAATAAATAAATTAAAAAATAAATAGATAAATAGATAAATATATATATATATATATATGGGCCCATATCTAAATTTTCTTTATACACAAATCTTTACATAATGTAATAAGGTCACAAAACATCAACTCGACATTGTTGCCAAACCCTTCTGCAATCTCATCTACTACCTGCAAAAATATTGAAAAACAATGGGGTGAGCACTAATTGCTCAGTAAGTAAACCCGCTATGCTACTCTTCTCTCTCCGTTGCTTATATTCTAAATTTTGTTCATTACATCACACTTCTCTATTCTTCTTTGTTCTTTCTTTGTTCTTTCTCAATTTCTAATTTCACACTACTCTGATAGTAGGCATGGGATCATGCATAGGTGATGCAAATGCACAAATGCATAGTTCTTTTCTATTCTCTCTCTTTATTCTTTCTTTCTTTTCTTTTCTATTCTTTCTTTTCTTTTCTTTTCTTTCTTTCTTTCTTGCTGATCGGACTCAGTTGAGGCATGGATTCGAAACCCTGGCCTTGTGAGTGTATTCTCTAATTCTGGGTACAGTCCTCATCCACATGCACTTCTAACGGACTGTACAATTCTTCTTTCTGATTTTGAGGCCGCTCACTAAAGGCGGCGTGCATGCGGGGCTAGGTCACTCACGGGTTTCCCATCGCAACAACCTTTTCTTCTCTTATCTTTTTACACTTCTTTAAACAAAATTTTAGTTTTGAATTATTCTTTAATATTTCCCTTTTCTTTCTCTTTATTCTTTGTTCTTTAATGCTCTTGTGAGTGTGTATGCAATAGATGGGCTCATGCTTATTATTCTTTCTAAATTCACATGTTTGGATGCAATAATGCAATATGGAATGTTAACATGTCATTCTCTACCGTCTACAAACTCATCTCAAGATAACAAATAATCATACTCATACATGCACTTCTCTTTGACATTTCATCAAACAATTTGTATGCACACACAAACTCTAACTTGCCTACACTTCTACATCTCTTCTAAGCCACCAAAATTTGGAATCAAACTCACTACAATCAACGTTAAACCTGTCCAGGATTTACACTTCATAAATTCTCCTCCAATTCTTCCATAATTCACCCAACCTCTCATCAAACATCAAGTACACAAACACTACTTCTCATGGATAAATTCTAACCATCATTCAACACCCATTCCATCAACAATTCTTCATATATAAGCACATACATGCATAAAAGAAGTTCTCTACACAATATTACTCCAATCATGACTAGGGTTGGATTTACTTACCTTAGATGTGAGCAACCCAACACTTTAGCATTCTTCCTTGATCCAACTCTCTTTCTCTTAAACCCTAAGAATACAAATCATAAGAATTCAACACTTTAAAAATTAAATCTCACACCTTTGTGCAAGGATCTTGCCTAAGGATGCTCGGGATTGAAATTCCACTAAAAATAAACCAAGATCCATGAATTTTCCTTGAAAATGATTGAAGAAATTTGAGAGAACTTGGGTGGAAAGTGGCATGAATGGAAGGGGAAGAATGGCTAAGGTTTCATTCTTGAACTCTTAATATAACAAAATATTACTTATAGCTTCCCATTTTACCCTTGCATTTTCTATGAAATTTCATCTATGTACCTTAGTCAATTACCATAATGCCCTCATTTTTATTAACTTCTCCATGTTATTCTACATCTTTTCACTGCCCACTTTTTCAACTAATTATGAGTGAAAAGACCATTTTACCCCTAATGAAATTTTAAGGCATTTTCTTCACACTTGTTCAAGATAACTTTAACAAGATTCAACTAAGGGTATTAGGGCATAAATAAAGGTACGTATCTTGATGTGGGCATTACAACACAATCACACCAATTGATCAAGAAAGTAAATACAAAAACAAACACACAAAGACAAAAGATTTTTACCATGGTTTACTTACCCAAATTGGATAAGCTACATCCACGTTGAGCTTCGGTAAACTTAGGGGCTCACTACACTAGAGATCAAGGTTCGTTACAAATACAACCTGATTCAACACAATCAAAACATTCACTACCTGTAACCCTCTCAAAGGCTTACCAGTAATCTTTCCTATTGAGAATACTACCCAGATCCTCACACCCTGAAGGAAACACAACCCTCAAACACAATATCTAGTATCGCAACAAAGTACAAGCCTATGAGAAACAAGAAATCAAAAGAACCCTAATTTCTAAGAGCTTAATTGCAAATCAGAGAGAATATTGCAATGTGAAATTCAACTGAATTGCATTCTTTTATACTTGCACTATTGGAGAATCTCAGCCGTTAGATTATGCAGCAATCAACGATCAGGATCAGTCTTGGAGCTTAAGAGTGAAACAACAACGTTTAAGTAATGCCCAACGACACCGTTTGTGCTTCACCATTCAACATTCTCCACTTTGAAGCTCAAAACTCCCTACTCAGTTCAAGTCACTCTAGTGCAGCTGCCTCCCAAGAACCCTTCTCAACTCTATAGTTTGCTACCTATTTTATGAACAGCAAGCTCAAACAGTGTTTAAAGTTTGTAACATCCTAAACCCTAACATTAGCATAAGGTACCTTTTCCATTCTAATTAATTCAGCATTAGACTTAGGACACTGAGTCTTGCTAAGCATAAAATGACTAGCTAAAAGCATGGAAACCAACTTAGAATTAGACATTCCAAACCTGGATACCAGTTTCAGTAGGTTGGAGGATTGCTGAAGTTTTAGTTCACAGTCCTCACTGTTTCTATCAATCACTATCCCTAGGTCCTTCATATCAAACTCAGAATTCAACCTAGAGTCCTAGATTTTGATTTACTAATCAATAGCATGTCATCCACATAATGGTGCAAGTATACAGGCACATCAGCATTCAAGTCACAGTAAAAACAACTATCATATTCATTTCTATTGAATCCAATACTGCTAATAAAGGTATCAAACCTTTTATACCATTGTCTAGGGGCTTGCTTAAGCCCATATAAAGACTTATGCAAAAAACACACATGATCAGGGAAGTTTCTGTCAATAAAGCCCACAAGCTGTTTCATGAAAATCTTTTCTTCTAAGTTACCATGCACAAATGCAGTTTTTACATCTAACTGCTCTAGTTCTAAATTAAGATGTGCAACTACTGATAACATAATCCTAATAGTCTTATGTTTGACTACGGGGGAAAATATTTCATTCAAATCAATCCCTTCCCTTTGAGTGTAACCCTTTGCTACAAGTCTAGCTTTAAATCTAGGTGGATCAAAGGGATTCATACCTTCCTTTACTTTATATAACCATCTATAATCAGTTAGTTTCTGATTTTTAGGGCACAGTACCAAGGACAAAGTCCTATTTATCTTCAAGGAGTGCATCTCCTCTTCCATGGTAGCTTGCCATTTATCTCTATCTCTGGACCTTATAACTTCATCATAGATATCTGGTTAAGTTCTTTGGATTTCCTGCAACCAAAGCAGTATAGATTAAGTCAGGATATGAATACCTAGCACGTGATCTGATTTCTCTTCTAGTCATGTCCCTGGTTAGTTGGTATTTGGACAGTGATTCATGTTGGGGCAATTCTGGATTTTCAGCTGGATCATCCTTTGGTTCATGTTCCAAGTCTAGTGTTATAGGTGTTTCTTCTTGATTCTCTAGTTCAAGTTGAACTTAGACCTACTCCACCTCAATTTGTGTCCCTTGGTGTTGATCCTGACTAACAGTATCATTGGTTGAGGTACCTGCAGAATTGTTAAGAGTTCTACAAGGAAACAAATTTTCATGAAAAAATACATCCTTGCTAATGATAATTTTGACCCTTGGTGCACTTCTTTCCCACAGCCTGTACTACTTAGTTCCCTCTTGGTATCCTAGGAACACACATTTTAGAGACCTAGGTTCTAGCTTTCCCTCACTGGTGTGTGCATAAGTAACATACCCAAAAGCTCTAAGATAACCTAGGTTGGGCTTCTTATTAGACCATTTCTCTTCTAGGCACAAGAAGTTAATAACACTTGAAGGGCTCCTATTAACTAGGTATGTAGTAGTGTTAAGGGTCTCTCCCCAAAAAGATTTTGGCAAACCTGATGTGAACAATAAACACCTAACCTTCTCTAATAGAGTCCTGTTCATTCTCTCAGCCACTCCACTTTGCTGTAGAGTCTTCCTAACAGTCCTATGTCTTAATATCCCTAGTCACTATAGAACTTATCAAACTCATAATTATAGAATTCTAGTCTATTGTCAATTCTAAGGGCTTTTACTCTCTTATCTATCTGGTTTTCTACCAACACTTTCCAACTTTTAAACTTGGTAAAGGCCTCATCTTTGGTCTTAAACAGATAAACCCATACTTTTCTGCTATAGTCATCAACTATAGATAGAAAATAGCTGCTTCTCCCATGTGTTTTGGTCTTTTCAGGCCCCCACAAGTCAACATGGAGATATTTAAGGCAATTTGTGGCAAGGTGAGTCCCTTTATGAAAACTCACCTTATGTTGTTTACCCAATATGCAGGTTTCACAAAAATTCAAAGTGTCAATAGAGTCCTTACCAAACATACCTTGTTGGCTTAGAATGTCTAGTCCTTTTTGGCTCAAGTGGCCCATTATGAGATGCCACTTCTCTGTAACAGTGAGGTTAGTAGTAAAGAAAGTAGAGTTAACATAGTTTGAATAGTGATTACCACATAAGATGTAAAGCCCATTGCATTTGACACCTTTTAGGACCAAGTTTTCATTCTTATACGCATTTAGGTAGCCACATTCAGCTTTATAGCAACAACTTGACTAAGGTTCCTAGGGAGATCAGGTTTCTTTTTAATTCTAGTATGTATCTCACCCTAGTCAGTTTAACTGATTTACCATCATTTAGTCTTAAAACTATATTCCCAATCCCCTGGACCTTGTAGGCATTGTTGTTGCCCATATACACAGTCTCTAACCCACCAACTTCAAAATCTTGGAACCAATCTCCATTGGGGCTCATGTGAAATGAGCACCCAGAATCTAGCACCCATTCCTCTATGTTTTTAGTCTCTCGACAAAGTTACGACCTTCAGATTCTTTGATATCATTCTTACTAGAGGCTATATTACTCTCTATGTTATTCTGTTTTTGTTTTCTGATCCACTCATAGCAATTTTTCTTCAAATGTGTAGTTTTGTTATAGAAGAAACATTTTCTTGTCTCTCCTTTAGTCTTATGAGTGTTCTTACCCTTCTTTTTACTCTTAGGACCACCGTTAAAGTGCGAATTACTCCCAGACTGCCTAGAATCTCATTTTCTCGTTACAAATAAACTACTATTGTTTTCCTTTTGAACCCTAAGCTCTAGTTCTTTAGCCTTTAATCCTGATGCAATTAAGTCTAGGCTAGGGACTGTTCCAGTGTATTGGAGGGCATTCTTAACAACTTGATACTCCTCGGTAAGGGAGTTTAAGAGGTTCATGGCTAAGCTTGACTCACTGAGTTCTTGATTGGTGCCCTTGAGTACAAGGGTCATTTGCAAGAACTCATCTAAGTTTTCTTGTATAGTCCTAGCACTGTCCATTTTATAAGAAAACAATACACCTTTCGAATAAGCAAGATTAGGAGTAGACTGAATTGCATAAATGGATTCAAGCTTACCCTAAAGAGCAATCGGTGTCTCAACACAATCTACCTTTCGTAATACGTTGTCGGCAAGGTTCATTACGATGACATTGTATGCTTCTTCATCAATTTTAGCTTTCCTTTTCAGCTTTTCCTCGGGCCATTTGGTCTGATCCTTCTCCAATGCTATTGCCACTTTATTATGTGACAAGAGTGCCTTCATCTTCTTCTTTCAAGTGTTGAAATCGATTTTACCATCGTACATTGCAATCTCAACTCATGTGGTGCTCATTGTGTGAAGTAGGTAATATTGTTTGGTGAACTCCGAAAGAAAGAACCCAAGGATTACATTCGATTTCGAGTTTCTTCAAGAAATTTGAGACTCAATTTTGTAGATTTCCTAACTCTAGAGTGCTCTGAATCTTTAAATTAAGAAACCCACAAAATTTACCAAACCCTAATTTCAAACAGTAAACCCTAAAAAATTGACAAACCCTAATTAGCTAGCTCTGATACCACTGTTGTAATCCAACGTAAGATTCTGAAACTCCAAACACACAATCTCACCAATTGATCAAGAAAGCAAATACAAAATCAAACACAAAGACAAGGATTTTTATCGTGGTTCACTTACCTAAATTGGATAACCTACATCCACGTTGAGCTCTAGTAAACTTGGGGCTCATTGCACTAGAGATAAAGATTTGTTACAAATACAACCTGATTCAACAGAATCAAATCACTCACTCCCTGTAACTCTCTCAAAGACTCACCCGTAACCTTTCCTATATGAGACTACTAACCAGATCCTCACAACCTAAAGGAAACACAACTCTTAAACATGATTACTAGAATCCCAACAGATTACAAGCCTATGAGAAACAAGACCCTAATTTCTAAGAACTTAATCACAAAATCAGAGAGTATATTGCGCTATGTAATTTGACTGAATTGCACTCTTTTATACTTGCACTACTGGAGAATCTTAACCGTTAGATTATGCAGCAATCAATGATCAGGATCAGTCTTAGAGCTTTAGAGTGAAACGACATTGTTGAAGTAAAGCCCCAGTTACACCATTTTGTGCTTCACCATTCAACAAAGAGAAATTATGGTACCAGGGAAAGTGAAAAAGTCTAGACTATAGCTTCTTTAGGATTCAATTAATTAATCTCACACAAGTGAATCCTTTTGATTCACATCCTGTGGATTCAACGCGTGTTTCAAGTTGTATGGCAGNAATGTTGGATTGATTCAATTACCTTGATGATGTTTCAAATAGAGAAGTTAGGATTTATTACTTAATTCATATTCATAATTGTTTTATTGGAATAACATTGCACAACGTACTAAAACTAGAACTAATCGAATAGAGATTCTAGGATTAATTTGTGGTCCATCTAATTCATAACCAAATAGGGCGAATTAGTCGAAAGGGATTGATGAATTTATGCTTCTTAATTTTAGAGTAACCGAATAGGGATCTATATTAAGTTGAATATTATGCCTGAATAAGGATAATTAGCATTAGAAGAATCCTACCAATTTATAGCACAAACGAGTATTAAGAGTAGTTGTCAAGCATAATTAAGGGGAAATCTGTACCCTAACTTCATTAACACTGCAAAGTTCTTCACATTATGTATTTGTTTAATTTAGTTATTTTTAATCCGATGGTTTTGCACTCTAAATTTTCATTTTCTCAAATAACGTGTAGGTAGTTTTAGATAATTACGAATATTTGCTTTGATCTTTGTGGGACGATACTCAAACTCATCACTTTGTTACTTGAATATGACTAGTGCACTTGCTAGGGTTGATTTAGTCACGTAAAATTTTTGGTGCTTGATGAACAATTTTACTTCCTTGCAAGTGCACGAATCGCTATCGCAGTATAGTGTGCAAAAGCAAGGGTTGATCCCACAGAGATTTGTAAGTTATCAAGTAATCCTAATAACTATGCCTTAATTAAAAAAAAAAAAATTAAGCAAATTAAAGAACTAGTGATTAAAACTAAGTGTAAAAAGAAACTAAAAATTAACTACTACTGACTGAGCCAAAATAACACCAATTAAAAACTGATTTAAGAACCAATGAACTACAACCTATGTATCCAATTTCACCATAATAATCCAATTTTATGCCAACTATCAAACTATTGTTATCACAATCCAATTTCTAGGGTTCACACTCACATAATTAAGGTATTACCAGAAGGCGTTCGGGATTAACCTAGTATCTTTAACATGAGACTAGCTCGGGCGTATAGTCTAGCCTAATAATTAAAAACCCATTAAACACAAGAGCACTCGAAATCAAGAACAAATGCGCATCTGTCAGGGTGTATGCACAGACACTAATTATTCAAGAAATCATGAACCAATTAGCATTCTATCAGGGCATATGCACAAAATACTAATAATTCATTCACACGAGCTATTCAAGATTAGCTAGGGTGTGTAGTCTAACGTTGTCTCACACAATCAATTAATTAAAATTAAAGGTGATCAAGCAATAACATCAATTAAAGATTTAATAAAGGATAATGAATAAAACTAGAATTGCAATGGATTGGTAAGACAAATAGAATTAACAAAGACATAAAACCTTCTTATTAGGCTACATTGGATGCCTAGAAAAGTATTTAGTTACACATGAACATAAGGAAATCAAATCTCAAAATCTTGAAAACCATGAAGTACAAGAAGAAGAAGATGAAACCCTAGGTAAGATCTCCTCTCCTTGCCTCTTCCTAATTATATTTGATATCATAAACCGTAGCTCCCTAAAATATTGCTAAGGACATCTATTTATAATATTAAATTCATGAGGGTATTATGGTAAAAAGTTATACTTCAATTAAAAATGCATAATAACAAATTTGCACATCTCCAAGCACTAATGTAGCTTTCATCTCCATTTTAATCATATTACATGTTGAACTTGGCCATGATTGAAACATAAAGGTTGTAGCTTTGTCTCTTAGATTTAAAACACCACTAGAACCAGGTCAATCTGAGTTGTATAGCTCAAGTTATGATCATTTTCGTGCAGCATGTTCCGGTAGAAAAATTTCCAAACATAAATTTCCCACATTGTGCCGTGGCATGATTTTGTGATGCTGCGGCATGAAGTTTCTATCCATTTTACAATTTTTTATGCTGCGGCGTGGGAATAGTTCTGCTACTGTGAATAATCTTCAAAAATCCATAACTTCTTCGTTTGAGCTCTGATTCTCGAACCGTTTGTTCTTACACTCTTATGATTCTTTCATATTCAATGTCCATGCTTGAAATCCTCAATGTCTTTGCTAAGAAGGATGCCAAACCACACCTTATCAAATGGGTATTTCTACTTCAAGAGTTTGATTTGGAGATTAAAGATCGAAAGGGAACAGAAAATCAAGTTGCTGATCATTTATCCCGACTAGATAATTCAATCCTTGAAGAGGGAGATATTAGTGCAGAATTTCCTAATGAGCGGATTCTATCTCTTAGCTCATCTTTTCTAAATCTCCATGGTTTGTTGATTTGGCTAATTTTCTTGCAGGAGGCTGGATCCCAAAGCATTTTACATTCTAGCAAAGGAAGACAATTTTGGTTGACGTCAAATATTATTTGTGGGAAGACCCTTACTCGTACAAACTATACGTGCAGATCAAGTTGTTAGAAAATGTGTGCCAGAAGAAGAGATTGGAGCTATTTTGAGTCATTGCCATGATAGAGAAACCAGAGGGCATTTCAGGGCGAATCGTATAGTGGCAAAGGTGTTGCAATCAGGTTTTTATTAGCCCATTGTGTTTTAGGTTGCTCAAACGTATGTATCCTCTTGTGATCATTGCCAAAGAATGGGTGCTATTTCTAAGAAAGATAAGATGCCTTTAAATAATATATTGGTATGTGAAATTTTTTATATTTGGGGTATTGATTTCATGGTTCCATTTCTATCATCGTATGGGAACACTTTTATACTTGTGGCAGTAGATTACATTTCTAAATAGATGGAGGCAATTGCCACCAAAACTAATGATTCTAGAATAGTACTCCAATTCCTTAGGCGAAATATTTTCACTAGATATAGCACTACTAGGGAAATCATTAGTGATGGAGGAAAGCATTTTTGTAACCACCAATTTAATGCCCTCTTAAAGAAATATGGAGTCATACACAAGGTAGCTACTCCTTACTATGCCGAAACTAGTGGTCAAGTAGAGGTCTCTAATAGAGAGCTAAAACGAATTTTCAAAAAGATTGTTAGTGCCTCTAGAAAAGATTGGGCAAGAAAGTTAGACGATGCTTTATGGGCATATAGGATAGCCTTTAAAACACCTATAGGTATGTCACTGTATAGGTTAGTATTTGGAAAAGCATGTCACCTGTCGGTAGAATTAGAGCACAAAGCTTATTGGGCTACTAAATTTTTGAATTTTGATGTACAAAGTGCAGGTGCTAAACGTCTTTTGCAGGTGAGTGAGCTAGATGAATTTTGTCATTGGGCATACGAGAGTGCTAGTTTATACAAGGAGAAGACAAAGAAATGGCATGATAGGCACATTGTGAAAAAGGAGTTCGAGCTAGGATAACAAGTTCTTCTTTACAATAGTTGTCTTCATCTTTTCTCAGGATAGCTGAAATCAAGATGGACGCGTCCATATGAGGTAATTCAGGTAACACCTTTTGGAGCAATTGAGATCCGCCATGGAAAGACAAGTGAGACGTTTAAAGTTAATGGATACCGTTTGAAGCACTATGTTGGAGAATGGTTCGATCCAAACATTGTGTCTGTCCAGTTTCTTGAATGAAGAAAGTAGAGAAAGTCAAGCTAACGACTTTAAATTAGAACTATAATTTATTTATTTATTTTCTCTCTTCTACAATTATTTTATTTTTGTTTGCTAAAATTTTTGCATTTTTTTTCAATGCATTTTAATTTTTTTTTGGTTCTTTTTTTGTTATCGTCGGAACAACGAACAAGTTTGGGGGAAACTTAAGTGATAAAAGAAGAAGACAATTTTGAGCAGAATAGAACATAGGCTACCCTGTGTCATTTAACACAGGCGTGGCCATGTTAAAGGATAAAAAGATTGAAGAATTCTAGCCTTCAACACGGGGTACATTGTGTTATGTTACACAACCGTGGCCATGTGCAAAAAAAAAAAAAAAAAAAAAATCTCTTCTTTTTCAAGGAAGTTTCTATCTTTTATTTTCCATATTTTTTGTTTTATTTTTGTTTTTCATGCATTGAGGACATTGCATTCTTTAAGTTTGGGGGAGTGGATAGTTTGGTTTGTGTTGCATTGTTGATGGTCTATTTCTTTGGTTTGGTGTATTTGTTTTTAGGAAGTGTTCATTTTATTTGTGTGTTTTTGGTTTGTATTTTGTATTTGTTGCTTGGTGGTTATTATGCTTGTGCTTTTGAGACAATCCTGAATGAAACTTTGTGATATCCCCAAAAATTGCTTTTTGTGATGAACTTTGTAATCATTTGGAGTAGTGGTAGTATCAAGTCATTGAAAGGATCCAAACATGCTCATATTTTTAGGAATGTTGAAGAGTATGCGATTCTAGATGGTTGTGCAAATTATGGTTTATTACTTAACTTTGTTTTGTATTAGCTGAGCCTTGTCTTCATTCCTTACAAAAAAAAAAAAAAAAAAAAAAAAAAAAAAAAACCATATATACAGTCTTGAATTAAATTAACTATGCTTATTTTGTTTTTTGAATGAACTACTCCAGTTTTGAGCTACTTAGTAACTAGGAGTATTCATGAGCCCCATGTTTCCTCAATGTTTTTGATGAAAAGGATGAAAGTTCTGAACTGTCAATCAGAGCCAAACCCTAACTACTTCAATTGAAAAAAAAAAAAAAAAAAAAAGAATGCACATACAGGGTTTATGACAAGCTCTACTCAAGGGTTGGTGAAAGTAACAAATGAACCCCAAAATTGATTACTTTATTATATAAAGAGTATAATACCCTTTGTCTAAAAACTGACAAAAAATATATAATTAGACAAGAGCACTATAGTCTTTCTAGGACAAAGTTTCAATTTTTTGGATGCGTTTGTTCCTTTTTAAAATCCTTGGGTGTGTTACACTTTTCTCAAACTTGAGGAGGAAATTTTTATAAACCCCTACTTTTTATATACTATAATGTGATAAATGAAACCAAATTGGCCTTGAATAATTTACTTCTGATATATATTTAACAACTAATAAATTACAAACACAATTATGATTACAAGCATGTACAAATTATGCATCACAATATTTAAGAGATAAATGCAACGACTTTGTAAATGATTCAGTAGTTGCTCAAAGTTGGAACAGTCCCAATTATCTTCAACTTAGGAAGGATTGTTCTGTTACAAGCAACTCTCAATATACAGTTTGTTAAGTGCTGTGGCAGTAAACAAAAAGTACAAAAGCAGTTGAAACATTCCTTCAAAAATATTCTTTAAAATTTGTTTTGTTTTCTTTCTGGTATTAGAGTTGATGGAGAATTTCCTGCAAATTCTCAGCAACCAAAAACTCAAAATTTACCTGAAAATCTATCTACACCTACTTGGATAGAGTGAAATGAAAGAAAAACTTGAGAATTGTTTTTACTAAATTAGAAACTCAGTTACAAGAATAGGTAGTTAGCTCCTTTTATACTTAAACTGAGCTACTTTAACTAATAGCAAAACTAACTACAAAATGCAGCTATCTCTTTACAAAACTAACATAGCACTAACGGCTCAGTTACATAGTAACAAATTTAACCAAGTCTGGGCGCATTTGAGCTGGAGCAACATTCCCCCTTAAATAATACTTCTTCTGTTCTAATATTGACGTGACAAAATGAATGAACTTATTTCGCAAAGTAAGAAAGCGAGTACCAGGTAGAGATTTAGTCAGAAGATATGCAATCTGAAACTCGGTAGGAACATATTTCACCTTTAACTCCTTTGAAGCAAATTTCTCGCAGATATTATGAATATCCACTTCAATGTGCTTTGTTTTGGAGTGAAATACAGGATTAGCTGCCAATGATTTTGCTCCAAGATTATCACAACAAAATAATGGACATGAAGCAGCCACTTTGATACCCATATCTCTGAAAAGACTTGGCAACCTCACTAATTCAGTAGCAGCCTGAGATAAAGCACCATATTCAGACTCAGTATATGATTTAGAAACAACTTTCTGCTTCCGAGAACACCACTGGATAAGATTCCTTCGAGATAAACACAATAGCCTGAAGTTGATTTTCGATCATCAATGTTGCTGGCTTAGTCACCATCATTGTATCCTTCTAGTACAAGATCAGCAGCTGGTGTAAACAAGAGATCATGAGTAATAGTGCTTCGAGGTATCCTAAACGCCTCTTAACAGCCTGCCAATGAGCCCAAGTTGAAGATTGCAAAATTTGACTCTATTTATTGATAGGAAATGCAATATCAGGCTTAGTCATAGTCAAATACTACAAAGCCCCAATAATGCTGCGATACAATGATGGCTAATCAAACAATGAACTATCATGCTAGAAAAAACTTAGTATTAGCACACATAGGGGTATCACAAGCTTTGGCATTTTCCATATGAGCTTTAACAAGCAAATTAGAAACATATTTCTGCAGAGTCAGAGATAAACTAGTAGTTGTTCTTTTGGCTTCAAAGCCAAAAAAATAACTCATAGAACCTAGGGCTGTGTTTGGTTAGTTATTTAGAGTAGTATTCTATGCTATTTAGCATTTTTGGAAAATATGATAAGATTCTAAGAAGTTTTTTTTTGCACATTTCTAAATAACATTTTCTAAAAATATTTACATTAATTTTAACCCCATAGGTTTGTTAATTTAACTAAACACTCCCAACAATAAAAGTTTATAAATTGACAATAACACCCTCACCCACCCACATATTGCTGACAGTCAACCACCACCGTCAGAAGGTGGCTAGAATCTGTTGAAATGGTGCAAGACTAGCTGGATCTGGTCGGAAAAGGCTAGATCTACCATGGGTCTGGTCGAAAAAGGCCAAATCTATGGCCATAGATATGTTTGTTGACAAAATTTGAAAAAATAATTACTTTTAAGATTTAGATCAATGGAAATATTGAACAAACCAAATTTAGTATCTTCCTCCATAAAAACTGAAATTGTTGCAAGCATATCTTGATTTGACTTGACATACAATCCCTAACAATTTTTTATTTTATTATTCTCGACAAAATCATTTGTCATCTCAATACAATCATTAACACAATTATTATTACAACATTAATTTCACAACTTATTTTTTACGATTTAATAAATAAAACCGACTAAAAATTTAAATGAGGAAGGTCAAGAATATTAAACATTAATATCATTTAAGACACTAACGGGCTCTATGGTGGATTGTGGCAGTGTTGAGAGGTGGAGTACGAAAATGTGATAGGGAGAGAGGTTGATTATCAGATAGGGACGAGGTCAAATCTACTGGTTGTGGTGGTTCTAAACAATTGGGAAGGAGGATTTGGTAGGCTTCTGGCCATGGTGGGTTTTAGGATGAGGGAGAAGAAGGTGCTGCTAGTTTTATGTTGCAGAAGTTCTATGCAAAGAAAGTTGGGTATGGGGCTATTGGGCAAGAGGGAGTAGAGGTAGGCAAGGGCCTACTGTGGCTGACGCAAGGGGCGGCAAACGACTAATTTATAAGTTGTGTTGGGGAGAGAGTTGTCGATTAACTCACTTTAGTGTATGATTACCCATTTTAAGTGTAGCGGAAAATATTACCAAGTAGATTAAGACATTTCCAATTTAACTACATCAAACATAAGTGCGGAAAAAAAAAAAAAGAACATAGCCATATATATGGTTCTGCTAAAATCCACTTCTAACCTACATCCATGGGACCTTGTCCAGATTGAAGCAATCTACTGAGTTAAAAACACATTACAAGATAATGTTCAAAGTTGATCTAAGCTATAGTAAAAAGAACTGTCTATTCAACTTTACACTTAGCACCACACTTGGAATCCTTAACGTATAGCAACTCCTTGGACCTTCTTCACGTCGAGAACACACCAAGAATAGCTTGTGAACTACCAAGCTTCAAGCACTGATGCCATGCACAAGCACCAGCACTAGCATCAACATCAGCAAAGGAACCACGTTCCAAGAGCCATCAATAAAATGTTTGATATCGTGAGGTTTTGGCATACAATGGAAATGAACCTATGAGCCTTAAGAGAAAGAATACTCTAAGAAATTCAGAGTACAATGAAATAAAAGATCTAAAGGTTAGATTCAAAGACACAAGATGAGATGATATATAGTGTAGTGTTTCTTGCTTAACACACTAGTGCCACATCAACCAACAAAGAGCTGACCAATGTTTACCCAAATGAGGAAAGTATTCCTTCTTTTGGTTTGGACCACAAAGCAAATCGGGAAAAGAAACTTTATTCCCTAGGACACATGTAAAAAAGTCCTAAAAAGTAAGAGATAAAGATAAACAATATCTTTTTTCACTTTATCAGACATGTAACTCGTGCTGGTTGCAAATGTATGAAGCGAGAGTGTAAGCACAAACTATTGTGCATACCCACTCGAGACACAAGTGTGGCAACCAATGTGCATGCAAAACTTGTGTGCACACACACAACAAAGGAAACAAGTCAAATCATAAGATTGGCAACTAATGTGCACACATAACTATTTTGCACACACACAACTCATAAGTTTGAAAAATATGAATATTTCACATTCTCCCCCTTTGTCAAAATTATGAACAAAGAACATAATAAAAGAGATTAAGTGCAAACCTGTTTCACTCAAGCAATCCAACCTGCAGATTTGCAAGAAAAAACATACAAACAAAAAGAACAAAAAACAACACAAGTATGAACACAAGGTTAGCCAATAAAACATCAACCTAAAATAGCTAAAATAATTATGCATAAACATAACAAAAGCAGCATAAAGAAAATAACAAACTCCCTCATAGAGAGACAGCATCAAAGCAGTTCAAAGTTTAGCAATAAACAAAACAAAATTTAAAAAAAAAAAATTAACTTCACTCCCCCTTTTTGTTTATAAGTCTTGAAGAATTGCTAGAGGGTAGTGATGTGCGATGAGCTTTCCTTTTCACTCTTTTCTTGGAAGGACCAGTGATGGTGACATGAGAGTCCTTCATTTAGACATTTGGAACAACAACAGAGGAAGTGTCAATAGCTTCATCTTGGACTGGAGGAGTTTTCTCTTTAACTAGTGAAGGAAGGACATATTCAATGCGCACATGAGAAGCATCCGCCTCTTCACAGTGCTGTGCCTTGTCTTGAGCAGCTACATCTTCAATTTCCTCTTCTTCTTCATGAGCAACTTCTTCTTCTTCTTCTTCATTAGTGACAACTACAGGATCTTCAACAGACATGGTAAGGGTAGGAGGAATAGTAGGGGTAGTAAGAATAACAAGAGCAACAGGAAGAACCTCATTTTGATCAGCAGCAGGTTCAATCTGAATTGGAGAAGCAAGTTTCTTTTTCTTCTTCTTCTTCAGCTATTTCTTTATATTAGCCTCTAGTTTGTCCATCCGAGCACTGAAGGAAAGATGAATTTCCTTCACATATTGGAGAACAGTCTCCATGGAAGTCTCCAAATCCTATATAGCAACAAAAAGCTTAGATTGCCAAGTGTTAGTCCTAGATTGTTCACCCAAGGAGGTGGATGGAATGTTCCCTGATGGTTGACGAAAAGACTTCTTGGTGACAATCTTTATCTTTAGCAAAGGTTCCACTTTATAAAATTTGGGCTTGTAAGTGGAAATGATTTTGTAAATCAGGGAAGGAAAGGGTAAAATTTGGAGAGAATGAGTGGATTGTGCTATCACCCTGACACTTTGAAAATCAATACGGCTAAGTTGATTTTCTTTCCTTGTGTAATCCCATACAAGAGTTGTTCTCTTTCTAGTCTAACAATGGAATTGTGCATTAAAGGAGACCAGTGGGTTAATGAAATCTTAAACCGCAATCGGTAAAAGGGTGTGAGTGCACTTGGCTAAAGAACTCCACTTTTAGGCCATATAGCAATCGAACCACCAATTATCACTTTAAAATTTTGTCTAATTCTAAACTGGTCAAATCAAAATTCTTCTTACTCTTTTTAAGACCTAGAGCATCCCTAAGACCCTAACAACATCTTCATTGAACAGAACCCAATGTCCTCTAACGTAAACTCTATCATTGTGCACATTAGAGTTTGGTACAACATCATCAAGGCTAAAATTGGCGTAGAACTCTTGAACAAGAGTTTGAATGGGCGCAGTCATACCTGTGACAGTAATAAGCCATTTTCTTTTCTTCATCATGGCATGAAACTCATCAAAATATTGCAACCTAACATTTGCCTCACTCATAATTGTCTTTTTAACAATGTGGCTCCTAAATCTAATCTTAGCAGTAGGCAAAACAAAAGGAGAGATTTTACCAGATAAAGGTTCTTCCATGATTGCCTTCCCTTTCTTCTTTGCCATCTCTGTTGGAGGTAAGGGCTTTGATGGAGCAACTTTCACAAAAACAGCCTTGTGTGATTTGAGAGTGGCAATTGGAGTGTTGTTTGAGGCGTTGTTGAATGTTGAAGGGGATTTTTTTAGTGATTTTTCAGGCCAAACAGGGGCAAACTCCTTTAGTTAGCGCACAAAATCCTGGTGATCACTGGAAACAAGGGAAGAGATAGGTGAGGATGAACAGTTGGTTTCTTCCTCGTATGACTTCTCTGGAGTGACGGAATCAGACTTTGGTGGCGTTTTCTCTTTCGTTGCCTTTTTCTTGCTGGATTTCTTCAGGTCTTGAAATCTCTTCTTGAGTGATTCCTCAATGGCCTTTCTCTTCGGGTTCTCAATTGCTTTCTTCCTAGAATCCATGAGAAAATAAAAAAAAATAAAAAATTTTAGTGAAGTTTTTGAGGGAAAAATCGTGAGAGATGAAAAACAAACAGGTGGTGCAATAGGGTTTAGAAAGTAAAGACTGGCGCGAAAAAAAAATTAAGGCAAGCATTTATGGCAGGTGGTGATTCTGATGCCCTAAAGAGAGTTATACCAAAAATAGAACTCTATCCTAAGTGAGTGTACACAGGCAATCATGTGAGTACATAACATCCCAAAAAAAAACATCAGAAATTTTCAAAAGACTAGACTTTAAGAGAGTTATCTTGCAAGTGTGAAAGCTACATTTTGGTTATGTTTATGAGAGTTAATTGCACCTTGTTCAATATGGAAATTTTCTAAGAAGGTAATCCTTTTAATGGTAGATTTTCCAAGATATAGGGGTTTTTACAAATCAGAAAATTACTAAAAAATGACTGTCACATTTCAAACAAGGTAGCTCTTTCATAATGGTGACAAGAATGGACAAAACAACTCATGATGAGATAAGGTCATGTTATAGAGAGAGTCTCAGTGGACACAACAAACTAGAGTTAGCACATGGACAAGAGAAAATGAATGACAATTAGAGTGCCAACATAGATCAAAGGACTTGACAACCAAAAATAAAGGTAGCATGTGTTAGAGTAGATGCCCTAGAGCTAATCAATTATTGTAGAATTGACTCTTTGTAATAATGTTCATTAATCAATAAAAAGACATTTTATACTATATCGCGTAAATCATTATTATTGAAATATGTATTGATATATGTCCTTAGAATGGTAGAACCGTGACGAGGGTATCAAGTGTTTCAAATCTTGATAGTGAGAACCCTATGAGCACATATGGTGGCCATTCTAGAAACGTCCGTAGCCCCAATATTATTTTGAAGTAAGGGCACAGATAATATGGTAAGGCTATCATAGTGTTGAACGACCCTGTCGAAAGGCAGTGACTGATCTCACTTGTCAAGATTGTTCGGTGACAACCTGGTGCAACACATGGGTGTTTGCTGTAGGCGAACATACCGTAGCAAGTTCATTGGACTGACCCACCAGAGGATTCCATATGGATGGTAGCCCCAGTGTCTATGGAACAAATCCTCTAACGAATGGTGGTGCATGTGATCCTTAGACTTGAGATCACCGGAGCACCTTGTGCACCGATTGGTTGCAGTTTGACACTAGCCTAATGCAGTTCTTTTCAGAGCTGTCAATACGGTGGTGATTGGCTGCATCGAGGAGTGTATCAAGACTATGGTGGATTGACAAAGGATTCATCACTCCCGGGTACGGGAGAAGTTATCTCACGGCGCAATTCAGTATATGGCGATGACACTAAAACTGTGGCCACAGTGGGATTGGTTGTTGCTCTATCCGGATTATATACAAGGTCATTGGTCCAGAAACTGAATACATAATATCGAGAGTAACCGAAGGCTGACACTATTTCTATGCCTTCGTCTCGTCGAGATAACGAATGATGAAAGGATCGATGTACGGTAACCATATCATTGACAGGTAGCTACTTTGCTAAATCCAAATCTATCGGGTGGCCATGATGCCTTGCTAGGGGCCAATCTTGGTTGTGTATTAGAGACGATTGTGTTGGAGTTAATCGTGATACTATACACTACCGATATGATGAGGCCTATGGGTCACACACATAGAAGATAATTTAAGACTCAAGAAGAAAGAGGGCGTTTTCGTCTTTTTGGGTGAAAGGGTATTTTGGTAATTTCACAGTGCAATTGAATTTGCTGAGGTCGTAGCCTTTATTAATTTGTTAGAAAAATAAATAAGTGAAATTCCGTTAAATATATGTTGCATATATTTAAATAAATTATCATTATTGTTAAATGTTAATATATATTAATTGATTTTAATTGAAATAATGATGAATTAATTAAAATATCTAAATGGGAGTGTTTGGCAAATTTGGGGGTGTTGGGTTGGAGCCCAAGCCATTCCATATGGGAATAGGGCAACTAAAATAAGACTATAAAAGAAAAGGTTTTAGTTGAAAGAAGTAGGTGTGTGTTATTTATTATTCACTTCAATTGAAAAAGAAAAAACCCTCAAGCCCCAAATACTCTCCACGCCACTTTACTGTTTGATTGAAAATCAAACACTTTCTTTTGTTTTCTTCTGATTTCTTAAGGCCAAGGAGGATCTAGCAAATCCTCCTTATTCTTGTTGATTGTCTTAATGTGGACCTCTACGGTTCGATCCTACACTTGGATCGGTAGCAAACACGTTCAGAGACAATATTGGTGGAGCCTCCAAACGTGGGTATGGTTTCTTAAACCTTGAACTGATTTTTGCAGATTTGATTATTTTAATGTAAACTGTGATTTTTGTACCCGGATCTTGGTTCTAAGGAACAATCCATAGAGTTTATGTTTTTGTTTTCCGCTGCGTAACTGTGTCGTTTACTAACAGCATGTTCATGCTTTATTCATTGACTGAACTGAAAAACTACTCAAGTTAAAGCAATTTAATGGACTTCCTCAAGAAATCAAAAGTATCATAGTCAAGTGCTTTTGTAAATAAATAAGCCAATTGGGACTTTGTGTTCTAATGAAATGATGTCTTATGTCAATGTGCTTAGTCCTAGAATGCTGGACTGGATTCTTAGAGATGTTAATGGCACTCCTGGTATCACAAAATATTGTCATACAATTTTGATCAACACCATAATCATTCAACATTTGCTTTAACCATAAAATTTGAGTGCAACAACTCCCTGCGGCAATGTACTCAGCCTCGATAGTGGATAAGGAGATTGCATTTTGCTTCTTGCTGTACCATGTGACAAGATTATTTCCAAGATAGAAAAATCCACCCGAAGTACTCTTTCGATCATCCAAACTTCCTGCCCAATCTACATTACTATATCCAACCAAGCAATTGTTAGAATTAAATGAGAACCAAAGACCAAAATCACATGTACCTGAAACATATTTCATGATTCTTTTCATTGCATTTAGGAGTAACTCAAAAAGGTTAGTTTGAAACCTAGCACAAGCACCAACACTAAAACAGATATCAGGTCGGCTTGTAGTTAAGTAAAGAAGACTTCCTATCATGCTTTAGTATATCTTATTGTCTACCTTTTTACCATGTTTATCTTTTGACAGATTAAAGGTAGCCTCATAGGGGTTCTAGCATGCTTTGCATTCTCTAGACAAAATCTTTTCAACATATTTTTAGCATACTTTGATTGGGAAAAAAACATGCCATTTTCCATTTGTTTAAATTGAAGACCAAGAAACATATTAAACTCCCCTACTATACTCATCTCGAATTCATTTTTCATCAAACTAATGAATTCAAGTGCATGTGAATGAGAAGTAGAACCAAACGCAATATTATCAACATAAATCTATGCACACAAGATTTCATTGTTAGCACACTTGATAAAGAGGGTTTTGTCAGTATTACCTTATTCATAGTTATGCTCAAGAAGGAAAGTTGTCAATATTTCATACTAGGCCCATAGGGCTTGTTTCAACCCATAAAGAGCTTTCTTCAATCTAAACACATGATTGGTTTGTGTGGGTCTTGAAAACTAATTGGTTGTTCAACATACACTTCTTCGGTGAGTATCCCATTCAAGAAGGTGCATTTGACATCCATTTGGAACAATTTGATCTTGAGGCAGTAGGCAACAACAAATAGCAAGCGGATTGACTCAAGTCCAGCAACAGGGGTGAACGTTTCATCAAAGTCGATTCCCTCCACTTGAGCATACCCTTGGGCTACAAGCCTAGCTTTATTTCTGATAACATTACCAAACTCATCAATTTTATTTTTAAAAATCCATTTGGTACCTATGATGTTGATTCTCTCAGGTCTTGGCATAAGCGTGCACACATCATTTCATTCAAATTGTTCGAATGCTTCTTCCATTGCCTCAATCCAATTTTCATATTCCAAAGCCTTTTTGGCATTCTTCAGTTCTGCAAGAGACACACAACAAAGATGGTTAATTTCATTTTGTCTTCTACTTCTTGTAACCATTACCTCATTTGGATCTCCAATAACGATTGAAGGTGGATGACCTTTTTGAACCCACATTGGTGGATCTTTTCTTCTTTGTTTTCTCTTTTGAATACTTTCATCAGAAAGATCAACAACCACCTTAATCCCTTCATTTTTCAATGATGAAACAAAAGATGAATCTTTACATGGAGCAAATCCAATTGCTGTAGCACCAGAAGTGTGTGATAACATATTTGAATAAGGCTTAGGTTCAAGAGACTCAGATGTGTTCACACCATCTAGTGTAGGCACATGAGGAGCAGCCATATGTAGAATTTCACATTCTTGAGAATATTCTGAAAAGTTTTCTGCATCACTAAACACAACATTAATGGATTCTAAAACTTTTTTAGAATGCATGTTATAGATCCTGAATGCATGACTAGTGGAAGAATATCCAATAAAAACTCCTTTATCACTCCCAAAATCAAACTTACCTAAATTCCCTCTATCATTCAAAATGTAGCATTTGCATCCAAACTCATGAAAGTAAGAGAGATCAGGTTTCTTTCCATAGCTCATATGGAGTTTGATGAGTACTTTTTCTTAGATAAACTCTATTGGAAATGTGAAAAGCCCTGTTGATAACTTTGGCCGAAAGATTTATAGGAAGCTTTTTTGGCATTAAGCATCACCCTCCTAGCCATCTCTTGAAGCACTCTGTTTTTCCTCTCCACAACACCATTCTATTGAGGTGTTTTAGTGCTGAAAATTCATGGAATATGCCTTGCAAATAACAAAAATTGCCAAAATCAGCATTTTCAAATTCCTTTCCATGGTCACTCCTAATTCTCATAATCTTTGAATCCTTAGAACTCTTTTCAACAAGCAACTTTTAACTAATTTTTGAAATGCATTGAAAGAATCAGATTTCTCACGCAAGAAGTCAACCCAAGCGTACCTTGAAAAATTATCAACATAAACAAACACATACATCTTACCTCCCAAACTCTCGGTTTGCATAGGACCCATCAGATCCATATGGAGCAATTCCAAAACACATCAGGTATTGAGATTTGATAAAGCTTTATGAAATATTCTGGTTTTCTTACCTTGTTGACATGGACCACACACATTACCTTTTGGAGGTTCAAGTTTTTGTGGTCCTTTAACCACTTCCTTTTTAAGAGTCTTACCAAGTCTATGAAGTTCATGGGACTAAGTTTCTCATGCCACAAGTTTGTAGAATTTGTTTTTGAACCGAAATATGACACATGGTTAGAAAACAAGTAACAATTGTCATTTGACCTTTTTTCCTAAAGTAGAGAAACACCTTTACCATTCAAAATTTGACACTTATCCTTTGAGAATTGAACCACAAAATTTTTGTCACAAATTTGACTAATACTAATCAAATTAGCTTTCAAACCATCAACAAGTAAGACATCTTTCAAAATAGGAAAACTAGGAAGTACAATTGACCCTTTGCCAAGTATTTTACCTTTCTTTCCATCTCCACAAGTGACATGCCCACTATCAACCGATTCAAGTTCAGTTAAGAGATATTTATTACCTGTCATAAGCCTTGAAAAACCACTGTCTAGATACCAAAGATCATTTTGAAATGCAAGCAAAGAGTTATGAGACACAAAATAGTTCACATTATCCTTAGGTTTCCAAACTCTTTTGGAAGAAAAACCATTGTTAGCATTATGATTTACATTAGCAACAAAACTATAGTTTTTAAGAACTTTCTTTAAATAAGCAATAAACTTGAAGCATTTGGGTTTGATGTGACCTTTCCTATTACAAAAATTACAAATAGGAATGAATTTTGATACCTTCGTAGCCCATCTCATAGCAGCACCTTCAGCAGGAGTTTCAGTGGCCTTCACAAACGTGCTTGCACCAGCTTTCGATGTGCTAGCACATCGAAACTGAAGCCCAAACCATATCAATCTCCGAACAATTTTCCCTAACCAAGGACTTCATCAAACTTAAGAGAACCTGCATTCAACTTATCAATGATGGCCTTAGCCTCAGTTAGTTCAGCAGTAAGAATAACAATTTTTTTGAACAAAGCTTTCTTTTGCTTCAACAAAGTAGCACTCTCAAAGCCAAGAGATTGCAACCTTTTCACTGCCTTTAGCCATTAGTCATACATTTTATCATATGCTTCTTGTTGCTCAGCATAAATATCAACAATGTCATCCGAAACCTCACTCTTACTATCTTCTTGGTTCACGGTGAAAGCAAGAACATTTTCATCATCGCCCAAATCATTATCATCACTCTCATTGTGCTCACTCCCACTCAAAGTGGTAGCCATGTTTCTTCTTTTTCAGTGTGTTAGCACACTCAGATTGTATGTGCCCAAAGCCCTCACATTCAAAACACTTGATACCTTTATTTTTCTTTTCTTTATCTTTTGAAAATTTATTTGTAAAGGTGCCAGGGGTTTGATGGTCATAAGACTTTTTCATAAAAAGTTTTTAGCCATAACTACTCTCATGAAGCTCTTTTATGTTTTTCTTAAGAAACTTGGCAAAATTCTTGATAAGTAAAGCACAATTTTCATCATCCAATGAACTAAAATCACAACCATCAAAAGGATCAGAATCAACCTCATGTTTGAGAGCTAAACCTTGGCTCGATTTCTTTTTATCTCAACATTTCAGATTCAGTTCATAGGTTTGGAGAGAGCCAATGAGTTCATTAATGTCCACGGCATCCACATCTCAGCATTCTTCAATGGTGGTCCCCTTTGACATAAACCTCCGGGGTAAAGAACAAAACACTTTCCTAACAATTTCAACATTGGAATATGTTCTTCCTGAAGCAAAGCATTCATTAGAAATATCACATATTCTACCATCAAAGTTAGTTATAGTCTCATCTTCATCCATGTTCAGATTTTCAAAATCAATGACAAGTCTTCTAAGCCTATTTCTTTTAACAGCTCTAGTTCCCTCATTATTGACTTAAAGCCTATCCCAAGCATTTTTAGCAAGTTCACAATTAGCTATGACTTTCATTGGTTCATATTAACAGCATTGAAAATTGCATGAATGGCTTTAGAGTTATAGTTTGCAAGTGTTAACTCATCAACAGTCCAACTAGCAATAGGTTTTGGTCCAGACACTTTATTTTCAACAATAACCGGGGTTGTCCAACCATTCACAACCATGTACCATGCTCTTTCATCTATAGACTTAAGAAAAGCACGCATCATAAGTCTCCATGTATAATTGGTAGGTCCTTCTAACAGAGGTGGTTTATGAGGATATCCTTTTTCAGTGAAGAAACTCATCACAAAAAAACAATCAGACAGATCCTAACAGAACAAATGACAGTGCACACACAGACACGCAATAGATCTAAAATAAAATGCAATAACATATCAGATTTCATCCAAACACAAGACCACTCAGATGCACACAAAATCAACCAAAATGGGTAAGGATCAGCTGAAGGAACTTATTAGGACACACTCTAATACAACTTATTAGGGAGAGAGTTATTGGTTAACCCACTTTAGTGTATGGTTACCCATATTAAGTGCAATAGAAAATATTACCAAGTAGATTAAGACATTTCCAATTTAACCACATCAAACACAAGTGCAGAAAAAAAAAAAAAAAGAACACAACCATATACATGGTTCGACTAAAATCCACTTTTAGCCTACATCCATGGGACCTTATCCAGATCGAAACAATCCACTAAGTTAAAAACATATTACAAGATAATGTTCAAAGTTTATCTAAGGTACAGTAAAAAGAGCTCCCTGTTCAACTTTACACTTAGCACCACACTCTGAATCTTTAACGTGTAGCAACTCCTTGGACCCTTTTCACGCTAGGAACACACCCGAGAACATCTTGTGAACCACCAATCTTCAAGCACTGACGCCACACACAGCATCAGCATCAGCATCGACAAAGGAACCACGTTCCAAGAGCCATCAATACAATGTTTGATATGGTGAGGTTTCAGCATACAATGGAAATGAACCTATGAACCTTAAGAGAAAGAATACTGTAAGAAAATTCAGAGTATAATGAAATAAAAGAGCAAAAGGTTAGATTCAAATATGCAAGATGAGATGATATATAGTGTAGGGTTTCTTGCTTAACACATTAGTGCCACATCAGCCGATAAAGGGCTGACCAATGTTTGTCTAAATGAGGAAAGTATTCCTTCTTTTGATTTGGACCACAAAGCAAATTAAGAAAAGAAAATTTATTCCCTAGGACCACTTAAGGGTACAATGACACATGTAAAAAGGTCATAAAAAGTAAGAGGCAAAAAAAAGTAATATCTTTTTCACTTTATTAAATGTGCAACCTGTGTTGGTTACAAATGTCTGAAGCGAGGGTGTAAGCACAAACTGTTGTGCACACACACCACTCATGAGTTTGACAAATATGAATATTCTACAAGTTGTAAAGGATTAATTGAGAAGGTGGGGCAGTTGGGCAGAGAAGGTGTTGGGTATATGAGAGAATGAGGGCATAACAATCATTCACCCTTAGGATTTGTTAAAATTAACAAAAAAATATTGATTGTAAGGGGCTTAGAATTTATATTGATGCTATAGGGACTTTATGGTGTAGGGCAAAACTTAGGGGCTTTAAGGTAATTATCCCATAAATTGAAATAAGGAAACCAATTACGGCTAGTCACTAGGTAATAGATAATATTTAGAAGGATTTATTTTAACACTCCCTTTTGAGATTGTTTACTATAAAATGCACCCAAACTTTTTGGTAACCATTAAAATTTCCCTATAATTATTTAAAAAGAAAAAAAAAAAAAAAAAAAAGGAAACAATCAGTTACCCACCCCAAAGTTTAGGAAAGTGTTAGGAGACATTATTGCAATTTTAATCAAGGTACCTCAAAAGTTTCCAAAGAAATATTTAAGTACCTCCTCAAGCCCAAATGAAATGTTAGTGCAAGAAGGGTAAAATGGTCTTTTTGATTTTTCTAAAACTAAAATACAAAAATATCACTAACCTCACTTAAATCTAGTTAACCATTAAAAAAGGAGGGGAAAAAAAGCAAAAAGGACTATTGAGGTTCACCTTCATTACCCAAAAACACTAACCTTTTGTTTACAACTCACCCACCTTCTCAAATCACCCAACGTTAATCACCCTCTCAAACCAAGTAAGGAAGAAGTTACAAGAGGTCTTTCTTTGAGATGTAAAAATGTTGCACAAGAAAAAAGTTGTGTCATAATATTAGCAACCTATTGTTGTAATGGCACATATTGAATGATAATTCTTTTTTCTGCAATTAATATCTTACATAGTGCATATCAATTTCAATGTGTTTGGTACGTGCATGAAATACAATATTAGAGGAAATAGCTCCAATAGTCATACCATCACACCATAACATAGAAATGTGATTAATACCAATGCCAAGTTCTTTGAAAAGATGCTGAATCCATACAATTTCAATTAAGGCTTGTGCTAGAGCTCTATGTTCAATCTTTATTGAAGATAAGGAAACTACCTTTTGCTCCCCTGAACTCCCTTGAACCAAATTGCCACTAAGAAAAATATTGTAGTCAATTGTGGATTTGTGATAAAAAAAAAACATCACTAACCAAGTCAGCATTAGCATAACCTTCTAAGAAGAAATTTTGACTTGCTCTAAAATATAATTCATGATTAACAATATCTTTAGTATACCTTAAGATTGTTTTACAAGCAGACTAATGATCCACTATAGAAGCTTGAAAAAATTGACTTAGCTCATTAACAAAAAAAGCTAAATAAGGTTTGGTATATGTGAGATATTTCGATCCTCCAATGACACTTCGATAAAAGGAAGGCAAATTAAAATGATCGCTATCTTCCAAGGCTAGCTTGATATTAGTAGCCATAACGTAGATCAAAATTTGAATCTGCCATACCAACTCTTTGCAATAGCTCTTGAGCATATTTGACATGAGTTAACAACGAACCTTCATTAGTTCTATTGACCTCAAATCCAAGAAAATAATGAAGAGATCTCAAAGCTTTTAAAGCAAATCTTCAAATAGGTAACAACTCTAGCTATAAGATCAAGATCTTTGCTAGTGAGTGAAATGTCATCAATATAGATCAAGGGTAAACAACCTGATTTTCACTTTTCAAAAAGATTTGAAACTGAATTTGAGAACCCCCACTCTAGTAGTGCATTTTTTAGCTTATCAAACCAAGCTCTTGGGCTTGTTTCAAGCCATAAAGAACTTTTCTTTGTTTAAAATATGATGAGACTTCTCTGAATCTAAAAAACCTTTAGGTTGATACATAACCACATGCTAGCTATATCTCTATTTAAGAAATCATTGTTAATATTTATTTGTTGTAAACAACAAGATAGAGCATAATTTTTTACGGTAGCAACTTTGATAACATGAGAAAATGCATCAGAGTAGTCTAGTCCCAGTGTTTATTGAAATCCCTTAGTCGCTAGACTAACTTTATATCTTTAAGTCAACGTCCATCAGAGTTCAATTTAGTTTTGAATACCCATTTGTTACCAATTGGATTCATTTTTTCAGAATAAGGAACAAGTTCCTAAGTGCGATTTCTTAATAAAGCTTGATACTTAGAAGTTGTTACATTTTTCCATTAAGGTATTAACAATGCTTATTGAGCTATTTTTTGTTTAGGAAGAATTGGCTTAATAAGGAAGAGAAAAGCTCAAGTTCAATGTTTAGACTTGGTGACCATAGGATTTTGATTCTATGTGCAATGTTATTTTTTAAGAGAAAGAACTACTTCTAACTGAATAGCAGGGTAATCAGAATTATGAGGTTGTTAAGAAGAAAATAAACTTAAGGTAATTGACATAGCTCGCACTGACCCTCCCTATCCCATAAGCTCGGAGTGCACCTATGAGACTTGGGTGACTAAGACATGCTGTGTGAAAAAGGCTGAAGACTTTAAAGCATGTTTTCTTAATAAACATTGAAAAAAAATTCTCATTCTTTCCATAAAAAATAATCATGTCAATAAAATAAATTTTCCATTATGAAAATATGTGGTATCAGGTTTCCATATCTTTTACAATCAAAACATGATATAACATCCATAAAATAAAACGTAGTTCCGTAGCGAAAAACAAAACATAACATTTACACACATGATGAGTCGACATGTGGCCCAACCTCAAGAGGAATCACTCCTTGGCACGATCTTCCTGAGAACCTGGGAAAAACATTTCTAAAAGTGGGTGAGCTAACATACTCAGTGAGTGGGGGATTTAATAAAAACATCTTTTTGAAAAGCTTTTATACAACAATGATTTTTAATGCTTACTAGAAAAACTTTCAAATAAACCTGTTTGCAATTTTCTCAAACCCTTACAATATAACTATACATGCACATGCTTATGTAAACAGTGTTTTCTAAAAATCATGCTGTAACCAATCTATGTCATCAGTTGAAGAAACACTTATAACTCTGAAAAATAATCTAAAAGGTCGTGTTGCAAACATCAAAACATCACAAGCAATCATATATCCCTGAAAATAAATAACGCTTTATGAATGTCATGTACAAAATCAAGACTTTGTGCAATTGTGATTAATGCAATTAATCCATAGTTTTTTTTTATACTAAAAACTAAATCTGATTTTGATAATCTATTAAAAAAAAAAATCATACTACAAACATCTACATCATCACTCAATGAATGCTTAATTAATGTTTCTGGTATTAGCAAAAGATTAAAATGATGTCGTTTCTACTTGGTCTTTTACTAAACCAAAAGTGACGTTGTTTTTACTCATCGTTTACTTTACTCTTTCTCAATTGTATAAGAACAAAAGTGCTTGTACTCTCTGATTTTTCAGTTAGAAACAAAGCTACTGAAATTTGATTTCTTTTGTATTCTCTCTAGAAACTTCAGTTTATCTTTCTCAAGCTCTCTTGGTATCAGAGCCATAGACTAACGTCAATGGCGAATTTTTTTTCCTCTAACAATTCTACCATTAACTTGAACATGGTCATGCAGAGCTCCTCTTCTTCTTTCTCTTCAGCTTTTCCGACAAGTCTTCAGGTTGTTCATCCGAAGCTCACACGAGATAATTACCAGGACAATTACCGATTCTAGAAGTCTCAATTTCTTTCTGTAGTAGGAGCACATGAGCTCGATGGCCACTTAACAGGTTTTATCCCCTGTCCAGAACCTTTAATTGTGTCTCAGCCTGAAATCTTAGTTGAATCAACTGAATCTAGGTCAAAAGATAAGCTAAAATCTAGTACTGGAATGTATTAATCCAGCTTATTTAGCCTGGAAACGTACTGATAAGTTCCTTCTTACTTGGTTATTATCATCTATTTTAGAGTGCATGTTTAGCTTTGTGTCAAATTGTTAGACTTCTACTGACATTTGGCTTACACTTGAACATGAATTTTTGAGTGGTTCAAAGGTTAGAGCCCTACATTTGAAAATTTTATTACAAAATACTCAAAAAGGAAATTTAACAGTTGGTGATTACTTTAAAAAGATGAAAAGAATTGTCGAAAGTTTGAACTCCAGTGGTCAGGTTGTGTTCGATGAAGATTTACTTCAACACATTCTGGATGGATTAGGACCATAATTTGATGCTGTTGTCATCAATTTAACATCCAGAATTGAATCTAAAAGAAGCACAATATTTGCTGCAAAATTATGAAATGCGTATTGAAAAATTCAACACTGTTGATTTCCCAAACAGTTCAGTACATCTTGCAGAAATCAGTAATTCTGGTAATTCATCAGACATATCTAGCTCATCAAATGGAACTAATACTTCTATGCTTGCCTCTATTGTAACTACAATACCTACTTCATAGCCGTATCAGACCCATTCCTCTCATTATATACCACTCTCTGGATTTGCTTGTCCACCTGGTCACTTTCATCCATCCTCTTATTTAGGACAGATTGAACCACATGTTAATACTTACAGAACATCAGGTTTCAATAATCGCAACAAAGGTCATAGGAGAGCCAATGCTAAGGGAAGACCTATATGTCAAGTCTGCAGCAAGATAAGACATACAACAGTCCAATGTTACCATAGATCAACTCCACCTACAATGGAGCTCCTCCACATTTTGGATCTCCACCACAGTTTGAGTCTCCTGGCTTTTTCAATTCTGAAAATTCTGGAAACTTTCCTACACATAACTCTTTTAGACATGGTAGTAGGTTTGGATCTGGTAACTTTGGAAATCAACAGCTACACAATTTTACTGCTCGTAACTTTACACTGGGAATCAGTCTAAATTTGTACCTAATCCCGCTCATTCCTCTCATGGATTAAACTCTTCTCTAGAATTCTCCAGAGGCCAACAACTTACTTCCTCAGCTTCTAATGTGAAAATTTAGTGTTCAAAATTCCTAGTTAGCAGCCTTCTTCACCTAGTCAGGCTTATTTTGAAGCTCTTCACTTGTCAAATGGTGTTCTTTTGATTGCAAATCTGACTACTGCACAGGATCCAACCTAGTATATGGACTTCAGGGCTACTGATCATGTCACATAGCAACATGAATTATAAGGGAGTTGAGCAATTACAAGTCCGCAATGGTGAGTTCCTAAAAATTTCTCATATTGGCTTTACATCATTACCTAGTTCCTTGCAATCTAAATGCTTCCATTTGAAAAATGTTTTGTCTATTCCTAATATCACAAAAACCCTACATAGTATTTCAAAGTTTACTAAAGACAATAATGTCATGGTTGAGTTTCACTCTGATTGTTGTGTTTTTAAGGACAAGGTTACCAAAATAGTCATTTTGTAGGGAGAGCTTAAAGCAGGACTATATCAGTTGAATCTTGCCTCTAACTATCCTGCAAAATTTAATGATCGGTCTATCTTAGTTGGTGTTAAATCTTTTGTGTGTGCCTTACAATCTTAGCCGAGTAAAATCTATTCAAGTTCATTTTTGTGTAATAAGTCTCTGTTAGGAGACTCTAATAATTATGAGAATCTTAATGTCAATTGTAAGTCTCATTTGAGTATGTGTAATAATTTTTGTGCTCAGAATAAAATTTCGGATCATCCTTATGTTGATTCTTCTATTGAGTTATCTTTTTTGAATAATGCATTTGTGAATCTAACCTGAAGGCTGATACGTATTTCACATCTAGTTTTGATTTGAATCTTACATTTGCGCATGATTCTGATTTAAGTCCTACATATGCACTAGCAATGAACATTCAAACTAATTAGAGTTTAGAAAAGAATTTAACTTGGCACAAAAGACTTGGCCATCCTCATATTGAAGTTTTCAGTCAGATTATAAGTCAAATTAATAGTGATCCTTTAGGAAAGTAAATATCAACTTGGAAAGTTGCACAAAAATAGTTTTCCCTCCTCTTCATCTAGAGCTACTGAACCTTTGGCTTTAATACATAGTGATCTTTGGGGACCTGCTCCTATGGTCTCATTTGAATGATATAGATACTATGTCCAGTTTGTAGATGATTTCAGTAGGTTCACTTGGCTTTTTCCTCTAAGAACTAAAACTAAAACTCATTTAGTTTTCATTAAATTTCATCATTTGGTAGAAAGACAATTTGGTTACAAACTAAAATGCTTGTAATCCGATCAAGGTGGTGAGTATAAAGGTCTAATTCCATATCTTGAACAAAATGGCATTATGTTTAGGCATTCATGTGCATATGTTCATTCCCAAAATGGAAGAAGTGAAAGGAAACATAGGCATGTTGTTGAAACAGGTTTAACACTACTTGCCCATGCATTCATGCCATTGCATTTTTGGTGGTGTGCCTTTGAAATTGCAATATTTTTAATCAACAGAATGCCTTCATCTGTTTAACAATTTGTGTCACCTTATCAAACATTGTTTCATAGATCACCCCTTTATTCTCCGGTCAAATTTTTTGGATGTGCATGTTTTCCTCACACTGGAGACTTTAATCAACATAAGTTTAGCTTCCACACTTTGAAATATGTCTTCTAGCTTATAGCCTTGTGCATAAGGGTTTTAAGTGTTTAAGTCCCACTGGAAAGTTGTTTATCACTTCTAATGTTAGGTTTCATGAAGAAAAGTTTCCATTTGTTGAAAATTGTAACTTCTCTAGTCATTATTCACAATCCAAATACAATCTGCCAACTCAGCCTTCATCTACTTAGAATAACCCTATTTCTCAATTTGCTTTTGTTCATACATTGCATAACTTACCTTCAAATGATATAGCTCCTGCCATAGCTGCTCCTACAAAAAACGGTTCTCAACTAAGTCCTACTCCAACAATTGGCTAGGTAACTCCAATCTTACCCTCTTGTTCTCCAAATCTAACTCTTGCCTTGGTTTGTAACAATTTCAGTTCTGAATATACTCCAAATTCAATTTCCTCACCTTTATTAAACTCATCTATCCCATCCACATCTTTACCTAATTGTTCTCTTGTAGTTGACATAGACCTTATCACTTTCCAAACACATCATCCCCACATATCACTCACAAACTTCCCACGTGCTCAATTGTAGTTGATTTAGATCCTTCACAATTTCCTACTCTATCTATTGGTTCTAAAGGTGTTAAGAATCAACATCCTATGATTACTAGAGCAAAGGTAGCTGGTAACATGAGAACTGCCCTTATCACTTCTAGAAATACAGAGATTCAGCTTGAACCTTCTACAATTCAAGAGGCTTTAGCTAGTAAAGCTTTGCAAGAAGCTATGCAAAGTGAGTATGATGCTTTTGTCAAGAACAATACATCAACATTAGTGCCTAAGTTCTGATATGAACATTTTTAGGAACAAGTGGGTTTTTATAGTTAAATTTCATGGTGATGGGACCTTACGAAAGTACAAGGCTAGGTAAGTTGCAAAAGGTTTTCAACATACACGTGGCCTGGATTTCTTTGAAACTTTTAGCCTAGTTATCAAACCTTCAACCATCAAAATTGTACTTACTCTAGCTGTCACCCATAATTGAGACATACAACAAATTGATGTCAATAATGCCTTCCTTAATGGCACTTTGAATGAGACTGTGTTTATGAAGCAACCGAAAGGATTTGAGTGTCCTTAATTTCCATCTCACGTATTCAAGCTCAATAAGACCCTTTGGTCTTAAACAAGCTCCTAGAGCTTGGTTTGACAAGTTGAAAGAGGCACTCTTGACCGAAGGATTTCAGAATTTCATATCTGATTCCAACCTCTTCATACTTAAAAATGGGGATCAAGTAACCTATATTCTCATCTATGTAGATGATATTCTCATTATTGGATCCAACCATTCATTCATTCTCCAACTTGTTCAAGACTTGAACTTTAATTTCTCCCTGAAAGCACTTGGATCAATCAAATACTTTTTGGGGTTAGAAGCCACTAGAACATCTTAGGGAATTCACCTCCTACAAACAAAGTATGTTGTTGATCTGCTTACCAAGACAAGAATGCTTGAAGCACATGCCTATCCAATTCCAATGACTGTTGGCACAAAACTTTTCTCCATCAATAGTCCTTTGTTTGAGGATCCTAGTCTTTATAGAAGTACAGTAGGAGCATTACAATATTTAACATTAACTAGACCTAACATAAGTTTCTGTGTTAATAAACTTAGTCAGTTACTTCTAGCACCAATAGAGCTCAAGTGGCAAGCCTGCAAGAGAGTGCTCAGATTCATTAAGGGAACACAGTATCATGGTCCACAATTTAAACCAGCAGCCTCCTTAAGTGTTGAATGCCGTGTAGATGCGGATTGGGGAAGTAATTTGGATGACAGAAGGTCAACAAGTGGTTACTGCATTTACCTAGGACCTAATATGATACAGTGGAGCTCTTGCAAGCAAAATGTTGTTGCCCTTAGTTCTGCTGAAGCTGAGTATAGAGCCTTAGCCCACACAGCCATTGAAATTGCTTGGCTGCAAAGTGTATTTTTAGAATTGGCTTTGAAAATGCCTAATGTTCCACTGATATAGTGTGATAATGTAAGTGCAGGAGCCTTGGTAGCAAATCCTGTTTTTCATGCAAGAACAAAACATATCGAAGTCGATGCTCATTACATCAGAGATTAGGTTTTGTCAAAACAAATAGTTGTTCAGTGTGTTCCTTCAAAACTGCAAATTGCAGATGTTTTGACTAAAGCATTGTCTGCTGCTCAGTTTCAAGAGTTAAAAGGTAATCTCACTATTGTTGTAGTGACTAAAAGTGAGGGAAATTCGAGCTATACAGAGGCCTCTTGTTCTACTAATATGAGTTCATCTTAATAGCCACAATTTTCTTCATAGCATGTTCTAAGTTTCTGCTTGATTTGTTTTAACTGCTGCAGAAACTTAGAACATGCTATGAAATTCTGTTTCTTTTGTATTCTCTCTAGAAACTTTAGTTTATCTTTCTCAAGCACTCTTCTGGAATGACATTTTAGAACATATAACCAATATCCATGTTTATAAATTAATACTCATGCATCTCAAATTTCTCATGCCTTTAAAACAACATTACTAAAATCATTTTTCAAATGTTTGAATCAGTCTCATGAAACTAGTATTAATAAATGATAATGATTTTGATGATATGAAACTGAAAATTGATTTTTGAAAACTATGCATTGATATCTGATTTCTGAATACTGAAAACTAAACTTTAAATTAAATATTGGAGATCTTACTAATATTGAAAAACTCTAAGTTGAATACTGCTTTACCGTTAAATACTGAAAATTATTTTCTGTTCTTAATTGAAAAAAGGATTTTGATATTAATCACTGAAAACTCTCACCATAACTAGTCCCTAAGAAATCGGTCCAACCCGGCAAGATCTAACATCGTGCGGGTTGAAACACTAAATCCATCTTGTTAGGCTAAACACCGCTCAAGCCTTTGAACCTAGTGGAATTCGCATGCTCGAGTCCGGCACAACTAAACCCTGCCTGGTGGAATCCTACACGCTCAGGCCTTCGACCCAATAGAATCATGCCTTGCTAGGGCCAGCAAATAACCAATCACACTTGGCGGAATCCTACATCATTATAGGTGGAATCAATCTAAATATGTTTGTGTTGGGAGGGTGGGGGTGGGGGCGGCGCTGTTATGGGTGCTAGTTGGTGGTTTGAAAACCACTTCTATCTTTATAATGATCTTTATCATTTTTTTTCTCATAAAACTTATGCTTTTCTTCTTTATGAAATACAAGCTTAAAAATCATAATACTTGATGCAATGTAAATGCGTAAGCATTTAACTTCATAAAACTTATGCTTTTCTTTATAAAAGTCTTACTTAAAAATCATAATACTTTATGCTAAGAAAATGGGTAAACATGTAATTTTATAATGTTTCTCAAAAGCCAACAATTTCGACACATTTTTCATTTCTCATTTCAACTACTTGTCATCCACATCAGAATTCATCTCCACCCAATGCAAACAACACTTCCCTCATTTAGTAACAATAAAACTTCTTCAAATGTAAATTGATCAACATTTTTAAGGCAACATCTAACAAATAGTCACATTAATTCAAACATAGTCTCACAACTTTTTTCAATGTATTTCCTTTCCTTACCAATTGCCTAATTAAAAAGAAGTTAAACTCATTTGTATATTTATCAAAGCACTAAACTCCCATTAATCAAGCATTTCCACTCTTCTCAAAATTCCGGCAAAACAATGAGCAATAGCATGTTTTTAATATAAAAAAAATAATCATTTAACTAACATAATTTGGAAAGAAAATGAAGTAATTTTAATGCATTGAAAATTGAAATGCAAAAGTCATGCATCTCATGATAATCTCAAGTAACATATAAGTCAAGAACATATCACATATGTGCTTATAAATCATACATATATGACATAATATTCAAAAATCACATCCAATGGTGGAATTACAAATTTCCAAACATGTTTCAGAACTGACAGTTTAGTCCCTTTTTAAGTATTCACTTAAAACTCAAACAATATAATCTGACCTTTTTATTTCAAGTAAGTCCACCAATTAAGTAAACCCGCCGACACAATTAACCCACTATTTTAATTAAGCCCATCAACTCTATTAAGCCCACAAATTCTACACAATGTAGGCCTCATTAACAATAGGTCGGTCCACTTAACCAATTTAAACTCATCCACGCCATCAAGCCCATTATTCTATTCCTTTAATAATTTAATTACTCAAACCAAATAATTAGGCCTTATTATCTCTGGTCCAATCCACTTAAACAATTAAACCCAAAATTTAAATAATTGGCCTCATTATAGATAGGCCAGCCCACCAATAAAATCTAATTTTGTACCCAAGCAACGTCTCTTCCCCAAAATTTCGAGCAACTTAGCATAGCTAGTATTTCTTCAAAATAACGATGAGCAGAATGCAAAAGGGTTTCAACAAATCCCTTGTCTTAACTATTTCGAGACATTCAGCCCAGTTATAAAGCCTGCAACCATTAGGATTATATTCACTCTTGCTGTTATGAAAGAATTCATGCTTATAACGGGTAAAATTGGTGTAAAACATGGTATTAGGTCAAATGAAATGTTATTGAACTAAAAAGGGTGAAATTGTTATCTTTTATGCTTTACAACTTTTGTATCTTTTTCAAAATCTTCAACAAATTTGATGAAAATCGTCAAAGTAAAGTCCACCCCAAAATGAAGAAGAAAGAGCTGGTTATGAGAGCTGAAGAGAGAGATTTTCAATCAAATGAAAAATTAGATTACATTTGGGAATATCTCTTATTTATATACAAGGACCATTTTTCTATAATTTGAAATTGTTCTCAAGTCCTTGAATTAATATGAATCCTATATTAACACTTAATACAAATTTAATATTATTTTTAAGTCCTTGAAATAATTTCAATTTAATATTGACTCTTAATATTAAATAATTATTGATCCTAAGTCCTTGAAGCAATTTCAATTTGATAGTAACTCTTTAATATTAAATCCTTGATTAAAACAAATTTATAATTAAGGCATATTAAATAATCCCGTTTAATATTTAACCTATTATTGAATCCAATTCAATATTGTATTTTAGTAAATCATTGAATCTAATCCAATAATGACCAAATTACCTTATTACCCTTGGTAAGTGCTAGCTTCCTATGAGTAATCATTTCTCACCATTACGTAAATTCGGATGCACATGTTTACATCTGAAAATCGTTTTAACGATATGTATTACTCTCGCTTCTCATACTTGGTTTTTCGGTGTGACCACTTAGGTTCACTGTAAGCTAGTCGTGTGCCCAATATCACAATCTGATATGTTTTGTCATAACTCTTTATGATCGAAACTCCTACCGATCATGGTAGGCATCTAGCAATTCTCCATAACCCCTAAGCCACAATGAAGTTAAACTCCAATAAACCTTTTTCCCGAACGTATGTTTTATGTAGTAAAATCCCTTTGTCATCTAATCCCAATTAAGTATAGGTTCATAGTATGTCAAAACCCTTAACTTTATCTTTATCCGAATTATCAATCAAAACAATGGAACGTGTCATCATGAAACTTTCTTTCATATGACTGTTTTGTACTTTGGTCAGAGATTTCCTTTTTTCAATATTTATTGGCATTCGTTTGGGAACTCGAGACTAAACTATTTCTAGTCAATGGATCTCATCTTGACCATCACTTGTCCTCGCACATAAATAACATATGATCAAACCGGCTTCTGACACAAGACATGACTAGTCTTGTGTATATACACCATATGAATTATATGCATCCTATGTCGGGTCTAATCGTGATGTCTTAGGTCTAAGGATTAGTGGTGTACTAGTACGATCCTACAATGTATCATTGACCACATTTTAAATGTCCATGTGATTCATCGTAATTGGTCATATTTGATAAACAATTTACCAACATTTTATCCATGCTAATGCCTAAGTGATATACCTCTTATAATCAGCCACACTAATACCATCAGATAATATTCAAGGAGGCATTAAGCATGCCTACTATGCAATGTTATTGCCTAATTAACATTACTTATGTAGGGAATGCTTCGATGATTTGATCTTTTAAAGATCCATATCCTCCAGATATTTCACATGCATTATAAATAGTATAAATGAAGCAGTAAACAACATGTAAAATCGTAACTCTTTCTTCCATTCTGAAAAGAGTATTTACAAGATATAATGCCCTAAAATCGACAACATGATTGGTTCTTAGGGCATACACTAACAAATCTCCCACTTGCACTAGAACCAATAACTGTGGTATCCAATATCCATCTTCTCAAAATGATGGTCCAGTTGCTTCTGTGTCATCACTCTAGTAGTGGGTCAGCTGCATATTCAGGGGAAGGTGTCTACTGCACCTAAATTTCTCTAGTTCCAACGAATTCTCTTAAAAAAATGATATTTACATTGAATATGTTTGGACTACTAGTGTGCCCTTGGTTCCTTTGCTTGTACAATAACACCAGTATTGTCACATTACAAGGTTATCGGATAACCTTTATATTGGAACCACACCAAGTTCAGTTAAGAACTTGCGCATCCAGATCGCTTTCTTTTCTGCTTCTAAAGTAGCAATATATTTTGTTTTTGTGGTGGAATTGATAATCGTCAATTGTTTGGAACTTTTCCAACTGACCGCTCCTCCATTACATATGAAAATGAAACCAAATGTAGACTTTTTATCACCCACGTCTGATTAAAAAACAGAGTTCAAGTATCCCTGAATCTTCAATTCTGAATCTCCGTGACTGAGGATTAAATCTTTAGTTCTTATTAAGTACTTAAAGATTTTTTTTAACAATAGACTAGTGCTTCTCCCTTAGGTCGGACTGATATATGCTCGTAACACTTAAATCATATGCTATGTCAAGCCTAGTACATAACATAGCATACATGAGACTATCTACAGCTGAATCATCAGGTATCCCACGCATCTGCTCGCACTCCTAATCAGTCTTAGGACTCATATCTTTCAAAAGATGAATTCAGTGACTGCAGGCAAAAAACCCTTTTTGGAGTCTTACATGCTGAACCGTTTCAGCATCTTTTCTATATATATTCTTTAGGATAAGGCTATTAATCATTTTGCTTTATCTCTATAGATACAAGTTCCAAGGATATAGGTCGCTTCTCTTAAGTCTTTCATGGATAAAGTTTTGGATAACCACAACTTAACTTTGGTCATCATTCCAATGTCATTTCCCATCAGTAGTATGTCATCTACATACAACATGGGAAATATTATGGTATGATCCTTTGTCCATTTATAAACAGAAGGTTCATGTAGATTCTTCATGAAACCAAACGATTTGATTGTTTCATCAAACCAGATGTTACAGCTTCTTGAAGCTTATTTTAACCCATAAATGGACCTATGCAACTTGCACACCTTATTTCTTGCAGAACTGGATACAAAACCTATGGCTGTTGCATGTAGATATTTTCCTCGATGAATCCATTGAGAAACGATGTTTTGATATCCACTTATCATATTTTATAATGATAGTATGCAACCATGGTTAGCATATTTTATAATGATAGTGTGCAACCATGGTTAGCATAATTCTGATTGATTTAAGCATAGCGACTGGTGAAACAGTTTCATCATAATCCAACCCTTTTTTTGAGTATAACCTTTCGTAACCAATCCAGCTTTGTAGGTCTATACCTTTCCATCTTTGCCAATCTTTATCTTGAAGATACACTTACATCCAATAGGAACTATTCCTCCTAAAGGATCAACGAGAATCCATACTTGATTAGCATGCATGTAATTATCTCAGAATTCATAGCTTCTAGACATTTACCAGAATTGATATCTAATATCGCTTCTTCATAGGTTCTAGGATCATGCCCATGGCTGACTTCTCCAATCATAATAGATTCAAAAAATCTCCTCATGAAGATATCCATATCTTTCCAAAGGCTGAGATACTCTAAAGGATTGACAAACAGGGACCGATATTTTAGGCATTGCGATTTCTTAAGAGGGACCATTTATCTGAGTACTATCAGTTTGAAGCTTCCCAAACTCTTCCTGGAGCACAATTTTTTTATTCCCACACCTCATTCCTATAAGAACTCTTTCTAAAGGAAATGTGTGTTTTTACTGATTGAAACTCTTTGATTAGAATGGAAGTGAAAATAATATCCTAATCTATCTTTAGGATATCCAATAAAACGACCTTTCTCAAATCTAGTGTCTAACTTATCTATCTCAAAATTTTTGACATAAGTCTCATACATTTGAGACTAAGAGGTTTACCATACCAAATCTCATTTGGTGTCTTCTTGATAGATTTAGATGGTGCCTTACTCAAAATGTGCACAGCGGTAACAAGGGCAAATCCCCATAATGACGTTGGCAAGTTAGTGAAAGTCACCATCGACTGTACCATATCTAATAAAGCATGGATCCTCCTTTCTAACACACCGTTTTTTGTAGTGTATTCGGAGGAGTCAACTGGGATATTATACCATTATCTTTCAAAAAAAATAAAATCTCAAAATTCCGTACACAAGTATTTACTACCACAATTTGATCGTAGAATCTTAATACTCTTTTTGGTTAGTTTCTCTACTTCATTCTTAAACTCTCTGAACTTTTCAAGGGATTTAGATTTGTATTTCATCAAATACATGTACCCGTACCTAGAATAATTGTCGGTAAAGGTAATGAATTATTGAAAACCTTCTTGAGCCATTTCATTAAATGATCCGCATACATCTGAATGTATTAAATCCAACAATTTTTTGGATCTTTCTCCTTTACTCTTAAAGGGACATTTGGTCATTTTTCCTTGAAGACAAGATTCACAAGTCAAATAAGGTTTTGAACCCAATAGGCCTAAAAGCCCATTTGCTTCTAACTTGATTATCCTTTTATCTCCGATATGACCTAATCGATGATGCAAAAGTAATTTAAGATTTATTTCATTTTGAGTTCTTTTATTAGTAATGGTATTAATTATGTTATGATCATTCAATTTTTCAACATACAAACCATTTGTATTAATAACTTTGCCAACTAATTTATTTCCAAAATAAATTAGATATTCATTCCCATTAAACTATATTTTGTAACCAGATTTACATAAAACAGAAACAAAAATGATATTTTTGGTCACTTTGGCAAAAACAAAATTCTGTACAAATACAAAATGTGTTTTGATGGCAAAGTCAAATAGCAAGTCCCTATTGTCTTGGCCACAACTTTTGGCGGCAATGTCAAATGGCAAGTCCTTATTGTCTTGGCCACAACTTTTGCTCCATTTGTCATCTTCAAAATATTTTCATCTTTTGACAATGCAGAACTATTCTACAATGCCTGTAATGAAACACAAATGTGAGATGTAGTAACTAAATCTAATATCCCAGAATGATCATTTGAATTAGCACTTAATTTAAATTCTATAACATAAGACTAAAACATACCTACTCAAGCTTTCTTAAGCTCTCAAGATATAGATGACGAATCTTCTTTGAATGTCCATCTTTCTTACATTGGAAACCCAACCCTTTATCTTTGGCCTTCTCAGCCTTGGTTTCGTCCCTTTTTGAAACCTTTTTCTGTGGTCTAACTTTTGGACCTTTCTTCGGTTTCCATTACTTCTTCTTAGTCTTACTCAAAGAAGCAACAAAAACATCTTCTTGCCCCTTACTGAAAGTTTATCTCTCTTCTGGTTTGGCAGCCGAAACTATAGAGAGTGGAAGGGATGCTTCCATAACGTAAGCTGCCTTTTCAAAGTTGAGAATAATTCTCAGGTTCCTTAACCAGTCTTTGAAATTTGGTCTGGCCAACTTGTTGTCATCTAAAATCCTCCAAAGAAGATTATTTCTCATTTTCAACTAAATATCTCACTATTGTAAAAAGGCTATAAGAAATTAAAACATTTTATCAGTGTCTTGTAAATTTAAACCTTTAATGCTAATCTAATTAGCTCCCACTATTTTATTCGAATCCCATACTCCCCTAAACGACGATTCTAAATTTTCGTTGGAATAAATTTCTAGTGGGGAATCAAATTCTTATCAAATTTAATAAACCTCATATAATAGAATTCTTGGTCCATTAAATTCAATAAGTAGGAAACTATTTCCTTTTATATCACCATTTAAGCTATGATTCATTTCCTTGCCTCTAGTTTTGGATACCTCACATAATAGAAATCTTGGTACCCTAGACTAGTTAAATCCAACCCATTATGCTTTCTTAAAATAGAATTCCCATTATATCCTCACATAATAGAAATCTTGGGTACAATGGAAATTTCTATCCAAGAACTAAGACAATTAATTCCATGTCATAAAATTAGCATCCCTCACATAATAGAAATCTTGGCATCTTTAATTTTTATGCCAAAGAATTAATTGGCCCATAATGGAAGGCATGGACTTAATATTATTCCTTAGGGAGATTTTAAAGATTAGGTTTTGTTTTAGGTTAATGTTTTAATATCTACCCTATACATATCCACCATATGTATCAACTAAATATAAAACATAAACCCCAAACTACAAACCTAAAACTAAATGTCATGCCATAAAATTAAGTTTCAACACTTCATATAAATATTAAAACTTAACTATAAACAATGGCATAATTTCTATGCATAAATCATACAAGCATATTACATGCTTCAATATGGCATCATATGTTATCAAACATAACAAATATGCACTATGTTAATATAACCCATATATATCCCATATATCAATTATATTTAATAAATTGCCCATTTATAATGATTAATAAAACTTTATTAAACTTTAGGGGATAATGTAACACTTACATTAAATAAGCAATTATACAACCAACATTTGGCAATGAAAAGTTGGTAGAGTAAATTTATGCTTATCTTATCACATGGCATATTAATATACATTAATGATTAATCCAAGTAATCTTATCAAAGACATAATTAACAATTAAATTATGTTTACGCTACCTTTCCATGTTTTTGGCACAAAGACAATTTTACCCTTAACTCTTTAAGGCAAATTATCTTTTATGCTTGTTGCAATATAAATGATATGCAACAATTGCATATAAATATGTCATAATTAACTAAAAGGGAATTAGTGACATTTCAACACCCTAACATTTAATGCACTTTAATCTCATTTGTTAATCACATTAAATGAAATGATTAAAGGCATTAACCACCCATCAACCATGGTTTAGTTAATAAATCATCCTTATCCTAATTCATATCTCTAATTACACATCATTCATATTAATCAACTTAATCAACATGCCATCACCTTAACACCATTCATGCATATTTGATCAACATCAAACATGGCCGAATTTTGCAATTGGTATGCATCATCCATGCATTCAATTGTCACACAAATTTCAAGGATAATTCATATAGAAAACATATACACTAATCTCCATTAATCATGTTTTCTACACATAAACAATTCATGAATGAATCACCACTAAGACATGCACTAATCACCATTAAAACATGCCTTATTCAACATGAAAATCATGGCCAAAGTGCATAATTTCATTATTAAAATTGTATTCACAACACAATTCATTTACATGCATCAATTATCCATGATATCAAATATTGTATCCATGAATCTTGCATTCAATAAAATTGATGCACACATCAAGTGTATGCCGAATTCAACCCCATGCTATAATCATTAAATTTTTGCATCAAATTGTGCATCTAGCACATACATGTAACAACCAAGGACAACAATTATCCAAAATCATGAAATTGCATCTATAATACAACAACTCATCATACATGTACATAACCAAACCCTAACATGAAATTCTTTGTTTCAAAAACACAAAACTTCATATATATATATATATATATACATGTTATCTACCATGAACATCACATATCCATGATCACTTGCATCAAAATACACCATAACACATATTTGCAAAAAAAATTCGATTTACCATTATTGTTCTTCAACAACTTTGATTCAATTTTTCACCAAAAATTGAACATATAAGCATACATCTAACATCGCTCTGATAGCATATGAAAGAATTCATGCTTAGAAAGGGTAAAATTGGTGTAAAACGTGGTATAAGGTCATATGACATGTTATTGAAGCTAAAAAGGGTGAAATTGTTACCTTTTTGCTTTACAACTTTTGCAACTTGAAAAGGAGTTCAAGATCTTCAACAAATTTGATGAAAATTCTCAAAGTAAAGTCCACCTTAAAATGAAGAAGAGAGAGCCGGCCATGAGAGCTCAAGAGAGAGGATTTCAATCAAATGAAAAATTAGATTAAATTTGGGAATATCACTTATTTATATACAAGGACCGTTTTTCTATAATTTGAAATTGTTCTCAAGTCCTCGAATTAATATGAATCCTATATTAACACTTAATACAAATTCAAAATTATTTTCAGATCCTTGAAATAATTTCAATTTAATATTAACTCTTAATAGTAAATCATTATTTATCCGATGTCCTTGAAACAATTTCAATTTAACATAACTCTTTAATATTAAATCCTTGATTTAAATAAATTTATAATCAAAGCATATAAAATAATCCCGTTTAATATTTAACCCATTATTGAATCCAATTCAATAATATATTTTAGTCCATCATTGAATCTAATCCAATAATGACCAAATTACCTTATTACCCTTGGTACGTGCTAGCTTCCCATGAGTAATCATTTCTCACCAATACATAAATTCAGATGCACATGTTTACATCTGAACATCGTTAACCTTTGATGATATGTATTACTCTGTCTTCTCATACTTGGTTTTTAGGAGTGACCACTTAGGTTCATTGTAACCTAGCTATGGGCCCAATATCACAATCTGATATGTTTCGTCATAACTCCTTATGATCGAAACTCCCACCAATCATGGTAGGCATCTAGCAATGCTTCATAACTCCTAAGCCACAATAAGTTAAACTCCAATGAACATTTTTCCCGATCGTACATTTGATGTAGTAAAATCCCTCCATCGTCTAATCCCGATTAAGTATAGGTTCATGGTATGCCAAAACACTTAACTTAATCTTTATTTGAATCATCAATCAATACAATGGAACGTGTCATCATGAAACTCCTTTTCATATGACTATTTTGTACTTTGGCCAGAGATTTCCTTTTTTCAATATTTATTGACATTCATTTGGGAACTCGAGACCAAACTATTTCGAGTCAACGGATCCCATCTTGACCATCACTTGTCCTCACACATGAATAACATTTAATCAAACTGGCTTCTTACCCAGGACATGACTAGTCTCATGTATATACACCATATGAATCATATGCATCCTATGTTGAGTCCAATCATGATGTCTCAGGTCTAAGGATTAGTGGTACACTAGTACTATCCTACGATGTATCATTGACCACATTCTAAATATCCATGTGATTCATCGTAATTGGTCATATTTGATAAACAATTCACCAACCTTTTATCCATGCTAATGCCCTAGTGATATACCTCTTATAATCACCCACACTAATACCATCACATGTTATTCAAGAAGGCATTTAGCATGCCTGCTATGCAATGTTATTGCCTAATTAACATTACCTACATAGGGAATGCTTCGATGATTTGATCTTCTAACGATCTGTATCATCCGAACATTTCACATGCATTATAAATAGTATAAATGAAGCAGTAAACAACATGTGAAATCATAACTCTTTCTTCCATTCTCAAAAGAGTATTTACAAGATATAATGCCCTGAAACCGATAACACGATTGGTTCCTAAGGCATACATAAACATGTTACATATCAATGGGATATCCAACAAATGGATGTAAACAATGCTTTCTTGAATGAAATTCTTCTTGAAACTGTTTACGTGAGGCAACTTGAAGGCTTTCAACATACTCAGCTTCCCTCTCATGTGTGTACACTGAATAAAGCACTTTATGGGCTCAAACAAGCACCAAGGGCTTGTTGTGATAAGCTGAAACAAGCTCTCTTGGATAAAGGCTTTCTCAATTCTATCTCGGATTCAAGCCTTTTTATTTGCAAAGAAGCCTCTCAGGTGACTTATATTTTGGTTTATGTTGATGATATTCTCATCACTGGATCTAGAAGCTCCTTTATTCAATAGCTTGTCAAGGATTTAAGTGACCAATTTGCTCTCAAAACCATTGGTCTTGTGAAATACTTCCTTGGTCTTGAAGTAACAAGATTAGCTTGAGGTATCCATCTTAAACAAACCAAATACATTGGTGATCTCCTCATAAAAACGGGCATGATGGATGCTCATCCTTGTCTTACTCCTATAGCTGTGGGAACCAAACTTTTTGTACATGACAGTGAAGCTTTTCAAGACCCTAGTTTTTATAGAAGCATTGTTGGTGCCCTGCAATGCTTAACCTTGACAAGACCTAATCTAAACTATCCTATTAACAAGCTTAGTCAGTTTCTTCAAGCTCCCATTACTCTCCAACGACAAGCGTGCAAGAGGGTGTTAAGATATATCAAAAGAACTCAATACCAAGGGTTACAATTTAGACAAACGACCACCTTGTGTGTATAGTTTTATGCTAATGCAAATTGGGGTTGTAATTTAGATGATAGAAGATCTACAAGTGGCTATTGTGTCTACTTATGCCTTAATCTTGTTCAATAGAGCTCCTACAAGCAAAAGGTAGTGGCATTATCTTCAACTAAAGCAGAATACATAACCTTAGCTAACACTTTTACTGAAATAGCATGGCTGGACAGTGTTTTCTCAGAACTTGGCTTAGTTTTGAAATCTGTCCTTGTTATATGGTGTGATAATGTGAGTGTTGGTGCATTGGCTTCCAATCCTGTATTTCATGCAAGAACCAAGCACATTGAAATTGATGCTCATTACATTAGAGATCAAGTGCTTGCCAAGAGGGTTATTGTTCAATATGTGCCTTCTAAACTACAAATTGTAGGTATTTTGACTAAAGCACTATCTATTACTCAATTTCGTGAGCTCAAACAGAATTAACTATGGTTGAAGTAAGTACTGAAGAATAGACTACAAGGAATTTGCTTTCTGTCCAAAATTAAATCTGCCATGTATATGGTTTATTTGCAATATATGAGCTTATGTGTAGTTGGAGTTTACAATAGTCACTGTAATAGAGTGCTAATGCACTATAACTAATTTGACTAAATGATAAAGTTCTGGCATACTGCCATGAACTGTGGTTTTGGTATGTTGGTAGGTATTGAAAGGTGTCAAAATGATGTAGTGATGTAGTGTGGAGTGTGCTAAATATCAAGAAAAATTGCAGGTTTTGTTTTGGCAGCATATGCAAAGGAATTGTAGTTGCTATTCTTTCGTCAAGTTTTATGTTTGTTTTGGCAGTTCTTACTTGTGCTATTGCAAATTTATGGTTGTAGATTTACAAAATTTGTTGGATTATGTGGAATGTGCAGAATTTATGAAACTGCAAAAATAGCAAAGCACTAATTAGTTGAATGAAGTTTGCTGACAGCAATAAAGTTTGCAGAAGTGCTGGTTAGCTTACAGAAGCTATAGAAGTGTTGTTTAGTTTGTAGAAGTGCTAAAGTGGTGTTTAGTTTGTAGAAGTATTAAGAAGTTGTAGGAGTACAATTTTGGCTTGCAAAATAGCTGTTGTTTGCAATAATTTTTTGCTTAAAGTTTGAAAAATGTTGTGATAAAATGAAGTGTTGTTTAGTTTGCAGAAGTACTAAAGTGGTGTTTAATTTGCAGAAGCACGAAGACGTTGTAGGAGTGCTATTTTGGCTTGTAGAAGAGTTGCTGTTTGCAATGATTTTTGCTTAATGAAGATTGCAGAATGCTATGATAAAATGAATTTCGTGGAATGCTATTTAGTTACAATAAATTTGCAAAATGTTGTCTTAAAAATGAAGTTGAAGTTTGCAAAAGGTTGTGCTACTTGGTTACAATGAAGCTTTTAGAAACAAAGGTCACATAAGGGATTTGATTTGATGGAGAGTGTAGCATGTAATGCCCCACTTGAGGTACGTAGTAAATTATGTTGTATGTTTGAATGTTTATTGCTTTGTTCTCATTTGAGCTTGTATGTCATTATTTTCAGTTGGTTGGCCCGTAGTGGTTTGGTTGAGTGTTTGCCCTGATTTTGGTTGAGTTTTGGCGAAGTTTGGAATTTCAGTCTTCCCCGCGACGACGTTGGCTTTGTAATTGTGGTGTCGGCTCTGTAACGTTTTGTCGAGGCGAAGGAACTTTCTTCGCCGTGGCGACGGGACGGCAGAAAAGTTTATTGAGGTTTCTAGAGAATTCTCCATAGGGGTAAAATGACCATTCTACCCCTAATTAGCAGGAAAAGTGGGGAGTGAATTGTAAGAAAATTTTATGGAGAATATGTTAGAGTGGGGGTGTGATTGTAATGATTTAAAGGACAAGGATGGAATTTCTAAGGAAGAGCAAGTGCAATATGGGAATGAATGAAGAAAGTTTGAGCTAAAAAGGGGATAAGCTTCATAAACCCTTCATTCATTCTTCTTCCACTGCCATACTCTTTCACCATTTCCTCTCAACTCTTCCTTCAAGCTTTCAAGGATCTTTGAGGGGTTTTAGTTGGATCTTGGTAGAGAATTAATCTAAGGCATCATAAGGTAAGGATTCTTGCTTTAGATGTGAAGTTCTGGATATATTTGTATATTAAACTCTTATGGTGTTATTGTTTAAAGGTGAGAGAAGAGACAAGCATTTTCAAGGAAAGGAAAGTGCTAGTGAGACCTCTCCATTACAAGGTCAGTAAATCCCAATCCAAGTTGATATTTGAGAACTCTTTTGAGTAGAGATTTAGTAGAAATTGTGTATGCATGTTAGATGATATGTTATTGAGGATTTAGGATTGAGATGGAGATGATTTGCTTTGTGGTTGTTAAATACACTTCAATTATGAGAAGTGTGATGTGTGATGAGAATGTAGTTTGAGATGAAATTGGAGGAGATTGAGAAATCTCTTTGGAAGTGTTATGCTGTGACAGGAATTATAGCTTGGTGAGGGAGTTTTCTCCCATTTTGGATTGTTCAAGAGAGGGATAGAACCATAAATAAAGTAGTGTTTATGTATGCACACTAGTTGTTTGATGAAATGCCTAAGAGAATCATGAGTAGTAAACCTTAATTCTTGCAACATTGCATGTTGGTATTTCATGAGTGCATTAGTGGAGAAGATTAATTGTGCATTGAGAAGTAGCTTGAGAAAGAGTAGAGAACTTTGTGCATGAACTACTCTAAGAGTAGAGAGAATGAGAAAAAATACTGAAAACGGGTTGGTGCTTTGTGATCTCCACCCGGTAGTTACTCAAAACGGGTTGGTGCTTTGTGATCTCCACCCGGAAGTTACAAAAAATGGGTTGATGCTTTGTGATCTCCACCTAAACGTCACGAAGAGTGGGTTGGTGCTGTGTGAACTCCACCCAGCCGTGCCTCCGGTAAGATGAGGCCATGACGTATAGCAGAAATTAAGTAAGAGAACTGTGTGAAAGAGAAAATAAATGAGATGAGAAAAGTGTAAGGAAAGAATTAAGAGAAAGAGTTACGGGCACAGTCGAGTAGAGGATTTACTTACTGAGCATTATTTTGTGCTGACCCCATGGTTTTCTTTGTGATTGCAGGATCTAGGTGAGAACACGGTTGGATGGGCGTCGACAAGCGAGAAGCAATAGCTACACTGTCTGCTGTTTTAATGGCATTTTGTAAATGATAGTGTTATTTTGTATAAAGAATGTTTATCTGTAATAAAAGAAAATTTTGGGCCAAATTACTTTTACTAATATAAATGTATTTTACTCAATATATCGCTATGAGTATCTTACTATAAAGCAGTTATTACATTTTTGGTATCAGAGCAAAGATTTAGGGATTTGACAGTATACTATTCTCATCGCTACAACGTTCGATAACCGCTATGTGAGTTAAATCTTTCTTTACTATACGTGTTTCTCAAATTGATTAATGGTAATTGTTTTGTAGATGAGGCGTAGTAACCGAAAACATGGTAAGGGTGTGATGAATGAGGGAGAATCTTCTAACCCACCAGAAGCTGTGCCCCCTCCCTTGGATGAAGCTAGAGTTCGGGGGATTATACAACAAGTTATGGCAGAAACCCAAGAGAGAGTTGTAACCCCCATGCAAGTACCACTAGTTACAAACGTAGGAAGAGAACAACTGGTACCTCCTCTAGTATAGAATAGAGTTGAACAGATTTATGGTCTTCCTAGTCAACATCAACTCTCAGAGTTTAAGGGTACTACAGACCCAGGAATAGCAGAAGAATGGTTTAGGTCCGTAGAGCAAACAACAAGTTTATTCCCCATGATGGATCGGGAGAAGATCCGGTATGCGAGTTTCTTGTTTCGGGGTGATGCCCGAATTTGGTGGGAATTAATGGAAGAAACCCGTGATGTGGCAACAATGACTTGGGAAGAGTTCAGGCAAGAGTTTGAGGCCGAGTATAGGACAGAGGACCGAGTTCATGAGAAGGTCCAAGAATTTATCAGTTTACAGCAAGGGTCTAGTACCGTGAAGGAGTACTCAGTGAGATTTAACTCCCTTGCAAGATTTGCACTCGGAATAGTTAGTATTCCGGCATTGAGAAGAGATAAGTTTGTACATGGATTGAAGTCGGAGATAGCGCGGGATATAATGATGAGTTTCGATCCCCCTTGGACTTATAATGAGGCTTTGAGGCGAGCAATGAGGGCAGAAATCTTTGAGAATAAAATTCCCCTAGTAGGTTCCTAGACAGGAGGACCAAGTGAGCCACCCTCTGCCCTGCAGAGAGAGAAATTAAAGGGTGTGAAAGGCAAAGAAATGAAGAATCAGAAGAAGAAGTTTCAGTTTAAATAGAACATGAGAGAGTGGAAGAATAAGCGACCCCGAGCAGAAGGGTTTCCTCTTTGCCCTAAATGTGGGAGGAACCACCCAAGAGAGTGTCTGAGGGACTAGAGGGTGTGTTTTAGGTGTCGACAGCCAGGGCACTCGATGAGAGATTGTAAAGCTCCTCTTTCACCACCCGCACAGAGTTCTGAAGGTACTATGAATGCCAGAGTGTTTAAGTGGTACAGGGTGAAGCAGAAGATAGTCCATCAACCGTTACTGGTCAGTTATTATTCCATTATGTTCCTTTGTATGCTTTAATTGATTTAGGAGCCACTCATTCTTTTATATCTTATGGGATGATTGAGAGGTTAGGTTTGAAACCTACTAGAGTGACTCAACCCATTAGGATAGAGTTACCCGATGGGGTTAGTGTTCTGACGCAAGAGATATTGTCAGGAGAGTCTGTAGTGATCTAAGGCAGAGAATTATCAGTTGATTTAATAATTTTTTATATGCCCGACTTTGATGTGATATTGGGCATGGATTTCCTAGGGAGATATGGGGTAGAGATTGATTGTTGGAAGAAGAAAGCGAGATTTAATCTCGATAATGGAGATAATTTTAGTTTTGGAGAGGGCCATCAGTTGAGCATGTTAATTAGTAGTGTGAAGGCTAGAAAGATGTTGAGAAAGGGGTGTTCGAGATATATTACCCATGTAGTGCAGAGTGGTGATGTTCCATAGTCAGTAGTTTGAGATTTTCTAGATGTGTTTCCGGAAGAGTTACCGGGTTTGCCTCCAGAAAGGGAGGTTGAGTTTAGTATTGAATTAGCACCAGGGACAGCACCAATATCCAAAGCCCCTTATCGAATGGCCCTAGTAGAGCTTCAGGAATTAAAGAAGCAACTTCAAGAGCTTTTGGACAAAGGTTTTATCCAACCGAGTCATTCTCCCCGGGGAGCTCCAATTTTGTTTGTGAAGAAGAAAGATGGGTCACTACGGATATGTATCGATTATAAAGAGTTGAATAAAGTGACAGTGAAGAATAAGTACCTGCTACCTCGCATTGATGATTTGTTCGATCAGTTGAAAGGCGATGCAGTGTTCTCTAAAATTGATTTGAGGTCAGGGTACCATCAGGTAAGAGTAGCTGATCAAGATGTGGCTAAGACTACTTTCCGTACAAGGTATGGGCATTATGAGTTTGTAGTGATGCCGATTAGATTGACCAATGCCACAACAGTTTTTATGGATTTGATGAACCGGGTATTCCATGATTATTTGGATCAGTTTATAATGGTTTTCATTGATGATATTCTGGTTTATTCTAAGTCAATGGAAGAGCATGAGGAACATTTGAGGATAGTGTTGCAACGATTGAGAGAAAGAAAGTTGTACGCCAAATTTTCTAAGTGTGAGTTTTGGCTTGATCAAGTGATATTTCTAGGCCATACTGTGTCTAAGGAAGGAATTTCAGTGGATCCGAGTAAAGTGCAGGCAATCCTTGAATGGCAGAGGCCGAGAACAGTGAAAGAAGTTAGGAGTTTCTTAGGCTTATCAGGTTACTACCAGCGATTTGTAGCAGGGTTCATCCAGTTGGCAAAATCGTTGACAGCTCTTACCAAATAGAGAACTCCTTTTGTATGGTCAAAAGCATGTGAAGAGAGCTTTCAGGAGTTGAAGAAGAGATTAACGCAGCTCCCGTGTTAGTGTTACCACAAGAGGGTGTAGATTATGACATTTATATAGATGCCTCACTACAAGGACTTGGTGCTGTGTTAATGCAGTTAGGCAGGGTGATAGCATATGCCTCTCGGCAATTGAAAGAGTATGAGACGAGATACCCTATGCTTGATTTAGAGTTGGCAGCCGTGGTCTTCGCATTAAAGATTTGGAGGCATTAACTTTATGGTGCCAAAAGTAATATCTGCACTGATCATAAGAGTTTAAAGTACTTCTTTACTCAGAAGGAGTTGAACATGAGACAGAGAAGGTGGTTAGAGCTTGTTAAGGACTATGAGTGTGAGATTATGTATCAACCAGGAAAGGCCAATGTAGTAGCTGATGCCTTGAGTAGAAAAGCTTATTTGTCTCGACTCACTAAGTAGAAAGAGTTGATAGAAGAATTATGTTGAGAATAGATTGAAGCACTTCTAGGAAGGATTGCTAGGTTAGAGGTTCAGTCTACTTTACTAGAAGAAGTCAGAGATAAGCAAATGGCTAATGAGTGGTGTCAAAGAATAGTTCAGCAAGTGCATGAGGGCAAGACCACAGAGTTTCAAGTAATAGATGGTGTTCTCTATTTCCGGAATCGGTTGTGTATCCTTCAAAAGGATGAGTTAAGGAAGAGACTACTTACAGAGGCTCATGACACACCATACACTGCTCATCCTGGAGCAACCAAAATGTATCAAGATGTAAAGAAAGGCTATTGGTGGCCAGGTATGAAGAGAGATATTGCAGAATTTGTAGCTAAATGTCTAGTTTGTCAGTAGGTGAAAGCAGAACACCAACGGCCGTCAGGGTTATTTCAGCCACTGAGTATTCCCGAGTGGAAATGGGAGAGCATTTCGATGGATTTTATCACAGGTCTCCCCAGAGTACAGAGAGGGTATAATGCTATATGGGTGATTGTGGATAGGTTAACCAAATCAGCCCATTTCCTTCTAGTAAAGGAAAGCACCACTATAGATCAGTTGGCTCAGATTTATATTAAGGAGATAGTCAGGTTGCATGGTGTGCCTAAGACAATAGTGTCAGATAGAGATTCCAGGTTTGTCTCAGCTTTCTGGATGAGTTTACAAAGGAATTTGGGTACCTGTTTAGCATTCAATACGGCCTATCATCCTCAGACGGATGGCCAAATAGAGAGAACGAATCAGGTGCTTGAGGATATGTTGAGAGTGTGCTGTATGGATTATAAAGTATCCTGCCATGAGATGTTACCCTTAGTGGAGTTTGCCTACAACAACAGTTATTAGTCTACAATTAAGATGGTGCCTTACGAGGCCTTGTATGGTAGACGATATAAGTCTCCACTACATTGGGATGAGATCGGCGAAAGGGACGAGTTAAGTACCGCTCTTGGGCCAGAGGTGACTCAGAAAATGATAGAGAATGTAAAGTTAATCAAAAACAGAATGAAGCAAGCCCAAGATCGAAAGAAGAGTTATACCGACTTGAAGAGGAAAGAGATTGAATTCCAAGTGGGCGATAAAGTGTTTATGAAAGTTTCCCCCTACAAGTGAATAATGCGTTTTGGAAGCAAAGGGAAGTTAGCACCGAGATATGCAGGTCCATTTGAAGTATTGCAACTAGTGGGAAGGGTGGCCTACATATTGGCACTACCATCTAGCATGGACAAGGTGCATGATGCGTTCCATGCCTCGATGCTTCGAAAGTACGTAAGTGACCCCTCCCATATCTTGAAAGTAGATGATGTTGACTTAAAAGAGAACCTTGTGTATGAGGAGCATCCAGTACAGATTTTGGACCGAAAGATTAAAGAACTCCGGAATAAGAGCATTCCATTAGTAAAGGTCCTTTGGCGAAATCACAAGGTTGAAGAGGCCACATGGGAGGTAGAGCAAGACATTCAGAATCATTACCCGGAGTTGTTTGTGTGAATTTCGGGGACGAAATTCTTTTGAGGGGGGGAGAATTGTAATGCCCCACTTGAGGTATGTAGTAAATTATGTTGTATGTTTGAATGTTTATTGCTTTGTTCTCATTTGAGCTTGTGTGTCATTATTTTCAGTTGATAGGCCCTTAGTGGTTTGGTTGAGTGTTTGCCCTGATTTTGGTTAAGTTTTGGCGAAGTTTGGAATTTCGGTCTTCGCCGCGGGTATGTTGGCTTTGTAATTGTGGTGTCGGCTCTGTAACTTTTCGTCGGGGCAACGGAACTTTCTTCGCCACGCGACGGGACGGCAGAAAAGTTTATTGAGGTTTCTAGAGAATTCTCCATAGGGGTAAAATGACCATTCTACCCCTAATTAGCAGGAAAAGTGGGGAGTGAATTGTAAGGAAATTTTATGGAGAATATGTTAGAGTAGGTGTGTGATTGTAATGATTTAAAGGACAAGGATGGAATTTTCAAGGAAGAGCAAGGGCAATATGGGAATGATTGAAGAAAGTTTGAGCTAAAAAGGGGATAAGCTTCATAAACCCTTCATTCATTCTTCTTCCACCGCCATACTCTTTCACCATTTCCTCTCAACTCTTCCTTCAAGTTTTCAAGGATCTTTGAGGGCTTTTAGTTGGATCTTGATAAAGAATTAATCTAAGGCATCATAAGGTAAGGATTCTTGCTTTAGATGTGAAGTTCTGCATATATTTGTATATTAAACTCTTATGGTGTTATTGTTTAAAGGTGAGAGAAGAGACAAGCATTTTCAAGGAAAGGAAAGTGCTAGTGAGACCTCTCCATTACAAGGTAAGTAAATCCCAATCCAAGTTGATATTTGAGAACTCTTTTGAGTAGAGATTTAGTAGAAATTGTGTATGCATGTTAGATGATATGTTATTGAGGATTTAGGATTGAGATGGAGATGATTTGCTTTGTGGTTGTTAAATACACTTCAATTATGAGAAGTGTGATGTGTGATGAGAATGTAGTTTGAGATGAAATTGGAGGAGATTGAGAAATCTCTTTGGAAGTGTTATGCTGTGACAGGAATTATAGCTTGGTGAGGGAGTTTTCTCCCATTTTGGATTGTTCAAGAGAGGGATAGAACCATAGATAAAGTAGTGTTTATGTATGCACACTAGTTGTTTGATGAAATGCCTAAGAGAATCATGAGTAGTAAACCTTAATTCTTGCAACATTGCATGTTGGCATTTCATAAGTGCATTAGTGGAGAAGATTAATTGTGCATTGAGAAGTGGCTTGAGAATGAGTAGAGAACTTTGTGTATGAACTACTCTAAGCTTAATGAGAATGAGAAAAATCTAAGAATGGGTTGGTGCTTTGGGATCTCTACCCGGTAGTTACTCAAAACGGGTTGGTGTTTTGTGATCTCCACCCACAAGTTACGAAAAATGGGTTGATGCTTTGTGATCTCCACCCGAACGTCACGAAGAGTGGGTTGGTACTGTGTGAACTCCACCTAGCCGTACCTTCGGTAAGATGAGGCCATGGTTTGTGCTGTGTGAACTCCAGCCAGCTGTGCCTCCTGTAAGATGAGGCCGTGACGTATAGCAGAAATTAAGTAAGAGAGCTGTGTGAAAGAGAAAATAAATGAGATGAGAAAAGTGTAAGGAAAGAATTAAGAGAAAGAGTTACGGGCACAGTCGAGTAGAGGATTTACTTACTAAGCATTATTTTGTGCTCACCCGTGGTTTTCTTTGTGATCGCAGGATCTAGGTGAGAACGCGGTTGGATGGGTGTCGGCAAGCGAGGAGCAATAACTACACTGTCTGCTGTTTTAATGGCATTTTGTAAATGATAGTGTTATTTTGTATAAAGAATGTTTATCTGTAATAAAAGAAAATTTTGGGCCCAATTACTTTTACTAATATAAATGTATTTTACTCAATATATCGTTATGAGTATCTTGCTATAAAGCAGTTATTACTTAGCAGTTTTGGACTAGACAGAAACAGAGGAAGTTCTGTTTAAGGGGAATGTTGTCCAATGCTGGTTTTGCAAAGCTGAAGTACTGAAGTGTCAAATCTGTAAAACTTAAGGACTAGTTTGTAAGCATCAAGAAATGGTGTCGTTTCACACCTTCTTGTAAAATACAACTTCATCACTCTCCACTTACTTTCTTCACTCTCTCTCAACTGTAAATGTACTGTTTGTATAAAAGAGTGAAGAGTTTGACTTGTAATTCATATAATTAAGAAAAGAAATACACAAACACTAAATTCTTTCTAGATTTTCCATGGTTTCTGTCTATGTTTCACATGAAAAAATCTAGATTTGAATGGAAAATATGTCTCATTAAATTTGAGATGTTTGCCTAAAAAGATTCTACTAAAAGTTGACAAACACTAATATCCTTTATGCAAAAGACTATAACCAATGAACACACACTTCCTTGATAAAAGAACTTGTGCTTTTGATATGGTCTGATAAATGGGTACGAACTGCATCGAAAAATTTTAAGACTTGTATAATTTGGTTCACTGTGAAATAGTTGTTGAAAGGGAGACTAAAAGTTCAAATGTACCCAAGGAGAGTCTATTTAGGAAGTAATCTAAATTACTAAAAGCATTCAACCTATAAGTTACAGGCATGCCAGAATGAGCTAGAAGAGTTCAACTAACTCAATAACAGCCCTATGCTTCCTCTATAATCACTCATTTTGCTACCTTTATACTATTTCATTTTGCTAGTGGGTATAAGGGCAAGGATGTATGACTAATATTCTATGCTGTTTGTGATACTTATCAAAAGATCTAAATTCCCCTCCCTAGTGAGTTTGCAAACATCTGAGTTTTTTCTTAAATTGTTTCTCAACAAAGTAGCGGAATTGAGCTAAAGCATCGAAGGATTTTAACTTAAATTTTAACGGATAAACCGATGCATATCCGCTGAAATCATCTTTTAATTATGTAATATTGAAAACCTCCTTTAGGAGCAACTAGGGCAGGCCCCCTACAGATCATAATGAATTAAATCAAGTGGAGATACAGCTTTAGAAGCAGACAGTGAAAATATATTTGTTGCATTTTGTCAAATTGGCAAGCTTCAAAAAAGGGCATTTTATCCACCGTTCCACAATCTTACATGAAGTTTATTTAAAACAAAAGTCAAGGCCTTTACATTGGGATGACCAGGCCTTGCATGCCAAAGCATTACAGTACTATTATTGTCATCACAATTATGAGAACTAGACAATACAGTATCTGTAGAGGAAGCTGACAAAAGTTGTTAACTTCAGCTTGAGCAAAATGAGTATAGAAATGAGGCAATGATGGAGAATAAGAGCTAGAGTCAAAAGCATTGTAGATTCTTGAAATGAAAAAAGTACATCATAATGATTAACAGATCCTTGAGAAGCAGGAAAAACACTAGAATGTAGTTGATATAAACCATCCTTAAGTATGCCTTGGAGCATAATGGCTTGGGTGGTTTTGTCCTTTATAACACAACAATCAACATGAAACTCTACTATGATATTGTTATCTTTGGTTATTTGAGAAATATTTAGTAATTTGAGGCACACACAACTTGTTTTTAAGATGCAACAGTTTATTATTAGAAGTGGAGAGAAAAGAAGAGCCTGTGAGAGTTACTGGAATACATTGTTTATTTTCCACTTGAAGATGAGCATCGCCTCGGTAATTATTCTTGAAAGAAGATTATTTTGGTCTGTTGTGATATGATTAGTAGTCCTTAAGTCAACACACCATGTTGGCACACTGCAATGATTTATATTTCCAAAGAACTCAATAAAAATAACATATATTTTGTCAATCTTTTAATCACCTAAGATCTCAATAAAATTCACACAATATCACCTCTAGAAAATAAAAAAAAAAAATGTAATAATTCGGTAAAGATTATAGTTATGAAAAATGAGTTAGAGGGTTATGGAGAAGAAGTTAAAGAAATGTGAATGGGGGCATTTCATCCTTTAAAATTAGGAAAATTGGGTTTGGTTATTTTGTGAGATACTTTCCACCTTGGGCTAAATAATATAAATTTCCAATACAAATGAATACATTGGCAGTGTTTTTCATGAAAAGTCTCTTCGTCATTGTGGAGCCTCCTTTGCAAGTTGCCATAAAATAACATTTTCAATTTATAGATGCTAATCTAGTCGAAAAAAACATAAGCAACTGAAAAATGAGGAATTAAACATTAAATATGAAATAAAATTTACATTTAAAGTTAATTTACACGTGAAAGTAAAATACAAAAGTTTAACATTATGTATAGAAATGTTGAAGAGTGACCCTAGCAAATAAACCATATCAAAGTGGGGGCAGGAGCTTTATATATATATACACCCATGTACTGACTAAATTCACCATTAAAATGTAAAAGGACATATTTAATTAATTCTGTGCAATGTTGTTTATTATCAATATTTATCAAATTAAATTTTTTAGTCAAGTATTAATTGATAAATATGGTATTAGTTGTTAACTATTATTATGTTTTTGAATATATCGGATTTTAGTTGTTAGAGATTATGTAATGGTAACAAAGATCAATCATTGAACAAATATGGTCACAATTATTACATTATAATATTATGAAGTTATGCGTCTCTGTAACAATAATTGCGTTTCATTTATTAAATCATAAATTGGGCATGTTTGTGGTTCTAATTGTGCCTGCGACTGCTTTGGAGATAAGTTTAATTAATTAGCTTAAAATTTTTTAACTGAATAAAATTGTTTTGAATGAAGATCATAAGTCTTATGACTTCTTCAATCGCTAGTCAATATATTTGCTTGCATATTTCTATTTATGTTTATATTGTGTGAATAACATTATTAATGCTAGAAGTGTTAGCTTAATTATATAAATGGCTGTTTGTCAATAACCAATTTCCTAATTGTTAAAAATATGTTATTTTTCAGGTATAAATCATTTTTCCATTTATATATATATGGAAAAATGATTTATACCTGAAAAATAACATATTTTTAACAATTAGGAAATTGGTTACGAGCTTATGATTAGATATCCAATATTGTGGTGCTATCACGTGAAACATTGGTTGATCTAGATTCAGACACGCAACCACTTACAAACATGTGGGTTCAATAAGGGGCAGAGGGAGGGGGGTCAAGGAGGGTCAACTTTGAAAAATTATATATATATATATATACATATATATATATTGTAATACTTTCTCTCTAGCTAATATACTCGGAAAATAAACGGTATTATAAGAAAATATATTAATATATATACACAGATGAGTAAGAAATAATGGGCCCATATCTAATTTTTTTTTTTCTTTATATACAAAGCTTTACATAATATAATAAAGTCACAAAACAGTAACTCGACGATTTCGCCAAACCCTTCCGCTTCTTGACGTTGCAAGCGACCGCATTCTCCTCTAATACCTGTAAAAACATTGAAAACAATGGGGGTGAGCACTAATCGTTCAGTAAGTAAACCCACTATACTACCCTTCTCTCTCCGTTGCTTAAATTCTGAATTTCTTTCCTTACATCACACTTCTCTATTCTTCTAAGTTCTTTCTCTATTCTTTCTCCATTCTTTCTTTGTTCTTTCTCTATTCTTTCTCTATTCTTTCTCCATTCTTTCTTTGTTCTTTCTCTATTCTTTCTTTGTTTTTCTCTATTATTTCTCTGTTTTTCTCTATTCTTTCTCTTTTTTTCTCTATTCTTTCTCTTGACAGTGTCGCCAAACCCTTCCGCTTCTTGACGTTGCAAGCGACCGTATTCTCCTCTACTACCTGCAAAAACATTGAAAACAACAAGGTGAGCACTAATCGCTCAATAAGTAAACCCGCTATGCTACCATTCTCTCTCCGTTGCTTAAATTATGAATTTCTTTCCTTACATCACACTTCTCTATTCTTCTCTGTTCTTTCTCTATTCTTTCTCTGTTCTTTCTCTATTTTTTCTTTGTTCTTTCTCTATTCTTTATCTGTTTTTCTCTGTTCTTTCTCTATTCTAATTTCTCACTACTCATGATAATAGGCATGGTATCATGCATAAGTATGATGCAAATGCACAAATGCATAAAATGTGCATTTTCTTTTCTATTTTTTTCTTATTCTGTTTCCTGTTTCTTTTTCTGTACTTCTTTCTTTCTTTCTATTCTTTCTTTCTTTCTTTTCTGTTCTTTCTTTCTTTCTTTCTTTTCTTTTCTTTCTTTCTATTCTTTCTTTCTTTTCTTTCTTTCTATTCTTTCTAGCCGATCGGACTCGGTTAAGGCATGGATTTGGAACCCTGGCCGTGTGAGTGTATTCTCTAATTCTAGGTATAGTCCTCATCCATATGCACTTCTAACGGACCATACAATTCTTCTTTCTGAATTCTGAGGCCGCTTACTAAAGGCGGCGTGCATGTGGGGCTATGTCACTCACGGGTTCCCCATCGCAACAACCTTCTCTTCTTTTATCTTTTTACACTTCTTTAAATAAAATTTCATATTTGAACTTCTTTAATATTTCTCATTTCTTTCTATTTGTTCTTTAACTTTAATGTTCATTATTGCTCTTTAATGCTCTTATGAGTATGTATGCATGTATATGGGCTCATGCTTATTATTCTTTCTAAATTCACATGTTTGGATGCAATAGTGCAATATGGAATGTGAACATGTCATTCTCTACCATCTACCAACTCATCTAAAGATATTAGATAATCATAATCATGTATGCGCTTCTCTTTGACATTTCATCAAACAATTTATATGCACACATCAACTCTAATTTGGCTACATTTCTACTCTTCTAAGCCACCAAAATTTGGAATAAAACACACAAAGATTAACGTCAAACCTGTCCAGGATTCACACTGCATAAATTCTACTCCAATTCTTCCATAATTCATCCAAACTCTCATCAAACATCAAGTACACAAACACTACTTCTCATGGATAAATTCTAACAATCATTCAATATTCATTCCATCAACAATTCTTCATATATAAGCATATACATGCATAAAAGAAATTCTCTACAATTCATCCAAACTCTCTTTCTCTTTGTTCTTTAATGTTCTCATATATGTGTATGTGCATGGAAATATGCTCATTCTTTGCTATTCTTTCTAAATGCAAATGTGAGAATGTGAGAATGCATTATGACATATAAAGATATAATTATGGAACTAGTATTCTCTACCAACAGCATACCCATACTTGAAATCAATCATAGATTATTAGACTAAAAATAACTAATAAATTGGAGGTACTTCCGAGGTAGTCATTCTGTGCAGGTCATATTCAAGAAGGCATATCTAGAGCTATACACATCGGATTGCTATGATCTTCACTAATTTTAAAGCTTATAGAAAGGGCTACAACTTTTATGTTTAGGTCTCAACCTAGTTTGATAGGTAAGATGCTCAAAAAATCACTTAGAAGCTCACGGATTTGACAGGGAAACCATGGTAACATGTTTTCTCTTAGGCTTTTCATCAAACAATTCATATGCACATGCTACTACCATGTTGGCTACACTTCCACAACTTTCTAATTTAACCAAATTGTGAGCCAAAAACTCACTAAATTGAGTATCAAACCTGGCCGAATTTCTCACTTCTCTACACTCCAAAAATCTCAACACAAAATCTTCCACAACTTCACAAAATCATCACATAACCATACACTACTTCTCATGGCTAGAATTTATACATCAATAAACATAAAAAACAGCCCATAATTCTCTCATACCATCACATACAAACCTGCAAAAAAATTAATTCAACACAAGTCTTACTCAAATTAAGGTTCAAATTAGGTTTACTTACCCTTAATTTGAGCAAGTCCAACACTATACTCTCTCTTTGGTAGAATTCTCTCCTTCTCAAACCCTAAGCATATACAACCATTAAAATTCAAAACTTTAAAATTTAATCTCACTTCTTGATGCAAGAATCTTACCTTTGGATGCTTAGGATTGAAAATCTATCAAAAGTTAGCCAAAATCCTATGAATTTCCTTGGAAATTTAATGAAGAAATTTGAGAGAATTTGGGTAGAGAATGGCTTGAATGGAGGGTAGAGTGGCTAGGGTTTCTCTTCTTCAACGTTAACTCTTAATATCATAAAATAATATATATTAGATTCCCATTTTACCCTTACACTTTCTAAAAATTTCTCATGTCCCTTAGTCATTACAAGAATGCCCTCATTTTTATTATCTTCTCCATGTTATCTATTTCTTTTCACTCCCCACTTTTCAACTATTATGATGGAAAGAACCATTTTACCCCTAATGAGGTTTAAGGAATTTTCTTCACACTTGTTCAAGATAACTTTAATAATTCAACTAAGGTATTAGGGCATAAATAAAGCTATGTACCTTGATGTGGGCGTTACATATATTAAATTTTAAATTAATCAATATATCAAATTAATATTTTAGTTTTTACAAAAAAAATCCCACAATACATTTAATAAATTATATAATGAATATATATATACACTATAACATATATCTCTCTCCCTCCTCCCCTCCCACAAATCCTCCATCCCCCCCCCCCCCCCCCCCCTTCCCTTTTCAACTAATTAGGTAAAATACCATTTTTCCCTAATGAGGTTTAAGGATTTTCTTCACACTTGTTCAAGACAACTTTAATAAAATTTAACTAAGGGTATTAGGGCATAATAACTAGTACCTGATGTGGGCGTTACATATATTACTTTTAAATTAATCAAATATATCAAATTAATATTTTAGTTTTACAAAAAAAATCCCACAAATACATTTAATAAATTATATAATGAATTATATATTATATAATATACACACACACACACACATATAACATATATATACACACATATAACATATCTCTCATCTCTCTCCCTCCTACCCCTCCCCCCCCCCCCCCCACCCCCCCCCCCCCCCCCCCCCCCCCCGCCCCCCCCCCCCCCCCCCCCCCCCGGTTATTCACTATAGTTTAATTTGGAGGTATTGTTATTTTGGTTGGCTTAATAACTTGTTCATTAGTAAATTTTCCTTGTTTTGTTTTACACTCGTTAAAGTATTATAAATTTATTCCATATCGTCAAACATAATCATAAATATATTAATTATAAAGGACATTATAAATAAATACTCATATTTTTGTGTAACTTATACCCTATTTATTATTTATTATAAGTTTATTTACAATTATATTATTAAGTTTAATCAACGTTTTGACCACCCTAAAATGAGTTTTGGCTACGCCCCTAGGTTTAATTGAACCCACTCAACTTTTAAAAAAGAAAAAGAAAAACCTTATGTTTTATGGAATTTACCATTTTGACCTACCTAATTCATGTTGACCCCACAAAAATGAATTATTAATTAAGACTTTTTAAACTTTTCTCTCTTCTTTTTTTCCTTTCATTTTCTCTTATATTATTATTTTTTTTTTGGTTGGATACTCAAGAGAGGCTACTCCTTTGAATTACAAGGTAAGATGATGCTCATTTTTTTTTTTTTTTTTTTATCTTAAAATTCTTTTCTTTTAGCATTCTTAATTGATAAAAGATCATAAGCTATGAGTTTTTGTCGAGTTTAATAAATGGGTTTGAAATTGGAAGATTAAATCCTAGATTTTGATGTGGGTTTTGATTTAATCTTGTTTATGTTGAGGTATGGGCTAATTAGTTGTTGTTTTAAGTTGGATTTAATCAATTTTGGTTAGTTATTAAGTTAATTTTAAATGGTTTAAAGAATTGATGAAACTCTAAGTTGTAGAGATTTGGGGATTTGGTTTAATTTTGATATATTGGTTAATTGCTTGATATTTTGAAACCCTATCTCATATGTTTTGAACCCGCTCACTGAAAATTCTTTCTACATCTATGTTTAGATTCTTTTTCTTTACAGTTTACAATCTTGCTCTCAGACATGTATAGCCCGTAATGTGTCCGCTAGGTATGGTCTATGATAAAATGTTTAAAATACTTAAAAATATATATATATATATACAAAAGATCATATTGTATGAGGATATCCATTTTTCTCTGTAAACTCTCATTTTAAAATATAGAAGATCATATATTCTATTAAACTATTTGGTGTTTAATGCATATTTGTAACCATGTTTTAAAACCCGGAACGGATCAGCTGGTTCAACTTGTTCAATCAAACCGATCAGTTTGACTGGGAACCAACTCTTTCTCTTGTCCGAGGACACCCTAAACCTAGTTTTAGCCATTGGCCCGGATTGACCCAGGTTTGAACCGGCATAATAGCATTGAACCAGCAGTTCAACCGGATTGGTGACTAAACCAAGTACTAAAATCCATAAAATTAAACCTTATTCCAATCCCTAACCACCGGCCACACGATTCAATCTTCAATTCTTCATCTTCCCTCCTTTGAGTCTTCTAATCTTTGATCCAGGTTGTAATTCGCTCCACCTCTGCATTGTCGGCCATGTGGTCCTCTTTGCCCATTCAACCTTCATCTCCTCTTTGCGATGGTTCCCTTGGTTTGTAGTGTGTTTTGTTTTGGCGGATGGTGGTGATTTGTGGTGGATTAGGATATTGGTGGTGGCTTGGTGGTAGTTTATCTAGCGTTAGGCTAATCTAGGGTGGATTGCAATTGCGGTAGCTAGGGTTTCTTGGCTAGCTCGTAGGAGTGTGTTTGTTGGATTTCAAACCTATAGGGACTGGTGGGTAATTTTTTAGGGGTAAGTTTGTTAAGTTTCAAACTAGGGTTTCATGTTGGCGTCACCAGGCAAACTTGTCAGTCGAACCACCCAACTTGCAAACCAGCCCCTTGACCGGGTCACAACCTGGGTCGGGTTTCCAATTTGGGTGTTTTTCATTTTGGGTTGAATTCCTTTCATCAAAGGACAATTAGTCTTAGGATTGACACAAGTAAGTGCTCCATTATATGTTATTGCTAATTTTTTTGATTGGTTGTGGCTTTTTTGCTTGAATTGATTGTGGAGATTGGTTGACTTGTGTTGAATGTGGAAACTTTTTTAGTGGTTGAGGTTGAATTTGGTGAACCTAGGTTGAGTACTAGAGTGCTTGTAGTTTGCTTTTGATTGAAAATGTTTTTTGTGGATTGTGTATTTTGTGGAATTCATTGTTGGTGAATATAACTCCAAAATGGAAGGAAAGAGGAGAAGGGAGTAAGAGTAAAGGAAAGGGCATACAACTTCATGATGCTAGGTTCTTTAGGGTGGTTGCAAAGGAACAATTTGAAGTAGCTATGAAGCAAAAGAGACCTTTTATAGAGGAGAGGGGGATTGATTTTGGTGAGATAAATTTTCTTAGATTGATGGATGAAATTGCCACTTTGGGTTGGGACAAGTTTTGTAAAGAGCCCAAGGCTATTGTGGTTTCGATGGTGATGGAATTCTATGCCAATGCTCTAAAGAGGACAAATGGAAAAACAAGGGTTAGAGGTATAGAAATTGCTTTTGATTTGGCTACTATTAATGTATACTATGGGTTGCTGAATGTAGAGGAGGAAGTGTAAGGTTTTTTATCAACTTATTAAAATATGTGTGCACATTTATTTTGATGCTGCACATTAAGTTGTTTAAGCACAATCACATCTGTAGTTTACACATGTCCTAACATATTGTAAATATGTGTTGCCATTTCCCTAGTCTTAACATATTGCAAATATGTCTGCACATTTTCCTCGGTTGTGTAAACATTTTCTTGATTAGATCTCTTAGTACATGTGGGGTTTTTATCTTGCTTGTTAAGATATTTTTCTTGCGTGAAATATCAATCCTAAAGTTGTCCAACAAAGGTTGTTAAAATTGCCAGTGGTCCAAAAAAAGTTGGTAGAGCTTGTCTACTATGTGTATTGAAGAGATTGGCTAAGCAAGGATATATATTTCCATCACTTCTTGTTGGTTTTTGGATCATTTATGCAACGGAAATATAAAACTTTTCGATCACAAAAACATAAAACCAATGATCCAATTATGGATCTACATCAATTTAATACAAAAACATATTTAAACTAAGTTTAATGTCATACCAACGTTTGGAGGCTCCTCCGATTGATGTGATTCACTCCCACTCCAAGTTAGGAATGAACTCCTGATATCCACATAAAGATGGGACAAACGTCGTTGAGGAACTATTAGGCTAGGTAATTCACTCAACTAAATGAATAAAAATCTGCAGAATAGAAAAATTCCACTCTCACCAATGGAGGCTCACAGTTTTGAGAGAGAGAAAGGAGGCTAGGGTTTCTTTTTAATTTTGAAATATTATTTCATTCACTTAAATGAATTAATTTTAGTTGCACTTAAATAGTGCACACTAAAACACTATTCCAAATTGGAATAACCATCTATTCCAATTGAAATATTAGAATAGATTACCCTTGCAACCAAAACATGGCATTTCAATTCAAATTTAAAGACCAAATTTGAATTCACATCATCAATATGAATAATAACTTTTAATATTGGATAATATCCATTATATATATATATAAACTAAATAGTTACATATATATAATCTCACTAATTTAATTTTCATATGAAATTAAATTTGGGCAACAACCTTTGTAAATTTAATTATACTGTGAGATTACCAAAATGCTCTTTCATCTTAAAAGATGAAAATGCCCTTTCATCATAAATGATGAAAATACCCCTCTCATGAATTTTATTCTTAATTTGTCTTCTTTGTGTGCAACCCCGAAGGCTTCTCATCATATTAACAGTGAATAGCATCACAATTGACAATCAATCAGTCATCCCACTAGACACAAACCAAGATTGGCCTCTAGCCAAGCATATGGCCACCCGATAGATTCAAATTTAGCGAAATTGCTACCTATCAATGATATGGTTACCGTGCAATCCAATCATATCATCATCTATTATCTCATCAAGGCCGAGGCATAGAAGTAGTGTCAACCTTGGATATCCTTGATATCTTGGTATTCAGTTATTGGACCAAAGACCAGAATAGATTTGACTAAACTACAACTCAATCCCACTGTGGCCATAGGTTTAATGTTGTTGCCATCTACCAAATTACTTAGTGAGAAAATTTCTCCCGTAACCGCGAGTGATGAATCCTCCGTCAATCCACCATAGTCTTGATACACTTTTCAATGTAGCCAACCATTATTGTTTTGATAATCTTGAGAGGACTATGTTAGACTAGTGTCAAACTACACTAATCAGTGCATAAGGCGCTTCAGTGATCTCAAGTCTAAGGATCACATGCACTACCATTCGCTGGAGGATTTGCTCCACCAACACTGGAGTAACCATCTATGTGGAATCCTCGGGTGGGCCAATCCAATGAACTTGCCTATAATAAGCACCCTTGTGTTGCATCAGGTTGTCACCAAAAAACCTTGACAAGTGAGATCTGTCACTGCCTTTCGACAGGGTCACCAACAATATGATAGTCTTACCGTATTATCTGTGCCCTTGGTCAAGATAATAATTGGGTTATGGACGTTTTAGAATGACCACCATATGTGCTCATAGGGTTCTCGCTATCGAGATTTCAAACACTCGATACTCTCATCACAATTCTACCATCCTAAGCACATATATCATCTTCTTATACGAATATAATTAGATAACATGATATAGATGAATGCCTTTATTGATAATAAAACACGATTCCAAAGAGTCAATTTACAAAATAGGATTGGCTCTAAGGCACTTACTCTAACAATCTCCCACTTGCACTATAGCCAATCATTCATTTATTTAATACCGAATGACCTTAAGTGTTTTTCATGCGTCTGTTGCGACATAGGCTTCGTTAGTGGATTAGCAAGATTGTCATCGGTATTTACTTTGCTAATCTACACATTTTTCCTTTCAACCATTTCTCTGATGAGATGAAATCGTCTAAGTATTTGTCTAGACTTTTGGTGAGACTGTGGTTCTTTTGCTTGAGCTATTGCTCCATTGTTATCGCAATAGACATCTATTGGATCAACAATTAGGGAGACCTCACCAAGTTCGGTGATGAACTTCTTAATACAAATTGCTTTCTTGGCCACATCGGATAATGCGATATACTTAACCTCCATTGTAGAGTCTGCTAAGTGCTTTGGTTAGAGCTCTTCCACCTCACTACACCCCCATTGAGACAAAATACAAACCTGGATTGTGAGCGATAATCATTCTTATCTATTTGGAAACTAGCATCACTGTATCCTTTTACAATGGGCTTATCTCCCTTTTTATAAACCAAGAACATGTCCTTAGTCCTTTTCAGGTACTTCAGGATGTTCTTGACAACTATCCAATGATGCTCACCTGGATTCGATTGATATCTACTACAAGTGCTTAATGCACATGAGACATCAATCTGAGTACACAACATGGCATACATGATGGATCCAATTGCTGATGTATATGGGATCCTTTTCATTCTATCTCTCTTATCATGTGTTTAAGGACACATATCCTTAGAGAGATAGACACCATGTGACATCGGAAGAAATCCCTTCTTGGATTCTTCCATATAGAATCTCTTCAGTACATTGTCCATGTATGTACTATGACTTAAGCCAAGCAACCTACGCGATCTATCAGGGTAGATCTTTATTCCATGGATGTAAGCTGCTTCTCCTAAGTCCTTCATGGAAAAGCACTTGGATAACCAAGTCTCTACCGATTGTAAGTTCAGTATATCATTCCCGTTATGAAATCTACCTAATCTTTAACACACAATCAAGACAATAACACACAAGAACAAAACCGCAACAATATGCACATAGATTTATCATGGTTCACCTATCTAGGATTGGATAGGCTACGTCCACGTTGAGCTCTGAAATCAGAGGAGCTCGCTGCACTAATCAATTAGAATCAAGAGTTTACAACAAAGATCCAAAGATCTCACACTTACAAACAACCAAATCCCTCCTATAACCCAACCTAGAGAACTCTCCTTTGAATCTCTAAGATCTTGAGAGCAAAACCCTTCTCACTTGAATGACTAACTCTCTAATCACTCACTCACACTATGTTACATAGATTTGATCGCCACAAATAAGCCTAAGAAAGAAGCTTTAAAGAAAATTAGTATAGTAGTTAAAACCTGATTGAATTAGGATCCTTTTAATGTGAATTCACTGCTATGATGAAGACTTGATGATGGCCGTTGGATCAGTTTTGAATCAAAGGTCAAGATTTAACTTCCAGCAACAATACAACACGACATTGCACCACTTAAGAGAAAGACTACATCCTTTCAAGTCTTCAACTTAACAATCTCCACTTTAAAGACTTGAAACAGCCATCCTAGCAACCATTAATCAATGTAGCTCACTCAAGTCCAAGTCCGTCATCACTCTAATGCTCTAGCTAGGTTACAAACAACAATCTTGAATTTGGCTATTGTGACTACCTTAGTACCCATATCGACTGGATTATTTTCTGTAGCAATCTTCTTCAAATCAATTACACCCAAAGCTACCAGGTTCCTCACAAAATGGTATCGTACATCCATATGCTTGGTTCTTTCGTGGCAAACAAGATTTTTGCTCAAGTGGATCGCACTTTGGTTGCCTAAGTAGCTTGTCACCTTTCCATCTGTCAGATTTGCCTTTGATAGGATTCCTTTTGATAGGATTCCCTTTAACCGTACTGCCTTTTTGAACACATCGGCAACTGGAATGCACTCGATTTCAATTGATGAGAGAGCCACAATGGGTTGCATTTGTGATTTCCAAATTTTGCAATTTCGTCCAAGGGTAAAGTAATAAGAAGTGGTGGATTTCCTGGTGTCTTTATCACCTGCAAAGTCAGAATCTACAAAACCAACCAAATCAAGTGAAGAACCCTTTTTTCCATATTCTAATCCAACCACCCATTTTAAAGTAGTCCAATGTTAAACCCCTGGATTGGACATAAATCTACTTAAAATGGGTATGGCAAATGACAAATCATGCATAATACTAATCATTGCATACATAACAGATCCTACAACATTAGCATAAGGTACAAACTCCATCTTAATCAATTCAGCACTAGTGTTTGGACATTGGGCTTTACTTAACATGAAGTGGCTGGCTAAAGGCATAGAGACAAACTTTGACCTAGATATACCAAATTTATCAACCAATTTTTTGCAAATATGAATGCTGATGTATTTTTAATGCAAAGTTCCTTCTATTTCTATTTATAACCATACCCAAAATTTTCTTAGCAACCCCTAAGTCTTTCATGCTAAATTCAGAACTAAGTTTACCCTTTAGTTCAAGTATTTTATCCCTAGACTTACTTCTTAATAGCATATCATCCACATTGAGTAGCAAATAAATGGGCATGTTATCACCCAAAGAGAAATAAAAGCAGTTATCACAATTACTTCTAGTAAACCCTATGCTTACAACAAATGAGTCAACTCTCTTGTAGCATTGCGTAGGGGACTGTTTAAGGCCATACAAGGACTTGTTAAGAGGCATACATGGTTAGGCATTCTAGGATTCACAAAACTAGGGGGCTGACTAATGAATATCTTTTCCTTTAGATTTCCATGTAAGAAGGTTGTGGTTACATCTAGTTGCTCCAGTTCTAAGTTGTGGTGAGCAACCACATAAAGCATCATCCTAATGGTCTTATACTTTACTACTGTGGAAAAGACTTCATTGAAGTCTATACCCTCCTCTTGGGTGTAAACTTTGGCTACTAACCTAGCTTTATACCTGGGGGGTCCTTGTAAGAGATGCCATCTTTTAACTTAAACAGCCACTTACATTGAATTAGCCTTTATTTTCAGGTTTAGGAACAAGGGGCCAAGTCCCATTTACCTCTAATGAATGCATTTCCTCTTTCATTGCTGCCCACCATTTACCTTTGTCCTTTGAATTGACAGCTTCTTCAAAGGATTCAAGTTCTATCCTTTGCACTTCAGTACCTACAAGTAAGGTAGTGTATATTAAATCAGCGTAAGAATACTTTGATGGAGGTCTTACCTCTCTCTTTGCTCTGTCCCTTGCAAGTTGATATTGTTGCAAGTCTTGTTGTGGCTTTGAGGTCTCTTATAGTTTAGCTACTTCTTCTTAGACAGGATCATTTAGTCCATTTTTAGCTTCGGTTGCAGCTTTAGTTTCTAACTGGGGTGAGTTAGGTGGTTGGAAAATAGGCTCCACCTCAATTTGGGTAATTTCAATTGAGGTTGTGGGAGTATCAAAGGTGTTGGGGCTGCTCCACCATGATTGGTGCTCTTACATAGGCATACACCTTCATTGAACAAACATCCCTGCTGACTATGATTTTGAACTCTGGAGATTCTCTATCCCATAATCTATGGCCCTTTGTTCCCTTTTAGTACCCTAGGAAGACATAATTGGTAGATCTAGGTTCTAATTTTCCTCTTACAATGTGTGCATAGGTTACACACCCCAAAATCCTCAAATGACTCAAATCAGGCCTCCTACCCGAACATTTTTCTTTTGGACAGTACAAATCTATAGTTATGGAAGGGCTTCTATTCTCTAAATAGGCTGTTGTGGTTAGTGTTTCCCCCTAAAAAGTATTAGGCAGGCCAGAGGTAAAAAGGAGCCACCTAACCTTTTCCAAGAAAGTCCTGTTCATCCTCTCAGCAACCATATTTTGCTGAGGGGTTTTCCTAACAGTCCTATGCCTTAGGATACGATTCTCACTATAAGAATTATCAAATTTAGTATTGTAGAATTCTAAACCATTGTCTATCTTTAATGCTTTAACTCTATGATCAATCTGATTCTCTACTAGAAGTTTCCACTCTTTGAACTTATCTAAGGCCAGGTCTTTAGACTTAAGGAGAAAAACCTAGACTTTTCTACTATAGTCATCAACAATAGAAAGGAAATAACTATTTCCTCCATGGGACCTGACTTTTTCAGGTCCCTACAAGTCTAAAGGAAGGTACTCTAAACACTTAGTAGCAAGGTGAATTCCCTTTTTAAAACTCAACCTATGCTGTTTTCCCAACACACAATTTTCACAAAAGTCTAAAGTAGAAATAGTGTCCTGACAAACATTCCTTGGCTATTGAGGATGCTCATCCTCCTTTGGCTCATATGGCCTAATCTTAGGTGCCATTTTTCTATCACAGAAACATTAGTGGAGACAAGAGTAGAATTATGCAGTTCAGAGTTATAACTACCACAAAGAATGTACAAGCCATTTTTCTTTTCTCTTTTAAGAATAAGGTTCTCATTTTTGTACACAAATAACCATCCATTTTTAGCTCTGTAACTGCAAACAAATTCATTTAGAGTCTTTAAAGAGATTAAGTTTCTTTTTAGTTTAGGGATAAATCTGACTGTAGTCACTTTGACTAATTTCCCACCAGTTAGCCTTAGTGTGATACTCTTTATTCCCTTAACCCCATATGCATTATTATTACCCATAAAAATAGTTTCATGCTTATATGGTTCAAAATCCTGGAACTAATTTCTATTAGGGCTCATGTGGAAGGAACAACTAGAGTCCAACACACATTCATGCACACAGTCAGTTTTTGACATAGTAAGGACTTTGGGCTCTTCTGTATAGGTTTTAGTTGAAGCTAAATTACTCTTAATATTTCCCTATTTCTGCTTTTTAATCTACTCAAAGCAATTCTTCTTTAGGTGACCCATTTTATTGCAATAAAAGCATTTTTTGGTTTCTCCTTTAGGCCTATTATTTCCTTTCCCCTTTTTCTTGTTCCTATGACCATTATTATACTAGTTTCCATTACTAGATTGACTAGTTTCACCCTTACTCTTTACTAATAGATTGCTTCCATTCCTTTTTTGGGTATTTAGTTCAAGTTCCCTAGCTTTTAAGCCAAATACGATTAAATCTAGACTCGGTACAGTCCTTGAGTATTGTAGTGCATTCTTTACAACCAAATAATCATCAGTTAAAGAATTTAGTAAAATCATAGCAAGGCTAGTATCTCCTAGTTCCTGATTAGTCCCCTTAAGTATTAATGTCATTTTTAAGAACTCTTCTCGGTTGTTTTCTATAGACTTAGAACTATCCATCTTATATGAAAACAATGCACCCTTTAAAAATGCAAGATTAGGTGCAGATTGTAAAGCATAAAGTGATTTGAGTTTACCCCACAAGGCCAGAGGAGTCTCTAGACCATCTACCTTCCACAGGACATTGTCCGATAGGTTCATGATGATTAGGTTGTACACCTCTTCATCGATTTCTGCCTTTTTCTTCAACTTATCCTTAGGCCACTTCTTGGCGTTCTGCTCTAGAGCCATGGCCACCTTATTATGGGAGAGTAGTGCCTTCATCTTTTTCTTCCAACTATTGAAGTCGATTTTCCCATCGTATTGGGTAATCTCCATTCTAGTAGTTGTAGACATTGTGTGTGTATTAAAGTAACTTCAAGATTCACTCTAACTGAACCCTAAATGTTCAATTCTGATTTCTGACTCAATATCCCCAATGAAACCCTAGACTTCCTAGAACATATCAAATCAACATATTTCACCTTTGATTTTACGATTTGGGAACCTAGAGTGCTAAGGAGACGCCTAGACACAAAAGCCCCAAATTGTTCATAAACTCTAGGTTTCCTAAGACTTTCAATTGAACAAATTTGTCACTCTGAAATAAAAAAAAGATCCTATCTCCAATGCTCTCATTACACTGTTACAAAATCTTCCTAATCTTTAACACACAATCAAGACAATAACACACAAGAACATAACCGCAACAATACACACAGATTTACCGTTGTTCACCTATCCAAGATTGGATAGGCTACGTCCACGTTGAGCTCCGAAATCAGAGAAGCTCGCTGCACTAATCAATTAGAATCAAGAGCTTACAACAAAGATCCAAAGATCTCACACTCACAAACAACCAAATCTCTCCTGTAACCTAACCTAGAAAACTCTCCCTTGAATCTCTAAGATATTGAGAGTAAAACCCCTCTCACTTGAATGACTAACACTCTAATCACTCACTTACACTAGGTTACACAGATTTGATCGCCACAAATAAGCCTAACAAGAAGCTTTAAAGAATATTAGTACAGTAGTTAAAACACAATGGAATTAGGATCCTTTTAATGTAAATTCATTGTTGTGATAAAGACTTGATGATGGCCATTGGATCAGCTTTGAATCAAAGGTCAAGATTTAACTTCCAGTAATAATACAACATGACGTTGCACCACTTAAGAGAAGGACTACACTGTTTCAAGTCTTTTACTTAACAATTCGCGATGAGAAGTATGTCATCGACATACAACACCAAAAATGTAACTGTGCTCCCATTTATTTTTTTGTAAACATAGGGCTCATCTTCATTCTTAATGAAACCTATTTCTTTTACAACTTTATCAAAATGAATGTTCTAGCTCCTTGAAGCTTGCTTGAGTTCATAAATAGACCTTTCTGTAATACTTTCTTTCTAGCTAGTATACTTGTAAATTAATCAGTAAAACTCATTAAAAAAAATATATATATATAAGAAAATACACATATAAACGAATAATAAAGTATGGGCCCATATTTAATTTTTCTTTACATACAAATATTTACGAAATATACTCAAAATAGCAACTTGACAGTGTAGCCCAACCTTTCCACTGTGTGACGTTTTGAGCGACTGCAACTCATCTATTACCTGTAAAAACATTGCAAACAATGGAGTGAGCACTAATTGCTCAGTAAGTAAACCTGCTATGCTGCCCTTCTCTCTCCGTTGCTTAAGTTCTAAATTTTCTTTCCTTACATCACATTTCCCGATTAATCTCTATTCTTTCTCTGTTTTTTCTCTATTCTTTCTCATGCTTTCTCGGTTTTGCTCTCTGTTTTTCTCTCCATTGTCTAATTTCTCACTAATCATGATAATGAGAATGGTATTATGCATATACATGATGCAAATGCACAAATGCATAGATTATGCATTTTCTTTTCTATTTTTCTTATTCTGTTTTCTATTTCTGTTTCTATATTTCTTTCTTTCTTTTCTAGTCTTTCTTTCTATTCTTTCTTTTCTTTCTTTCTATTCTTGTCTTTCCAAGCCCAATAAAATCTTATTTTATAAAGGGACCCCACGAATTTAATATGCTACCCTTTGAATAATCAATATTATTCAAGGGCCCATGTAAACTAAACTAGTTTACATTAACAACCCATAAATGTACCCCTTTTACCATTTAACTATTAAAAGGTTATTTTTGTTCATCTCATTAATCTTAACACTTTAAGATATAATAATTAAATATAATTAATTATTGCTTGACCATTTTAACCCTTAAAATGTCACAAATGATTTCTATGTAACTATTACGATAGAAATCCCGTTATTACCCTCGGAAGGTGCTAGCCCTCTTCGGATAATCATTTCTCTCTCTCATCCTTCTCTAACTTCTCAAGGCTATTGGTGTGACCATGTAGGTCCACCGTGGATTAGCCGTGAGCCGGTTTTGGATGAATTCGGAAACCTGTCCGGAGGCCCAACGACTATGGCAAACATCTAGCAATTTGCCATAGTCCCTAAACCACGATGAAGAAATACTTCATCAAACCCATTTCAGATCATACGTACCATGCAGGTAAAGTCCCTCCATTGAGATATCCTAATCGATATGGATTCATGGAACGTCAAAATCCTAAACTCGATCTTCTACCGAATCGTCGATCAATATGTCCGGAACTTGTCATCACAAACTTGCTTTTGTATGACTAATAATAGACTCTGGCCAGAGATTCAGTTTTCTGACATTTTTCGATGTTCGTTTAGGAACTCGAATCCAGATAGAGTCAGCGGTACTCCCAATCCTATATTTCTGAGTAAATGGATCCCCTCTTGACCATCGTTCATTTTCACATATGAACAACGCATGACCAAATAGGCTTTATTGTACGAAACATGATTAGTCTCATACTTATACACCGTATGAACCATACACATCCATATCGGATCCGACTACAATGTCTTAGGTCAAAGGACTACATCGTGCACTGATATAACCAAACGATAAATCATTGACTACATGCTTTTCCAAGTGATTTGTCATTATTCGGTCACGTTCGAAAAACAGTTCACCAACCGTCAATCCATACCAATGCCCTAGTGACATGACTATCATCGTCATTCGTACTTATATCAACTCATGATATCTTTCGGAAGCATCTGATATGCCTATTGTGCAATATAGTTGCCCAAATTATATTGCTTCTGTAGGCAACCCTTTTCGATAATTCATTTACCGATTAAATGAATCATCTGGGCAATTCATATACATACTTTATTTTAAATGCATGACTGAATAAATAAAGCAATTTATATATATGAATTGAAGAACTCTTTCTTCTATTATTTATGATATATATATAGATACAAGACAAAATGCTCTGAAACCGACAACACGAATGGTTTCTAGGGCATACACTAATATACACTAACAGTTTCGCTTCTTGCTTTGCCAATAGGTGCTTGAGGGCCAAATGGTCCGTATAGACGATCACCTTTGCACCTAACAAATATGAACAAAATTTGTCAACAGTAAAAACCACAGCCAACAATTCTTTTTCAGTGGTGGTGTAATTCAATTGTGCATCAGTGAGTGTTTTGCTAGCATACTGAATTACATGCAACACTTTGTTTTTCCTCTGTCCTAACACTACTCCTAGAGCAAAATCACTAGCATCGCACATTAATTTAAATGGTAGTCCCCAATCGGGAACTGCAATAATAGGTGCAGATACTAATAATTTTTTTAGAGTTAGAAAGGCATGCATGCATTCATCATTAAAATCGGAAACAACATCTTTAATCAACAAATTGCAGAGGGGTTTAGAAATCTTAGAAAAGTCATTGATGAATCGTCTGTAAAACCCCGCATGCCCTAAGAAACTTCGAACTGCTTTAACATTTGATGGTGGTGGCAGTTTCTCAATCACTTCTGTCTTTGCTCGATCTACTTCTATTCTGTCTTTTGAAATTCTATGACCATGCACTATTCCCTCCTGGACCATGAAGTGGCACTTCTCCCAATTGAGCACCAAGTTTGTCTCCTTACATCGCTACAAAACAAGAGAAAGATTAGCTAAGCAGTTATCAAACGATGAACCAAAAACTGAGAAGTCATCCATGAAGACTTCTATAAACCGTTCCACCATATCTCCAAAGATTGACATCATGCATCTCTGAAATGTGGCTGGTGCATTGCATAACCCAAAGGGCATCCTTCGGTAAACAAAGGTGCCATATGGACAAGTGAAGGTCGTCTTCTCTTGATCCTCAGGAGCGATGGCAATCTGATTATATCCTGAATACCCATAAAGGCATTTATCTATATCATGTTATTTGATTATATCATATAAGAAATTTTTTTATGTCCTTAAGATGGTAGAACCATGACGAGGGTAACGAGTGCTTGAAATCTCAATAATGAGCACATATGATGGCCATTCTAGAAACGTCCATAGCCCTAGTATTATCCTGACCAAGGGCACAAATAATACAGTCAATCTATCATAGTGTTGGACGACCTGTAGAAAGGTAGTGACTGATCTCACTTGTCAAGGTTGTTTTGTGACAACTTGGTGCAACACATGGGTGCTTGTTATAGGCAAGTTCACTAGACCGGCCCATTGGGGGATTTATTATAGATGGTTATGTGTTTGTGGAACAAATCCTCCAACGAATGGTGGTGCATGTTATCCTTAGACTTGAGATCACCAAAGTGCCTTGTGCATCGATTTTTGTAGTTTGACACTAGCCTAACATAGTCCTCTTAGGACAATCAAAACATTAGTGGTTGGTTGCATTGAAAAGTGTATAGAGACTATGGTAGATCGATAGAGGATTCATCAATCCTAGGTAGAGGAGAAATTATATAACTAAGTAATTTGGTAGATGGCAACGACATTAAATCTTCGGCCACAGTGGGATTAAGTTGTAGCTTAATGCAATCTATTCTGGTCGTTAGTTGTAACGCCCACTTTAAGGTACATAGCTTATTCATGTTTATTTGCCTTTAAATGTTGTTGGTTAGCCATTAGTTAAATTGGAATATTGATATTGTTGTGTGGTTGCCCTGAATTTGGTAAAGGATTGGCGAAGTTGTGAATTATAGGCTTTGCCAGGGCAAAGAATAAGTCTCACCGTGGCGACGTACGCTCTATAATTATTCCCTGAGGTGAAGAAAAATCTTCGCCGGGGTGAAGATTTGGCTGAATTTCTTGAGAAGTTTCTAAAGGAATTTTCCATAGGGGTAAAGTGACCATTCTACCCCTAATTAGCAGGAAAAGTGGGGAGTGAAATGTAAGAAAAATTCATGGAGAATGCATTGGAGATGGAGGTGTATTTTTGAAGAATTAAAGGGCTAGGATGGAATTATCAAGAAAGCGTAAGGGCAAAATGGGAAAGAATGCTTATTTATATGATCTAATAAGGGTTTAGCCTTACAAACCCTCCCATTCTCTACACCCCACACACCACTTCCACTCTCCATTTCTCTCATCTCTTCATCCAATTTGCTAAGGAAATTGAGGGTTTTTGGTTAGATTTTGATAGGGATTTGATCCTAAGAATCAAAAGAGTTTGAGAGAAAGAACAAGTCCAACAAAGATAGAAAGCTTTTGTAGAACTACTCAAGCATAAGGTAAGTAAATCCAACTCAAGTTAAGATTTAAGTAATCAAATGACTTGATATGCATGTATATGCTTATGAGTTTGAGATTGATTGTTGAGAATGATGCTATTGTTGAGTAGATGGCTTTTGATGAGTAGATTTTAGCCATGAGAAGTGGGCATGTTTAATGTTTAATGAAATGCATGAGTAGAGAAAACTTAATTTTGTGCAACATTGTATATTTCATTACATGTTTGCACTTAAGAAAGAATTATAAGCATGAGCCATTCACATGCATATATTTGCATATGCATAAGAACTTAAAGAAAGAATAAAGCACTTTAATAATAAAGAGAAAGAAAGAAAGGCACTAAAGAATAAAGAAAGAAAAGTGCTAAAGAAGATAAAAGAATAGGTTGTTGCGATAGGGAATCCGTGAGTGACAAGAAGAAGAATTTCCCACATACACGCCACCTTAATTGAGTGGCCTAAGAAGAAGAAGAAGAATTTGTACGACCCGTAAGAGTGTATGTGGATGAGGGCTGTACCAAGAAGAATTTCCTACATGCATGCCATCTTAATTGAGTGGCCTAAGAAGAAGAAAGAACTTGTACAGTCCGCAAAAGTGCATGTAGATGAGGACTGTACTCACTCACATGGCCAGGGTTCCGAATCCATGCATCAACCGAGTCTGATCGGCAAAGAAAAGAAAAGAAAGAAGAATAAGAATAAGAATAAGAAAGAAAGAGAATAAGAATAAGAAAGAATGAGAAAGCTTGAGCCAGCAAGAAGAGAAAAAGAAAAGAAAGAAAAGGAAAGAATAGAAAAAAAAAAAAAAAGAAAAGAAACAGAATAAGAAATAGAAAAGAAGAAAGAAAATGCATTACTGCATGTGCATCCCATTCATGCATGTTACCATGATTCCTATCATAGTTAGTGAGAATAAGAAAGAAAGAACAGAGGATAAAGTAAGGAAAGAACCAAAGAGGAAATTGCGGGGATGGAAGAGTAGAGGATTTACTTACTGAGCATTTTGTGCTCACCCCGTTGTTTTTCCATGTTTTACAGGAAATAGGTGAGAAGCGGTCAAATGGACGTCGAGAAGCGGAGAGAAATGGAATCACTATCCACCGTTATTTTGTTATAGTATATACTATTTTGTATAATGTAAAGAATTATATGTTAAGTAAAGAGAAAATTTTTGGGCCCATCTACTTTTTATATTTTATGTATGTATGTTTTTCATAGTGTATTTTCTAAGTATAGTAGTAGAAAGAAACTATTACATAGGTCCAATAATTGAATACCGAGATATCAAGGATATCCGAGGTTGATACTCTTCTATGCCTCAGCTTGATGAGATAATAGATGATAAATGTTAGATTGCACGGTAATATATCATTGATAGGTAGCAATTTCGCTGATTTGCATCTATCGGGTGGCCATGATGCTTGGCTAAAGGCCAATCGTGGTTTGTCTTGTGGGAAGATCGATTGATTGTCATTGCGATGCTATTCACTGGCGATATGATTAGGAGCCTTTGGGTCACGCACATTGAAGACGAATTAAGAAAAATTCATGAGAGGGGTATTTTGTCTTTATGATGAAAGGATTTTCACTTTTTAGATGAAGGATATTGTGGTAATCTTGCAGTGTAATTAAATTTACGGGCTGTGCTTAATAATTTCATATGGAAATTAAATTAGTGAGATTATATATATTTAAATATTTAATTATATAATATATATATAAAATATAATATATAATTGATATTATCTAATATTATATTTATTATTATATTATAATGTGAATTCAAATTTGGTTTTTAAATTTGACTTGAAATGCCATGTTGGTTGCAAGGGAATCTATTCCAATGGAATAGATGGCTATTCCAATTTGGAATAGGGTTTTATGGTGCACTATTTAAGTGCAACTAAAATTAATTCATTTAAGTGAACGAAATAATATGGCAAAATTAAAAAGAAACCCTAGCCTCCTTTCTCTCTCAAAATCGTGAGCCTCCATTGGTGCAAGAAGATTTTTTTCTCTGAAAGAAAAAAGTCTGCAGATTTTATTTCCCTTAGTTGAGTGAATTACCTAGCAATAGTTCCTAACAACGTTGTTCCATTATGTGGATACTGGGAGTTCATTCCTAACTTGGAGGGAGCGAATCACATCAATCGGAGGAACCTCCAAAAGTTGGTATGACATAAACTTGGTTTAAATATTTTCTTGTATTAAATTGATGTAAATCCATAATTGGACCATTGGTTTTATGGTTTTTGTGATAAAAAAGTTTTATGTTTCCACTACGTAAACAATCCAAAAAAATAACTGTAACAACTACTGAAAACTAGTACAATGCATGCATAATAACAATATAAAATTGGGCCCAAAACTTTCTTTACATTATAAGTCATATGCCTTTACAAAAAATCGTTTTAAAAGCAAAACAGGGGAAACAGTGTAGCATTGCTCTTCGCTTGCCGACGCCCCTCCGACTGCATCAACACCTAGATCCTGCATCCACAAAGGAAAATAACGGGGTGAGCACAAAATAATGTTAGTAAGTAAAACCCTCTATTGTCTGTCCCCATATGAATAACTCTAATTCTTTCCTTATACTATTTCTGATTCTATTTCTGTTTCTACTAACATCATGGCCTCATCTTACCGGAGGTACGGCGGATGGCATTCACACAACACCATCTCACTCTCTATGACTATCGGGTGGAATTCACACAGTACCAACCCGTTCCAGTGACTACCGAGTGGGGATCACAAAGCACCAACTCGATTTTCCTAACTAGCGGGTGAGACCACCTAGCACCTACCCGTTTCTCATGACTTTTGGGTAACGATCACCAAGCATTAACCCGTCTCTAGTCAGTGGGTGATGGTCACAAAGCATCAACCCACTTCTACTAAATGTCGGATGATGATCACAAAGCATCAACCTACTTATCTATTAACTAACCGGGTGGTGGTCACAAAGCATCCATCCATGTCTAATACTTATCGGGTGACGATCACAAAGCATCGACCCACTAAGGGCTATTCGAGTGGTGATTACAAAGCATCAATCCGATTCCCATAACTGTTGGTGATGATCACAAAGATCAACCATCTCTTCTACTCTTCTAATTCACTCTATTCTAGCATTTTCATTCTCTTTACCCTTAGAGTAGTAAATCCACCATGTTCTCTACTCATAGAGTAATTGCATACACAAAGTTTCCTACTCTTCTTAGGTCACTTCTCAATGCACAAATAATGCCTGGATGGTTCATCTCCACTAATGCACTAGGAAATGCCAACATGCAAGTTGCAAGAATTAAGGTTCACTAATCATACTCAAACCTCTATAGGCATTTCATCGAACAACTCAAGGTTACTATAAAACTCTACTATAGCATGATTCTAAAACTTTTTCAACCATCCAAAATGGGGAGAAACCCTTCAGATAGCCACAAAACCTGTTAAAAAAAACACTTCCAAAAAGGGATCCACAACACCCCTTCAATTCCATCTCAACTACTTTCCAACCCACAACTCATTTCTCATCTTTGAAAGGTATAAACAATCACAAGGCATAGAAATCTCTATTCAAACCTCCATACATGGCATTCACATGTATATCACATACATACATCATTTCTATCAAACCCTAATCAAGAAAATTCTTAAATCTCAACTTGGGTGGGATTTACTTACCTTGTTATGGAGAGACTTCACCACTCTTCCTTCACTTGGTTTGCTTGATTTTTCCTCTCTTAACCAAAAGAACAAAAACCCTCAAACCTCAATATAAACTAAAACTCACAAGTTTCACAACTAAAGTAAGAATCCTTACCTTAGGAAGCCTTAGGTTGATTTTCTACCCAAATCACTTCAAAACCCCTTGGAACTCCTTGATCAAAAGAAAGAGAAGTTGGGAGGAACAAGAATGGAGAGTTGCGTTTTTGAGAAGAAGAGAGAGGTTTGCTACTCTTAATTCCTTTTAATGAAATTTATACCAAAGCATTCCCATTTTGCCCTTACTCTTCTTTGGGAATTCCATCTAGATCCTTTGATTCATTACAAGCACACCCCCATAACAACTTATTCTCCATGAAAAATCCTTACAATTAACTCCCCATTTTCCTGCTAATTAGGGGTAGAATGGTCAAATTGCCCTTAGGGAAGAAAATATCTAAACTTAACAAACAATTTAATCGGCCTGTCGCCGCGGCGAAGAAGCTTCTGTCGCCGCGGCGAAACTTCCCAGAGAGTTTCCCCGTGGTTTCAACACATTCCGCCGCGGCGAAGATTCTTCTTCGCCCGGCGAAGCTTGGTGCACTGAACTTCTTCTATTTTCAACCAATCTCAGGGTAAGCATTCAACACAACACTCAATCGAACATATTACCAAAACCAACTCAAAAAAAGAGCGAAAGGAAACAATAACTACGTACCTCATGTGGGGTGTTACAAACAGTGGCATCAGAGCCGGTTTTACATATTTACATCATTTAATACTTGTTTGGATGCTTTGGATTTTTTGTCAACCAATTCCGGTATTACTGGTTTATAAAATCGTAAAATTGGTCTAAAAATTCTGTTTCGGTTGATATGTTGTGTTAATATAATATTGCACCAGATCTGATTTTGTGTGTTCAATCAAGATCAAGTAAAACTTGATCTTGATATGAAGAGGTGACTGCTATGGAGGGTAGAACTGTTGTGTGTGCTGCCACGCGCATCAGCAGCAAAACAGTGCATAATGCATGTTGCTGCTGATTAAAATGACGGCACGGCTAGCAGCTCACTACTTGCATGTTACCGGGTTGGGAGGTGCTGGCCACATGCTCCAGCATGTTGGCTTGGGTTGTGCCACCACAAACGGCACAGCAGCAGTGCATGCAAATGCGCTGCTGCTGCTATCCCCCCGTTTGCTGCTGTTTTGGGGTTGTCCCCTGGTGGCCAAGTGCTCTCAGCACTTGCTTTAACTGGCACTTGGTTTTCAGCCAAGAGCTGATCTGGTGGTGTTAAAATGTGCACAAATCTGGATTTTTTGGGCAGCCCACGTAAAGATGCAATGGGCTAAATTTTGGGCCTGATTGCAGTTGTATGCGATAATTTTTTATCCATAATTTATAAAAAAAATTGCTGCATGTTAGAATATTCTGGAGGCCTAATTAAGTGAGACCGATAACAAATGACTAAAAGAAAATTTTAAAACGTTGGACTTAAAAAACATTGTTGAAAATGAAGGGGTAACTTGTATTTACCAACCTAATCAAAATTTAATTTTGATTGATTGATGCATGATTCTTGTATGTGAATATGCATAGTGTATGGTGCATAAGCCTTTAGACTGTTTAATTGGATTATGTAGTTAAAATGAGGCCTGCATGCCCTACCTTTCTCTATTACCTTCGATGTATTTCTTCTCTCATCTCACTCACCTCGAATGTAACTCAAGGTTTCTTTTCAAATATGTAAAATTAGAAATGTAATTTTCATTTGAATGGTTTAATGTTCAAGAGGACAAGGAAGGAAGGAGAAGGCGAATTACTTGAAGAATCCAAGTTAAATTAAACCTAGGTTGACCTACCGATTCCTCTAGCTTGGGGAATCGTTTTAGTTAAGGCTATGCACAAACATTTATTTTACACTTAGTATGCGTGCTAAGGGTGTATATTATGTCTATAACATGCTAAACAAAATAAAACTAATGATACACACAAAAGAAAAACCATCAATAAAGTATATTAAGTCAAATCGATAAAAGTCTTCCATCACCATGGGTTTAATTAACCCACTGTTCATCGGAACCTTGTTCGCTAAAGCGAAGGGTACACTTCTACTAGTGGGAGGTTAAATTTCATTGGAGTTTTCCTTAATGGTGATGGGTCAACTTAAATGGTGTGTTTTGTTTGTTTGCCACAACGAAGGTTGATAGACGCATCATAGGCATAGTAAAGAAATACACTTGTTGTGTGTATGTGGTGCCATATAGTGTCTATTCTACTGATACCAAGAATCACACTTGACGACAATGGCTTTTGGTATTGAATTGTGTGATTGGTTTGTTGGCTTATTTCGCATTTGAGGTTGGTAGTTGAAGGTATCAACTAGCGTGAATTAAGTTTGTTGGCCTACCTAATCAACCCATTTTGGCTTATTTGCCAAAGTGAAGGTTTGAAATGGGCTAGATGGGATCTCAATCCACTAAGAAAGCCAACGGGCTTTCCCAGGTTAATAGTGAAGGCTATTGGCTTGAGAAAAATAGTAGGAGCAATTATTTAATAAAAGACCTTGTTAAATAATAATAATAAAAATGATAATAACTTTTGTTTTTCTAGATTTGTAGATCCATTAAAATGAGCAATACCAAACTGCGATAAATAATCGAGAAAGAAAATAGGCTTGATATGATGGATCTAACTCGGACTAGTATCCAAATCTTCGAATTGTACTAAAGTCCAAAAAGAAATTGTATATCCTTGATAAGCCTTATCTGGCTGAGCCCGAACTTGATGCCACTTAGGAAACAAATGATACTTACCAAAAGATCCTTGATGATGTTGACAGTGTTCAATGGATTATGCTAGCATCAATGACACATGAGCTGTAAAAGCAGCATGAGAATACGGATGCAAGTGCCATAATTCTGCACCTCAAGGAGCTTTTTCAAGGAAATGCTCATCATGAGAGGTATGAGGTGTCGAGGGCACTGTTTAGGAGCCAAATGACTGAGGGAGCCCAAGTTGGTCCTTATGTGCTCAAGATGATTGGGTACATAGAGAAGCTTGAGACTTTAGGGTTTGTTATAGATGTAGACTTACAAGTGGATTTAATTCTACAGTCACTAACTAACTCTAATTCACCATTAATATTGAACTTCAATATGAACACGATGGTGAAGTCCCTATTAGAGCTTTTAAACATGCTTAGGACTGTGGGGCAGGACTTGAAAAAGTCCAAGCTTTTTTTATTGGTTGCTGCTGTTAGTGTATGCCCTAGGAACCAATTGTGTCGTCAGTTCCAAGGCATTATGTTTTGTATATATGTGTTAATGTATATATTTTGTATATACATTTTCTCTTATCAATAGAAGAAAGTGTTCTTATTTCACATATGGTTTACTTCTTCATTTATATATATGTATTAAATGTGAAATGTCCGGATGATACAAATCTTTAGAAGATCAAAATCATCAAAGTATTCCCTACATATGTAATATTAATTGGGCAATAATATTACATAGTAGGCATGCTGAATGCCTCCGTAGACTATCATGTGATGGTATTAGTATGGGTGATTATAAAAGTTATATCACTAGGGCATTAGCATGGATACACGGTTAGTGCACTGTTTATCGAATATGGCCATTTATGATGAATCACATGGACATTTAAAATGTAGTCAATGATTTATCATAAGATCGTACTAGTGTATTATTAATCCTTAGACCTGAGATATCACGGTTGGATTCTGCATAAACGCATATGGTTCATATGGTGTATAAACACGAGGCTAATCATGCCATGTGTTAATAAGCCAATTTGGCCATGTGTTGTTTATGTGTGAGGACAAGTGATAGTCAAAATGGGATCCATTGACTTGGTATAGATTGATATCAAGTTCCTAGACAAATGTCAAGATACATTGGAAAAGGGAAATCTCCAGCCGAGGTATATAAAATGTTACATGAAAGTTTGTTTCATGGTGACACCTTCCATATATATTGTATTAAAATTAAGATAGGGATTTTGACATACCATGAATCTATTCTTAATTGGGATTAGACAACGGAAGGATTTGATTATACAACGTGTATGATTGTAAAAGGTTTGTTGGAGTATATCTTCATTGTGACTTAGGGGTTATAGAGCATTGCTAGATGCCTACCATGATTAGTGAGAGTTTTGCTCATAAAGAGTTTTGACAAAACATATCGAAATAGACTGTGATATTGGAGAACCTAAGAGGTCACACATAAAAACTAAGGAGAATGGAGAAATAGCCAAAGAGAGTTGACTATCCAAGGTTGGCTAGCACCTGGTAATAAAGTTATTTATATTAATCATTTTCTTTATATTAAATTGGATTTTATAAGGGGTTTTAATTGTAAACAATTAAGGGTTAAATTGTTATGTAAACAATTTAAGAGTTAAATTGTTAATTGTGATTAAATGTTAATCCAATGTTATAATTTAAAGAAGTTTAACAACTTCATAACAATTGTGGAATTGTTTACAAGGATTCCTATATAAAGAAAATGATATATCAATTTTTGTGTAGAGATAAAAAATCTCTAAGAACCCTAAATCTCTCTCTTGGCCAAATTTCTTTTTCCCTTGGTGTGGATACTCTTTTGCTTAATTTCTCTTGAAATTAAGAGTCTCCAAGGTTGCTAAGGGCTTAAGGTAACATGTTCTACCTTACTTATTTCAATTTGATTGATTTTTTTTTTAAAACTATGACTATACTTGTTATAGTATGATATACTTGATTCTCCATGCATCCATCTTTTAGCTGCCAGTAAGGGAAAGGGTAAACGCAAGGGAAAGGCCAAGGCCTATCCCAAGTCCAAACCCAAAGGACGGGATTCTCTTAAGCTTGTGGGTGGCATTGGAAACGGTGGGAAGATAGTCTGCTTCTATTATGGCAAGCCTGGCCATTGGAGGAAGCATTGCAAGGCTTGCCTCGCAAGTAAGAAGAAGTCAGACACTTTGACTTCAGGTATGTACATGACTAAGATTAACTTCTCCCCTTCAACATCTTGGGTCATTAACACGGGATGTGGTACTCACATTTATACTAATGTACAGGGACTAAGATAGAGTAGATTGCTCGCTAAGGGAGAGGTGGACCTACGAGTTGGAAATGGAGCACTCATGGCTGCATTGGCTATAGGATCTTATTGCTTTTCATTGCCTACGGGCTCATTGGTAGAACTTAATAATTGTTAATTTGTACCTTCCACTTCAAGAAACATTATATTGGTATCTGCTTTGGATGATATGGGATATCATTTTGAAATTTCTAATGGATTGATGTCCTTTAGTTTGAATGGCATTCTATATGGAAATGAAAGGTTATATAATAGATTATATGTTCTAGATTTAAACAATAAGGTATTCTCAATATGGAAACAAAGAAAGATAAACATAGCGATCAAACCCAAACATACCTCTAGCATTGTAGATTGGGTAATGTCAATCAGACCCTCATTGTAAAACTTCAAAGGGATGAAGTTTTGGACCCTTTTGACTTTCACTCATTTAAGGTATGCAAGTCATGCCTTTTAGGCAAGATGACCAAGTCGCCTTTCACAAGACAAAGTGAAAGGGCTACTAAATTGTTAGGCATCATCCATAGTGATGTATGTGGTCCACAAACAATTGAAGCCAGAGGTGAGTATTCTTATTTCATCACATTTACTGATGACCTCAATAGATATGGTTATGTCTACAAGCCTTTGATAAATACAAAGAATTTAGAATAAAGTACAAAATATGTTGGGCAAGAGTATTAAAGCTCTTTAGTCAGATTGATGAGGTGAATACTTAAGCTCTAGGTTTTCTGAATACATGAAGGACTGTGGGATAGTTTCATAGCTCACCTCTCCTTATACACCCCAACATAATGGTGTGTTTGGAAGGAGGAATATGACCTTACTTGATATGGTTAGATCCATGATGAGTTTTAGTGATCTACCTGCATCATACTGAGACTCACGTACTAAATCATGTGCCATCAAAGTATGTGGATAAGACTCCATATGAAATGTAGAGCGGGCGAAAGGCCAATTTGTCTTATATGAAGATTTGGGGTTGCAAAGCTTATGTCAAGAAATTGACTTCGAACAAGTTGAGCCCGAAATCTAATAAATGTATTTTAGGGGGGTATCCTTAGGAGACCAAAGGATATTATTTCTACCACCCGGAAGAGTACAAAGTTTTTGTCGCTCGTACTAGTGTCTTCTTAGAAAAAAGGATTTCTCCTAGGAGGTACTAGGGGGAGAAATGTAGAACTCGATAAAGTTGTAGAAGCACAAGATACATTAGACGAAGGACAGGAAGATGTGTCATAAGAAGTGGTTGAACATCATGAGGAGGTTGCTCCATAATCTGTGGATCTAAGTGAACCATCTCAAGTAGCACATGAGCTACGTAGGTTTGGAAGAGTACTTCATGAGCTTGAGAGATATGCTTTTCTTGTGACTCAGCATAATGACGAACTGGTCTACCAAGACAATGAACCCAGAACCTACGAAGACGCTATATTGGATCCATATTTTATTAAATGGCTTGAATCCATGAAATCTAAGATGGACTCCATGTACCAAAACCAGATATGGTCTCTGGTGGATCCACTTGAAGGGATAAAACCCATAGGGTGTAAATGGTTCTTCAAGAAAAAGACTGACATGAATGGCAATGTGCATACCTATAAGGCACGACTGGTTGCTAAAGGTTTCAAACAAATTCATGGTATTGACTATGAAGAAACCTTTTCTCCAGTTGCCATGATTAAGTCTATCTGGATTATGCTTGCAATTGCTGCATATCACAACTATGAAATTTAGCAGATGGATGTCAAAATAGTTTTCCTGAATGGAAACCTTGAAGAGGATGTGTATATAAAACAACCCGACGGTTTTGTTCTTGATAGATAAGCTGATAAGATATGCAAGTTGCAAAGTGTAACGCCTACATGGAGGTACGTAATTTAATTTATGCTCGTATTCCTTTAGTTTATTTTTGCTAAAGTTATTTTGAGAAAATGTGAAGAAAATGCCTTAAACTTCCATTAAGGGTAAAATGGTCTTTTCACTCAGAATTAGTTGAAATTGTGGGGAGTGAAAAGAGATAGAATTTTATTGAGAATGCAATAAAAATGAGGGCATTGTGGTAATTGACTAAGGGACATAGACGGAATTTTAAAGAAAATGCAAGGGAAAAATGGGAAACTATATATAATTTTATGTTATATCAATGATTGAAGAGTGAAACCCTAGCCACTTTTCAACCCATTTTCATGCCACCTTCTCCTCTAAATCCTTTCAATTTCCTCACTTCTTCTTCAAAGGAAATTCATAGATTTTGGGTCTTTTTGATTGGATTTTTAATCCCAAGCATCTTTAGGTAAGATCCTTGCACTAAGAAGTGATTTTTAATTTTTAAAGTGTTGAAATTTGATGGTTTGTGCTCATAGGATTTAAGAGGAAGAGAGTTTGATCAAAGAAGATTCTTAAAGGGTTGGATTGCTCATATCAAAGGTAACTAAATCCTACCCTAAGTATGATTTAAGTTATGTTGTGTAGAGAATTTTCTTTATGCATATATATGTGTTATATGTAGAATTGTTGATGGATTTGGTGTTGAATGATGATTCGAATTTATCCATGAGAAATTGTGTTGGTGTATTTGATACTTGATGATTGTTTGGATGAAATTTGGAAGAATTGAATTGGAAATTTTGGAGTGTGTATTTTGGGCAGATTTGGCATTAATTATGGAGGATTTTATTCCAAATTTTTGGTGGCCTAGAAGAGAGATAGAAGTGTAGCCAAATTAATGTTGATTTGTGCACATGAATTGTTTGATGAAATGTCAAAGAGAAGTGCATGTATGAGTATGATTATGTGTTACTTTGGGATGAGTTTGTAGATGGTAGAGAATGACATATTTTCATTCCATAATGCATAATTGCATTTAAACATGTGAATTTAGAAAGAATTATAAGCATGAAACCATCTACATGCATACATATTCATAAGAGCATGAAAAAGCACTAAAATATGTTAAGAGAAAATAGAAAGAAATGAGCATAGTAAAGATATTCAAATCTGAATTCTTATTTAAAGAAGTGTAAAAAGATAAAAAGAAGAGAAGGTTGTTGCGATGGGAAGCCCGTGAGTGACATAGCCCCAAATGCATGCCGCCTTTAGTGAGCAGCCTCGAAATTTAGAAAGAAGAATTGTACAGTCCGTTAGAAGTGCGTGTGGATGAGGACTGTACCCAGAATTAGAGAATTTACTCACACAGCCAAGGTTCCAAATCCATGCCTCAACCGAGTCCGATCGGCAAGAAAAGAAAGAAAGACAAGAATAGAAAAGAAGGAAAGAATAAAAAAGAAAGAAAGACTAGAAAAGAAAGAAAGAAATATAGAAAAAGAAACAGAAAACAGAATAAGAAAAAATAGAAAAGAAAATGCATAATCTATGCATTTGTGCATTTGCATCATGTATATGCATAATACCATGCTCATTATCATGAGTAGTGAGAAATTAGACAATGGAGAGAAAAACAGAGAGCAAAACCGAGAAAGCATGAGAAAGAATAGAGAAAGAACAGAGAAAGAATAGAGATTAATCGGGAAATGTGATGTAAGGAAAGAAAATTCAGAACTTAAGCAACGGAGAGAGAAGGGTAGCATAGCGGGTTTACTTACTGAGCAATTAGTACTCACTCCATTGTTTTCAATGTTTTTGCAGGTAATAGGTGAGTTGCGGTCGCTCAAAACGTCATGCAGTGGAAGGGTTGGGCTACACTGTCAAGTTGCTATTTTGAATATATTTCGTAAATATTTGTATGTAAAGAAAAATTAAATATGGGCCCATACTTTATTACTCGTTTATATGTGTATTTTCTTATATATATATATTTTAATGAGTTTTACTAATTAATTTACAAATATACTAGCTAGAAAGAAAGTATTACACAAAGGTCTATTGCAAGCTTCAAGGAGCTAGAACATTCATTTTGATGAAGTTGTAAAAGAATTAGGTTTCATTAAGAATGAAGATGAGCCCTATGTTTACAAAAAAGTAAGTGGAAGCATAGTTATATTCTTGGTGTTGTATGTCGATGACATACTTCTCATCGCGAATTGTTAAGTAAAAGACTTGAAATAGTGTAGTCCTTCTCTTAAGTGGTGCAACGTCATGTTGTATTGTTGCTGGAAGTTAAATCTTGACCTTTGATTCAAAGCTGATCCAATGGCCATCATCAAGTCTTTATCACAACAATGAATTCACATTAAAAGGATCCCAATTCCATTGTGTTTTAACTACTGTACTGATTTTCTTTAAAGCTTCTTTGTTAGGCTTATTTGTGGCGATCAAATCTATGTAACCTAGTGTGAGTGAGTGATTAGAGTGTTAGTCATTCAAGTGAGAGGGGTTTTACTCTCAATATCTTAGAGATTCAAGGGAGAGTTCTCTAGGTTGGGTTACAGGAGAGATTTGGTTGTTTGTGAGTGTGAGATCTTTGGATCTTTGTTGTAAACTCTCGATTCTAATTGATTAGTGCAGCGAGCTTCTCTGATTTCGGAGCTCAACGTGGACATAGCCTATACAATCTTGGATAGGTGAACCACGGTAAATCTATGTGTATTGTTGCGGTTATGTTCTTGTGTGTTATTGTCTTGATTGTGTGTTAAAGATTAGGAAGATTTTGTAACAGTGTAATCACAGCATTGGAGATAAGATCTTTTTTTATTTCAGAGTGACAAATTTGTTCAATTGAAAGTCTTACGAAACCTAGAGTTTGTGAACAATTTGGGGCTTTTGTGTCTAGGCGTCTCCTTAGCACTCTAGGGTTCCCAAATCGTAAAATCAAAGGTGAAATTTGTTGTTTTGATATGTTCTTGGAAGTCTAGGGTTTCATTGGGGATATTGAGTCAGAAATCAGAATTGAACATTTAGGGTTCAGTTAGAGTGAATCTTGAAGTTTCTTTAATACACACACAATGTCTACAACTATTAGAATGGAGATTACCCAATACGATGGGAAAATCAACTTCAATAGTTGGAAGAAAAAGATGAAGGCACTACTCTCCCATAATAAGGTGGCCTTGGCTCTAGAGCAGAACGCCAAGAAGTGGCCTAAGGATAAGTTGAAGAAAAAGGCAGAAATCGATGAAGAGGTGTACAACCTAATCATCATGAACTTATTGAACAATGTCCTGTGGAAGGTAGATGGTCTAAAGACTCCTCTGGCCTTGTGGGGTAAACTCAAATCACTTTACGCTTTACAATCTGAACCTAATCTTGCATTTTTAAAGGGTGCATTGTTTTCATATAAGATGGATAGTTCTATGTCATAGAAGACAACTGAGATGAGTTCTTAAAAATGACCTTAATACTTAAGGGGACTAATCAGGAACTTGGAGATACTAGCCTTGCTATTATTTTACTAAATTCTTTAATTGATGATTATTTGGTTGTAAAGAATGCACTACAATACTCAAGGACAGTACCGAGTCTAGATTTTATCATACTTGGCTTAAAAGCTAGGGAACTTGAACTAAATACCCAAAAAAGGAATGGAAGCAATCTATTTGTAAAGAGTAAGGGTGAAACTAGTCAATCTAGTAAAGGAAACTAGTATAATAATGGTCATAGGAACAAGAAAAAGGGGAAAGGAAATAATAGGCCTAAAAGAGAAACCAAAAAATGCTTTTATTGCAATAAAATGGGTCACCTAAAGAAGAATTGCTTTGAGTGGATTAAAAAGCAGAAATAGGGAAATATTAAGAGTAATTTAGCTTCAACTAAAACCTATATAAAAGAGCCCAAAATCCTTACTGTGTCAAAAACTGACTGTGTGCATGAATGGGTGTTAGACTCTAGTTGTTCCTTCCACATGAGCCCTAATAGAAATTAGTTCCAGGATTTTGAACCATATGAGCATGAAACTATTTTTATGGGTAATAATAATGCATATGGGGTTAAGGGAATAAAGAGTATCACACTAAGGCTAACTGGTGGGAAATTAGTCAAATTGACAAAGATTTTACTAATAAAATACATGTACAATAATAAAAGTAAATGGGCCCAAAGATTTTCTTGTATTATGTATGTACATTCTTTGTACAAAAGAGTATCATTTACAAAATGCCATTCAAAATAGGGGACAGTGTGGCTATTGCTCCTCGCTTGCCGACGTCCAACCGACTGCAACATCACCTAGATCTTGCAACCACAAAGGAAAAATAATGGGGTAAGCACAAAATAATGCTCAGTAAGTAAGTCCTCTACTTGTCTATCCCCGTAACTATTTCTCTTAATTCTTTCCTTCCACTATTTCTGTTTCTGTTTCTCTTTCACACAACTTTCTTTTTATTAACCTCTACTATATGTCATAGCCTCATCTTGCCGAAGGCACGGCCGGGTGGAGTTCACATAGCACCAACCCACTCTTCGTGACTTTCGGGTGGAGATCACAAAGCATCAACCCATTTCTCATAACTATCAGGTGGAGATCACAAAGCGTCAACCCGTTTCTCATACCTATTGGGTGGAGATCACAAAGCGTCAACCCATTTCTCATAGCTATCGGGTGGAGATCACAAAGCATCAACCTGTTTCTCATAGCTATCGGGTGGAGATCACAAAGCACGTACCCATTTTTAGTGCTCTTCTCATTCACTCTACTCTAGCACTAGCACTTCTCATTCACTCTACTCTAGCACTAGCACTTCTCATTCTCTCTACTCTTAGAGTAGTTCATTCACAAAGTTTTCTACTCTTTCTTAAGTCACTCCTCAATGCACAATTAATGCATATGGATGGTTCATTTCCCCTAATGCACTTATGAGATGCCAACATGCAATATTGCAAGAATTTAGGCTTGCTACTCATACTCAAACCTCTCTTAGGCATTTCATCAAACAACTCAAGTGCATATAAACACTTTACTATAACAATAGCTCTATTCCTTTCTCTAACCATCCCAAATAGGAGAAAACTCCCTCACATAGCTATAAATCCTGCCAAGGAATAACACTTCTAAAAAGGTTTACTCAAAACCTTCCAAACCTCATCTCAACTACATCTTCTCATCACATATCAACACTTCTCTTAAATGAAGTGTATTCAATCACAACATGGATAATTAATCTCAATTTCATAGCATATAACATGCACATATCATGCATACATAATTGCTATTAAATCTCTACTCAAGAAAGTTCTCAAATCTCAACTTGGGTGGGGATTTACTTACCTTCTAATGGAGAACTCTCACTAGTACTTTCTTTTCCTTTGATTGCTTGACTTTTCTCTACCCTTTAAACAATAAAACCATACAACTTTAATATACAAATAAACACAAAACCTCACATCCAAAGCAAGAATCCTTACCTTAGGATGCCTTAGCTTGATTTTCTACCCCAATCACTCCAAAAAGCCCTCTAAAAATCCTTGAACTAATGAAAGAGGAGTTGAGAGGAAGTAGGAAAGGAGAATGGCGATGGAGAAGAAGAATGAAAGGTTTGCAATGACTTAAATCCTTTTAACTCAACTTATGGGCAAGCATCCCCATATTGCCCTTACTGTTCCTTGGGAATTCCATCTATATCCTTTAATTCATCACAATCACACCCTCACACCAACATATTTTCCATGAAATTTCCTTATATTTTACTCCCCACTTTTCCCACTAATTTGGGGTAGAATGGTCAAATTGCCCTTAGGGAAGAAAATATCTAAACTTCCATAAATTTTTCAGCCAACCTGTTGCCGCGGCGAAGACAATTCCGTCCCCGCGGTGAAACACTCCAGCAGCTCACCGCGGGCTAAAACACCTCTTCGCCACGACGAACCTTCTTCTTCGCCCTGGCGAAGCCTGTAACCCCAAAATTTTGCCAATTCTTCATAATTTCTAGGGCAAACACTTAACCAAACCAATACCTCCATTCAACTAAGTGCCAACCAAACAATATTAATAATAAACTGACTCAAATAAGAGCAAAATAAGAAACATTAGCTTCATACCTCAAGTGGGGCGTTACAGAAATAGTTATTTCCTTTCTATTGTTGATGACTATAGTAGAAAAGTCTAGGTTTTTCTCCTTAAGTCTAAAGACCTGGCCTTAGATAAGTTCAAAGAGTGGAAACTTCTAGTAGAGAATTAGATTGATCATAGAGTTAAAGCATTAAAGACAGACAATGGTTTAGAATTCTACAATACTAAATTTGATAATTCTTGTAGTGAGAATGGTATCCTAATGCATAGGACTACTAGGAAAACCCCTCAGCAAAATACGGTTTCTGGGAGGATGAACAGGACTTTGTTGGAAAAGGGTAGGTGGCTCCTCTTTACCTTTGGCCTGCCGAATACTTTTTAGGGGGAAGCACTAACCACAACAGCCTATTTAGAGAATAAAAGCCCTTCCACAACTATAGATTTGTACTGTCCAAAAGAAAAATGTTCGGGTAGGAGGCCTAATTCGAGTCATTTGAGGATTTTGGGGTGTGCAGCCTACGCACACATTGTAGGAGGAAAATTAGAACCTAGATCTACCAATTTTGTCTTCCTAGGGTACTAAGAGGGAACAAAGGGCCATAGATTATGGGATAGAGAATCTCCAGAGCTCAAAATCATAGTCAGCGGGGATGTTTGTTCAATGAAGGTGTATGCCTATGTAAGAGCACCAATCATGGTGGAGCAGCCCTAAACACCTTTGATACTCCCACAACCTCAACGGAAATTACCCAAATTGAGGTGGAGCCTATTTTCCAACCACCTAACTTAGCCCAGCTAGAAACTAAAGTTGCAACCAAAGCTAAAAAGGGACTAAATGATCCTGTCTAATAAGAAGTAGCTAAACCAGAAGAGACCTCAAAGCCACAACAAGACTTGCAACAATATCAACTTGCAAGGGACAAAGCAAAGAGAGAGGTAAGACCTCCATCAAAGTATTCTTATGCTGATTTAATATACACTGCCTTACTTGTAGGTACTGAAGTGCAAAGGATAGAACTTGAATCCTTTGAAGAAGCTGTCAATTCAAAAGACAAAGGTAAATGGTGGGCAGTAATGAAAGAGGAAATGCATTTTTAGAGGTAAATGGGACTTGGCCCCTTGTTCCTAAACCTGAAAATAAAGGCTAATTCAATGTAAGTGGCTATTTAAGTTAAAAGATGGCATCTCTTACAAGGACCCCCCAGGTATAAAGCTAGGTTAGTAGCCAAAGTTTACACCCAAGAGGAGGGTATAGACTTCAATGAAGTCTTTTCCCTAGTAGTAAAGTATGAGACCACTAGGATGATGCTCTATGTGGTTGCTCACCACAACTTAGAACTGGAGCAACTAGATGTAATCACAACCTTCTTACATGGAAATCTAAAGGAAAAGATATTCATGAGTCAGTCCCCTAGTTTTGTGAATCCTAGAATGCCTAACCATGTATGCCTCTTACACAAGTCCTTGTATGGCCTTAAACAGTCCCCTAGGCAATTGTACAAGAGAGTTGACTCATTTGTTGTAAGCATAGGGTTTACTAGAAGCAATTGTGATAAATGTTTTTATTTCTCTTTGAGTGATAACATGCCCATTTATCTGCTACTCAATGTGGATGATATGCTATTAAGAAGTAAGTCTAGGGATAAAATACTTGAACTAAAGGGTAAACTTAGTTCTGAATTTAGCATGAAAGACTTAGGGGTTGCTAAGAAAATTTTGGGTATGGTTATAAATAGAAATAGAAGGAACTTTGCATTAAAAATACATCAGCATTCATATTTGCCAAAAAAAAATTGGTTGATAAATTTGGTATATCTAGGTCAAAGTTGGTCCTATGCCTTTAGCCAGCCACTTCATGTTGAGTAAAGCACAATGTCCAAACACTGATGCTGAATTGATTAAAATGGAGTTTGTACCTTATGCTAATGTTGTAGGATCTGTTATGTATGCAATGATTAGTATTAGGCATGATTTGTCATTTGCCATACCCATGTTAAGTAGATTTATGTCCAATCCAGGGGTTTAACATTGGACTACTTTAAAATTGGTGATTAAATACATTAACAGTACACTATGGGTTGGATTAGAATATGGAAAAAAGGGTACTTCACTTGATTTGGTTGGTTTTGTAGATTCTAACTTTGCAGGTGATAAAGACACCAGGAAATCCACCACTTCTTATTACTTTTCCCTTGGAGGAAATTGCATAATTTGGAAATCACAAGTGCAACCCATCATGGCTCTCTCATCGATCGAAGTCGAGTACATTGCAGTTGCCGATGTGTTCAAAGAGGCAGTATGGTTAAAGGGAATCTTATCAGAGGCAAATCTGACAGATGGAAAGGTGACAGGCTACTTAGGCAACCAAAGTGTGATCCACTTGAGCAAAAATCTTGTTTGCCACGAAAGAACCAAGCATATGGATGTACGATACCATTTTGTGAGGGACTTGGTGGCTTTGGGTGTAATTGATTTGAAAAAGATTTCTACAGAAGATAATCCAGTCGATATGGGTACAAAGGTAGTCACAACATCCAAATTCAAGATTGTTGTTTGTAACCTAGGGTAGAGCATTAGAGTGATGAGGGACTTGGATTTGAGTGAGCTATACTGATTAATGGTTGCTAGGATGGTTGTTTCAAGTCTTCAAAGTGGAGATTGTTAAGTTAAAGACTTGAAACGATGTAGTCTTTCTCTTAAGTGGTGCAATGTCGTGTTGTATTGTTGCTGGAAGTTAATCTTGACCTTTGATTCAAAACTGATCCAACGGCCATCATCAAGTCTTCATCACAGCAGTGAATTCACATTAAAAGGATCCTAATTCAATCAGGTTTTAACTACTATACTAATTTTCTTTAAAGCTTCTTTCTTAGGCTTATTTGTGGTGATCAAATCTATGTAACATAGTGTGAGTGAGTGATTAGAGAGTCAGTCATTCAAGTGAGAAGGGTTTTGCTCTCAAGATCTTAGAGATTCAAGGGAGAGTTCTCTAGGTTGGGTTACAAGAGGGATTTGGTTGTTTGTAAGCGTGAGATCTTTGGATCTTTGTTGTAAACTCTTGATTCTAATTTATTAGTGCAGCGAGCTCCTCTGATTTTAGAGCTCAACGTGGACGTAGCCTATCCAATCCTAGATAGGTGAACCACGATAAATCAGTGTGCATATTGTTGCGGTTTTGTTCTTGTGTGTTATTGTCTTGATTGTGTGTTAAAGATTAGGAAGATTTCATAATGGGAATGATATACCGAACTTACAATCGGTAGAGACTTAGTTATCCAAGTGCTTTTCCATGAAGGACTTAGGAGAATCAGCTTACATCCTTGGAATAAAGATCTACCCTGATAGATTGCGTAGGTTGCTTGGCTTAAGTCATAGTACATACATGGACAATGTACTGAAGAGATTCTATATGGAAGAATCCAATAAGGGATTTCTTCCGATGTCACATGGTGTCTATCTCTCTAAGGATATGTGTCCTAAAACACATGATAAGAGAGATAGAATGAAAAGGATCCCATATGTGTCAGCAATTGGATCCATCATGTATGCCATGTTGTGTACTCAAATTGATGTCTCATGTGCATTAAGCACTTGTAGTAGATATCAATTGAATCCAGGTGAGCATCATTGGATAGTTGTCAAGAACATCCTTAAGTACTTGAAAATGACTAAGGACATGTTCTTGGTTTATAAAGGGGGAGATGAGCTGATTGTTAAAGGATATAGTGATGCTAGTTTCCAAACAGATAAGAATGATTATCGCTCACAATCCAGGTTTGTATTTTGTCTCAATGGGGGTGTAGTGAGGTGGAAGAGCTCTAAAAGCACTTAGCAGACTCTACAATGGAGGCTGAGTATATCGCATTATCCGATATGACCAAGAAAGCAATTTGGATTAAGAAGTTCATCACCGAACTTGGTGAGGTCTCCCTAATTGTTGATCCAATAGATGTCTATTATGATAACAATGGAGCAATAGCTCAAGAAAAAGAACCACAGTCTCACCAAAAGTCCAGACACATACTTAGACGATTTCATCTCATTAGAGAAATGGTTGAAAGGAAAAATGTGTAGATTAGCAAAGTAAATATCGATGATAATCTTGCTGATCCACTAACGAAGCCTCTGTCGCAGCAGACGTATGAAAAACACTTAAGGTCATTCGGTATTAAATAAATGAATGATTGGCTATAGTGCAAGTGGGAGATTGTTAAAGTAGGTGCCCTAGAGCCAATCCTATTTTGTAAATTGGCTCTTTGGAATCATGTTTTATTATCAATAAAAGCATTCATCTATATCATGTTATCTAATTATATTCGTATAAGAAGATGATATATGTGCTTAGGATGGTAAAATTGTGATGAGAGTATCGAGTGTTTGAAATCTTGATAGTGAGAACCCTGTGAGCACATATGGTGGCCATTCCAAAATGACCATAACCCAAGTATTATCTTGACCAAGGGCACAGATAATACGGTAAGACTATCACAGTGTTGGTGACCCTGTTGAAAGGCAGTGACAGATCTCACTTGTCAAAGTTTTTTGGTGACAACCTGGTGCAACACATGGGTGCTTATTGTAGGCAAGTTCATTGGACTAGCCCACCCGAGGATTCCACATAGATGGTTACTCCAGTGTCGGTGGAGCAAATCCTCCAACGAATGGTAGTACATGTGATCCTTAGACTTGAGATCACTGAAGCGTCTTATGCACTGATTGGTGTAGTTTGACACTAGTCCAACATAGTCCTCTCAAGACTATCAAAACGGTAATGGTTGGCTGCATTGAAAAGTGTATCAAGACTATGGTGGATTAACAGAGGATTCATCACTCGCAGGTACGGGAGAAATTGTCTCACTAAGTAATTTGGTAGATGGCAACGACATTAAACCTATGGCCACAATGGGATTGAGTTGTAGCTTAGTCAAATCTATTCTAGTCGTTGGTCCAATAACTGAATACCAAGATATCAAGGATATCCAAGGTTGACACCACTTCTATGCCTCGGCCTTGATGAGATAATAGATGATGATATGATTGGATTGCACGGTAACTATATCATTGATAGGTAACAGTTTCGCTAAATTTGAATCTATCGGGTGCCCATAATGCTTGGCTAGAGGCCAATCTTGGTTTGTATCTAGTGGGATGACTGATTGATTGTCAATTGTGATGCTATTCACTGTTAATATGATGAGAAGCTTTCGGGGTTGCACAGAAAGAAGACAGATTAAGAATAAAATTCATGAGAGGGGTATTTTCGTCATTTATGATGAAAGGGCATTTTCGTCTTTTAAGATGAAAGGGCATTTTGGTAATCTCACAGTATAATTAAATTTACAAAGGTTGTTGCCCAAATTTAATTTCATATGAAAATTAAATTAGTGAGATTATATATATGTAAATATTTAGTTTATATATATATATAATGGATATTATCCAATATTAAAAGTTATTATTCATATTGATGATGTGAATTCAAATTTGGTCTTTAAATTTGAATTGAAATGCCATGTTTTGGTTGCAAGGGTAATCTATTCTAATATTTCAATTGGAATAGATGGTTATTCCAATTTGGAATAGTGTTTTAGTGTGCACTATTTAAGTGCAACTAAAATTAATTCATTTAAGTGAATGAAATAATATTTCAAAATTAAAAAGAAACCCCAGCCTCCTTTCTCTCTCTCAAAACTGTGAGCCTCCATTGGTGGAGAGTTGGAATTTTTCTATTCTGCAGATTTTTATTCATTTAGTTGAGTGAATTACCTAGCCTAATAGTTCCTCAACGACGTTTGTCCCCTCTTTATGTGGATATCAGGAGTTCATTCCTAACTTGGAGTAGGAGTGAATCCATCAATCGGAGGAGCCTCCAAACGTTGGTATGACATTAAACTTAGTTTAAATATGTTTTTGATTAAATTGATGTAGGTCCATAATTGGATCATTGGTTTTATGTTTTTGTGATCGAAAAGTTTTATATTTCCACTGCATAAATGATCCAAAACCAACAAGAAGGTGATGAAAATATATATCCTTGCTTAGCAATCTCTTCAATAGACATAGTAGACAAGCTCTACCAACCTTTTTTGGACCACTGGCAATTTTACAACCTTGTGTGGACAACTTTAGGATTGATTTCACGCAAGAAAAATATCTTAACAAGCAGATAAAAACCCCTCGTACTAAGTGATCTAATCAGAAAATGTTTACACAACCGAGGAAAAGTGCAGACATTTTGCAATATGTTAAGACTAGGGAAATGGAAAACATATTTACCATATGTTAGGACATGTGTAAACTAGAGTGATGTGTCTTAAACAACTTAGTGCAGCATCAAAATAAATGTGCACACATATTTTAATAAGTTGATAAAAAACCTTACACTTCCTCCTCTACATTCAGCAACCCATAGTATACATTAATAGTAGCCAAATCAAAAGCAATTTCTCTACTCTAACCCTTGTTTTTCCATTTGTCCTTTAGAGCATTGGCATAGAATTCCATCACCATCGAAACCACATAGCTGGGCTCTACAGAACTTGTCCCAACCAAAGTGGCAATTTCATCCATCAATCTAAGAAAATTTATCTCACCAAAATCAATCCCCCTCTCCTCTATAAAGGTCTCTTTGCTTCATAGCTACTTCAAATGTTCCTTTGCGACCACCCTAAAGAACCTAGCATCATGAAGTTGTATGCTCTTTCCTTTACTCTTATCCCTCTCCTCTTTCCTTCCGTTTTGGAGCTATATCACCAACATGAATTCCACAAAATACACAATCCACAAAAAACATTTTCAATCAAAAGCAAACTACAAGCAGTCTAGTACTCAACCTAGCTTCACCAAATTCAACCTCAACACTAAAAAATTTTCCACATTCAACACAAGTCACAAATCTCCACAATCAATTCAAGCAAAAAAGCCACAACATCATAAAAATTAGCAAAACGTGTAATGGAGCACTTACTTGTGGTCAATCCTAAGACTAATTGTCCTTTGATGAAAGGATTTCAACCAAAATGAAAAACCCCAAATTGGAAACCCGACCCAGGTTGTGACCTGGTCAAGGGGTTGGTTCGCAGTTGGGTGGTTCGACCGACAGGTTTGCTGGTGACGCCAACATGAAACCCTAGTTTCAACTTAACAAACTTACCCCTAAAAATTACCCCCCAGTCCCTATAGGTTTGAAATCCAACAAACACTCCTACGAGCTAGCAGGAAGCCCTAGCTACCGCAATTGCAATCCACCCTAGATTAGCCAACGCTAGATAAACCACCACCAAGCCACACCAATATCCTAATCCACCACAAATCACCACCATCCGCCAAAACAAAACACACTACAAACCAAGGGAACATCGCAAAGAGGAGATGAAGGTTGAACGGGCAAAAAGGACCACATGGCGGCGATGCAGAGGTGGAGGTGGAGTGGACTACAACCTGGTCAAAGATTAGAAGACTCGAAGGAGGGAAGTGAAGAATTGAAGATTGAATCGTGTGGCCAGTGGTTAGGGAGGAATAAGGTTTAATTATGGATTTTAGTAACTTGGTTAGTCACCAATCCGGTTGAACTAGGTTCGATGCTATTAGTCAGTTCAAACCCAGGTCAATCCGGGCCAATGGCAAACTAGGTTAGGGTGTCCTCGGACAAGAGAAAAAGTTGGTTCCCAGTCAACGATCGGTTTGATTGAACTAGTTGAACCAGTTGATCCGTTTTGGGTTTTAAAACATGGTTACAATTATGCATTAAACACCAAATAGTTTAATAGAATATATGATCTTCATATTTTTTTTAAATGAGAGTTTACACAGAAAAATGGGTATCCTCATACTATGATGTTTTGTATATATATATTTTTAAGTATTTTAAACATTTATCATAGACCATACCTAGCGGACACATTACGGGCTATACAGTAGAGAGCAGGATTGTAAACTATAAAGAAAGGAATCTAAACATAGATGTAGAAAGCATTTTCAGTGAGCGGGTTCAAAACATATGAGTTAGGGTTTCAAAATATCAAGCAATTAACCAATTATCAAAATTAAACCAAATCCCCAAATCTCTACAACTTGGGTTTCATCAATTCTTTAAAACCATTTAAAATTAACTCAATAACTAACCAAAATTGATTAACACTACTTAAAACAACAATAATTAACCCATACCTCAACATAAACAAGATTAAATCAAAACCACATCAAAAATAGGATTTAATCTTCCAATTTCAAACCCATTTATTAAACTCAACAAAAACTCATAGTTTATGATCTTTATCAATTAAGAATGCTAAAAGAAAAAAATTTTAAGTTAAAAAAAACAATGAGCATCATCTTACTTGTAATTCAAAGAGAGTAGCCTTTCTTGAGTATCCAACCAAAAGAAATAAATAATATAAGGAAAATGAAAGGAAAAACAAGAGAGAAAAGTTTAAAAAGTTTAATTAATAATTCATTTTTGGGGGTCAACATGAATTTAGGTGGTCAAAATGGTAAATTCAATAAAACATAAGGTTTTTTTTTTTTTTTTAAAAGTGAGTGGGTTCAATTAAACCTAAGGGCGTAGCCAAAAACTCATTTTAGGGGGGTCAAAAGTTGATTAAACTTAATAATATAATTGTAAATAAACTTATAATAAATAATATATAGGGTATAAGTTATACAAAAATATGGATATTTATTTATAATGTCCTATAATTAATAATTTATGATTATGTTCGACGATATGGAATAAGTTTATAATACTTTAACGAGTGTAAACAAAACAAAGAAAATTACTAATGAACAAGTTATTAAGCCAACACAAATAGCAATACCTCCAAATAAACTATAGTAAAATTTCTACTAATAAAATATTTAAAGATTTATTTAGCTTTTGTAAAGTATATAACTTTTATTGTAAGTTCACTTTTATGTTTCGACCCCTAAAATAATACATCAAAATACATATTTTTTATATTTATGTTTTGTCCTAACTTCAATATTTTGTATAACCCATGTGTGGGTAGTAGTAGGTGGATGATAAATTGAAGATAGTGTAGATAAGTATGTGGCCTTAGGTTCGATTCTCCATTTGAGCATCCGCAATTTAAGTGGGGGAAAAACGGCGGGGGGCGGGGGGGGGGGGGGGGGGGGGGTGGTGGGGGGTGTGGTTAAGGGAGGTGGGGGGGGGGTGGGGGGTTGTTGTTGGGAGGGGAGGAGGGAGAGAGATATATGTAAGTGTGTGTGGTGTATATATATATATAATATATATATATATTAATTCATTATATAATTTATTAAATGTATTTGTGGGATTTTTTTTTGTAAAAACTAAAATATTAATTTGATATATTTGATTAATTTAAAGTTAATTATGTAACGCCCACTCAAGGTATATAGCTTTATTTTTGCCTAATACCCCCCTAGTGAATTTTGTAAAGTTATCTTGAACAAGTGTGAAGAAAATTCCTAAACCTTCATTAGGGGTAAAATGGTCTTTCACTCATAATTAGTTGAAAAAGTGGGGGAGTGAAAAGAAATAGAATAACATGGAGAAGATAATAAAAAGAGAGGCATTTTGTAATTGACTAAGGGATATAGATGGAATTTTTAGAAAGTGCAAGGGTAAAATGGGAATCTATATATATTATTTTTGATATTAAGAGTTGAAGAAGAGAAACCCTAGCCACTTACCCTCCATTCAAGCCATTCTCTACCCAAAGTCTCAAATTTCTTCATTAAATTTCCAAGGAAATTCATAGGATTTGGCTAACTTTTGATAGATTTTCAATCCTAAGCATCCAAAGGTAAGATTCTTGCATCAAGAAGTGAGATTAAATTTAAAGTTTTGAATTTAATTTAGATTGTATATGCTTAGGGTTTGAGAATGAGAGAATTCTACTAAGAGAGAGTATAGTGTGTGGAGATGCTCAAATTCAAGGTAAGTAAACCTAATTTGAACCTTAATTTGAGTAAGACTTGTGTGAATGAATTTTTTGGCCATGTTTGTATGTGATGGGATGAGAGAATTATGGGCATTTTTTATGTTATTGATGTATAAATTTAGCATGAGAGATAGTGTATGGTTATGTGATGATTTTGTGAAGTTGTGGAAGATTTTGTGTTGAGATTTTTGGATGTGGAGAAGTGAGAAATTCGGCCAGGTTTGTACTCAATTTAGTGAGTTTTTGGTTCACAATTTGGTTGAATTAGAAAGTTGTGGAAGTGTAGCCAACATGGTAGTGCATGTGCATATGAAGTTGATGAAAATCCTAAGGAAAATTTACCATGGTTTCTTGTCAAATCCGTGAGCTTCTAAGTGATTTTTGAGCATCTTACCTATCGAACTAGGTTGAGACCTAAACATAAAAATTGCAGCCCTTTATCTAAGCTTTAAAATTAGATGAAGATCATAGCAATCCGATGTGTATAGCTCTGATATGCTTCTTGAATATGACTTGCGCGAATGACTAATCGAAGTACCTCCAATTTATAGTTATTTTTAGTCTAATAATCTATGATGATTTCAAGTATGGGAATGTTGTTGGTAGGGAATACTAGTTCCATAATGATATCTTTATATGCCATAATGCATTCTCACATTCTCACATTTGCATTTAGAAAGAATAGCAAGAATGCGATATTTCCATGCACATACACATAATGAGACATTAAAGAACAAAGGAAAGGAGAGTTGGATGATTGTAGAGAATTCTTTTATGCATTTATATGCTTATATATGAAGATGTTGAGGAATGAATATTGAATGATGGTTAGAATTTATCCATGAGAAGTAGTGTTTGTGTACTTGATGTTGATGAGGTTTGGATGAATTGTGGAAGAATTGGAGTAGAGAATTTATGGGTGTGAATCCTGGACAGGTTTGACGTTAATCTTGGTGTGTTTTATTCCAAATTTTGGTGGCTTAGAAGAGAGTAGAAATGTAGCCAAATTAGAGTTGATGTGTGCATATAAATTGTTTGATGAAATGTCAAAGAGAGCACATACATGATTATGATTATTTGATATCTTGAGATGAGTTGGTAGATGGTTAGAGAATGACATATTCACATTCCATATGCATTATTGCATCAAACATGTGAATTTAGAAAGAATAATAAGCATGAGCCCCTAATACATGCATAATACCATAAGAGCATTAAAGAGCAATAATGAACATTAAGTTAAAGAACAAATAGAAAGAATGAGAAATATTAAAGAAGTTCAAATCTGAAAATATCTAAAGAAGTGTAAAAAGATAAAAGAAGAGAAGGTTGTTGCAATAGGGAACCCGTGAGTGACATAGCCCCACATGCACGCCGCCTTTTGTAAGCGGCCTCAGAATTCAGAAAAAGAATTGTATGGTCCGTTAGAAGTGCATGTGGATGAGGGACTGTACCTAGAATAGAGAATACACTCACACGGCCAGGGTTCCAAATCATGCCTTAACCGAGTCCGATCGGCAAGAAAGAATAGGAAAGAAGAAAAGAAAAATAAAGAATAAAAGAAAAGAAAAGAAAGAAAGAAAAGAAAGAAAGAAAAAGAAAAAAAAAGAAAGAAAAAAAAAGAAAGAAGAAGAAGTACAGAAAAAGAAACAGGAAACAGAATAAGAAAAAAATAGAAAAAAAACACTTTTAGCATTTGTGCATTTGCATCAATATGCATGATACCATGCTATTATCATGAGTAGTGAGAAATTAGAATAGAGAAAGAATAGAGAAGAAAGGAGAAAACAGAGAAAGAATAGAGAAAGAACAGAGAAGATAGAGAAGTGTGAAGTAAGGAAAGAAATTCAGAATTTAAGCAACGGAGAGAGAATGGTAGCATAGCGGGTTCTTTACTACGAGCGATTAGTGTTCCCCCTGTTGTTTTCAATGTGTTTTGCAGGTAGTGAGGAGGAATGCGGGTGCTTGCAACGTCAGAAGCGAAAGGGTTTGGCAACACTGTCAAGAGAAAGAAGAGAAAAACAGCGAAGAGATGTAGAGAAAACAAAGAAAGAATAGAGAAAGAATAGAGAAAGAACAAAAAGAAAGAAGAGAAAGAATAGAGAAAGAACAGAGAAGAAAGAACAGAGAAGAATAGAGAAGTGTGATGTAAGGAAAGAAAATCAGAATTTAAGCAACGGAGAGAGAAGGATAATATAGTGGGGACTTACTGAACGATTAGTGCTCACCCCATTGTTTTCAATGTTTTTGCAGGTATTAGAGGAGAATGCGGTCGCTTGCAACGTCAAGAAGCGGAAGGGTTTGGCGAAATCGTCGAGTTACGTTTTGTGACTTTATATATTATATAAGATTGTATATAAGAAACAAAAAATTAGATATGGGTCCATATTCTTACTCATCTGTGTAATATAATATTTTTCTTGTAATATTGTTTATTTTCTGAGTATATTAGCTAGAGAGAAAGTATTACAAATATATTATATAATTTTTCAAAGTCAAGGAGGGTCAACTGCACCTCCTTGACCCCCCTCCCTTGCCTCTTATTGAACCCAATGTTGTAAGTGGTTGCGTGTCTGAATCTAGACAAACAATGTTTCACATGATAGCACCACAATATGGATATCTATCATAAGCTCGTAACCAATCCTAATTGTTAAAAATATGTATTTTTCAGGTATAAATCATTTTTCCATATATATAAATGGAAAAATGATTTATACCTGAAAAATAACATATTTTTAACAATTAGGAAATTGGTTATTGACAACAGCCATTTAATAATTAAGCTAACACTTCTAGCATTAATAATGTTATTCACACAATATAAACATAAATAGAAATATGCAAGCAAATATATTGACTAGCGATCGAAGAAGCCATAAGACTTATGATTTTCATTCAAAACAATTTTATTCAGTTAAAAAAAATTTAAGCTAATTAATTAAACTTATCTCCAAAGCAGTCGCAGACACAATTGAACTACAAACGCCCAATTTATGATTTAATAAATGAAACGCAATTATTGTGTACAGAGACGCATAACTTCATAAATTATAAGTAAAATTGTGACCATATTTGTTCAATGATGATCTTGTTTCCATTACATATCTCTAACAACTAAAATCCGTATATTCAAAAACATAATAATAGTTAACAAACTAATACCATATTTATCAATTAATACTTGACTAAAAAATTTAATTGTGAAATATTGACAATAAACAACATTGCACAGAATTAATTAAATATGTCCTTTTACATTTTAATGGTGAATTTAGTCAGTACATGGGTGTTATATATATATAAAGCTCCTGCCCCCACTTTGATATGGTTATTTGCTAGGGTCACTCTTAAACTTCTTATACATAATGTTAAACTTTTGTATTTTACTTTCACGTGTAAATTAACTTTAAATGTAAATTTATTTATATAATGTTTAATTCCATTTTTCAGTTGCTTATGTTTTTTTTCGACTAGATTAGCTCTATAAATTGAAAATGTTATTTATGGCAACTTGCAAAGGAGACTCCACAATGACGAAGAGATTTTCATGAAAAACACTGCCAATGTACTATTTGTATTGGAAATTCATATTATTTAGCCCAAGGTGGAAAGTATCTCACAAAATAACCAAACCCAATTTTCCTAATTTAAAGGATGAAATGCCCCCATTCACATTTCTTTAACTTCTTCTCCATAACCCTCTAACTCATTTTTCATAACTATAATCTTTACCGAATTATTACATTTTTTTATTTCTAGAGGTGAATTGTGTGAATTTTATTGAGATCTTAGGTGATTAAAAGATTGACAAAATATATGTTATTTTTATTGAGTTCTTGGAATATAATCATTGCAGTGTGCCAACATGGTGTGTTGACTTAAGGACTACTAATCATATCACAACAGACCAAAATAATCTTCTTTCAAGAATAATTACCGAGGCGATGCTCATCTTCAAGTGGAAAATAAACAATGTATTCCAGTAACTCCACGGCTCTCTTTTCTCTCACTTTAATAATAAACTGTTGCATCTTAAAAACAAGTGTGTGTGCCTCAAATTACTAAATATTTCTCAAATAACCAAAGATAACAATATCATAGTAGAGTTTTGTTGAATGTTGTGTGTATAAAGGACAAAACCACCAAGCCATTATGCTCCAAGGCATACTTAAGGATGTTTATATCAACTACATTCTAGGTTTTTTTTGCTTCTCAGGATCTGTAATATTATGATGTACTTTTTTCATTTCAAGAATCTACAATGCTTTTGACTCTAGCTCTTATTCTCCATCATTGCCTCATTTCTATACTCATTTTGCTCAAGTGAAGTTACAACTTTTGTCAGCTTCCTCTAAGATACTGTTGTCTAGTTCTCATAATTGTGATGCATAATAGTACTGTAATGCTTTGGCATGCAAGGCCTGGTCATCAATTTAAAGACCTTGACTTTTGTTTAAAAAACTTCATGTAGATTGTGGAACGGTGGATTAAATGCCCTTTTGAAGCTTGCCAATTTGACAAAATGCAACAAATATATTTTCACTGTCTGCTTCTAAAGCTGTTCTTCACTTGATTTATTCATTATGATCTGTAGGGGGCCTGCCCTAGTTGCTCCTAAAGAAGGTTTCAATATTACATAATTAAAAGATGATTTCAGCGGATATGCATCGGTTTATCCGTTAAAATTTAAGTTAAAACCTTCGATGCTTTAGCTCAATTCCGCTTTGTTGAGAAACAATTTAAGACAAAACTCAGATGTTTGCAACTCACTAGGAGGGGAATTTGATCATTTTGATAAGTATCCGAAACAGCATAGAATTTAGTCATACATCCTTGCCCTTATACCCACTAGCAAAATGAATAGTATAAAGGTAGCAAAATGAGTGATTATAGAGGAAGCATAGGGCTGTTATTGAGTTAGTTGAACTCTTCTAGCTCATTCTGGCATGCCTGTAATTATAGGTTGAATGCGTTTAGTAATTCGATTAATTGCTAAATAGACTCTCCTTGGGTACATTTGAACTTTTAGTCTCCCTTTCAACAACTATTTCACAGTGAACCAAATTATACAAGTCTTAAAATTTTTCGATGCAGTTCGTACCCATTTATCAGACCATATCAAAAGCACAAATTCTTTTATCAAGGAAGTGTGTGTTCATTGGTTATAGTCTTTTGCATAAAGGATATTAGTGTTTGTCAACTTTTAGTAGAATCTTTTTAGGCAAACATGTCAAATTTAATGAGACATATTTTCCATTCAAATCTAGATTTCTTCATGTGAAGCATAGACAGAAACCATGGAAAATCTAGAAAGAATTTAGTGTTTGTGTATTTCTTTTCTTAATTGAATGAATTACAAGTCAACTCTTCAATCTTTTATACAAACAGTACATTTACAGTTGAGAGAGTGAAGAAAGTAAGTGGAGAGTGATGAAGTTGTATTTTACAAGAAGGTGTGAAACGACACCATTTCTTGACACTTACAACTAGTGCTTAAGTTTTACAGATTTGACACTTCAGTACTTCAGCTTTGCAAAACCAGCATTGGACAACATTCCCCTTAAACAGAACTTCCTCTGTTTCTGTCTAGTCCGAAACTGCTACACGAAATCAAATCAAATCCCTTATGTGACCTTTGTTTCTACAAGCTTCATTGTAACCAAGTAGCACAACCTTTTGCAAACTTCAACTTCATTTTTAAGACAACATTTTGCAAATTTATTGTAACTAAATAGCATTCCACGAAATTCATTTTATCATAGCATTTTGCAAACTTCATTCAGCAAAAATCATTGCAAACAACAACTCTTCTACAAGCCAAAATAGCACTCCTACAACGTCTTCATACTTCTGCAAATTAAACACAACTTTAGCACTTCTGCAAACTAAACAACACTTCATTTTATCACAACATTTTTCAAACTTTAAGCAAAAAATTATTGCAAACAACAGCTATTTTGCAAGCCAAAATTGCACTCCTACAACTTCTTAATACTTGTACAAACTAAACACCACTTTAGCACTTCTACAAACTAAACAACACTTCTATAGCTTCTGTAAGCTAACCAGCACTTCTGCAAACTTTATTGCTGTCAGCAAACTTCATTCAACTAATCAGTGCTTTGCTATTTCTACAATTTCATAAATTCTGCACATTCCACATAATCCAACAAATTTTGTAAATCTACAACCATAAATTTGCAATAGCACAAGTAAGAACTGCCAAAACAAACATAAAACTTGACGAAAGAATAGCAACTACAATTCCTTTGTATATGCTGCCAAACAAAACCTGCAATTTTCTTGATATTTAGCACACTCCACACTACATCACTACATCATTTTGACACCTTTCAATACCTACCAACACACCAAAACCACAGTTTATGGCAGTATGCCAGAACTTTATCATTTAGTCAAATTAGTTATAGTGCATTAGCACTCTATTACATTGACTATTGTAAACTCCAACTACACATAAGCTCATATATTGCAAATAAACCATATACATGGCGCATTTAATTTTGGACAGAAAGCAAATTCCTTGTAGTCTATTCTTCAGTACTTACTTCAACCACAGTTAATTTCTGTTTGAGCTCACGAAATTGAGTAATAGATAGTGCTTTAGTCAAAATACCTACAATTTGTAGTTTAGAAGGCACATATTGAACAATAACCCTCTTGGCAAGCACTTGATCTCTAATGTAATGAGCATCAATTTCAATGTGCTTGGTTCTTGCATGAAATACAGGATTGGAAGCCAATGCACCAACACTCACATTATCACACCATATAACAGGGACAGATTTCAAAACTAAGCCAAGTTTTGAGAAAACACTGTCCAGCCATGCTATTTCAGTAGAAGTGTTAGCTAAGGCTATGTATTCTGCTTTAGTTGAAGATAATGCCACTACCTTTTGCTTGCAGGAGCTCTATTGAACAAGATTAGGGCCTAAGTAGACACAATAGCCACTTGTAGATCTTCTATCATCTAAATTACTACCCCAATTTGCATTAGCATAAAAGTCTACACACAAGGTGGCCATTTGTCTAAATTGTAACCCTTGGTATTGAGTTCTTTTGATATATCTTAACACCCTCTTGCACGCTTGCCATTGGAGAGTAATGGGAGCTTGAAGAAACTGACTAAGCTTTTAATAGGATAGTTTAGATCAGGTCTTGTCAAGGTTAAGCATTACAGGGCACCAACAATGCTTCTATAAAGACTAGGGTCTTGAAAAGCTTCACTGTCATGTACAAAAAGTTTGGTTCCCACAGCTATTGGAGTAGGACAAGGATGAGCATCCATCATGCCTGTTTTTATGAGGAGATCACCAATGTATTTGGTTTGTTTAAGATGGACACCTCAAGCTAATCTTGTTACTTCAAGACCAATGAAGTATTTCACAAGACCAAGGATTTTGAGAGCAAATTGGTCACTTAAATCCTTGACAAGCTATTGAATAAAGGAGCTGCTAAATCCAGTGATGAGAATATCATCAACATAAACCAAAATATAAGTCACCTGAGAGGCTTCTTTGCAAATAAAAAGGCTTGAATCCGAGATAGAATTGAGAAACCCTTTATCCAAGAGAGCTTGTTTCAGCTTATCACACCAAGCCCTTGGTGCTTGTTTGAGCCCATAAAGTGCTTTATTCAGTGTACACACATGAGAGGGAAGCTGAGTATGTTCAAAGCCTTCAAGTTGCCTCACGTAAATAGTTTCAAGAAGAATTTCATTCAAGAAAGCATTGTTTACATCCATTTGTTGGATATCCCATTGATATGTAACATGTTTGTGTATGCCTTAGGAACCAATCATGTTGTCGGTTTCAGGGCATTATATCTTGTAAATACTCTTTTGAGAATGGAAGAAAGAGTTATGATTTCACATGTTGTTTACTGCTTCATTTATACTATTTATAATGCATGTGAAATGTTCGGATGATACAGATCGTTAGAAGATCAAATCATCGAAGCATTCCCTATGTAAGTAATGTTAATTAGGCAATAACATTGCATAGCAAGCATGCTAAATGCCTTCTTGAATAGCATGTGATGGTATTAGTGTGGGTGATTATAAAAGGTATATCACTAGGGCATTAGCATGGATAAAAGGTTGCTGAATTGTTTATCGAATATGACCAATTACGATGAATTACATGGATATTTAGAATGCGGTCAATGATACATCGTAGGATAGTACTAGCGTACCACTAATCCTTAGACCTGAGACATCATGATTGGACTCAACATAGGATGCATATGATTCATATGGTGTATATACATGAGACTAGTCATGTCTTGGGTAAGAAGCCAGTTTGATCAAATGTTATTCATGTGTGAGGACAAGTGATGGTCAAGATGGGATCCGTTGACTCGAAATAGTTTGGTCTCGAGTTCCCAAATGAATGTCAATAAATATTGAAAAAAGGAAATCTCTAGCCAAAGTACAAAATAGTCATATGAAAAGGAGTTTCATGATGACACGTTCCATTGTATTGATTGATGATTCAAACAAAGATTAAGTTAAGTGTTTTGGCATACCATGAACCTATACTTAATCGGGATTAGACGATGGAGGGATTTTACTACATCAAATGTATGATCGGGAAAAAGGTTTATTGGAGTTTAACTTCATCGTGGCTTAGGAGTTATGAAGCATTGCTAGATGTCTACCATGATTGGCGGGAGTTTCGATTATAAGGAGTTATGACGATACATATTAGATTGTGATATTGGGCCCACAGCTAGGTTACAGTGAACCTAAGTGGTCACTCCTAAAAACCAAGTATGAGAAGACAGAGTAATACATATCGTTAAAGGTTAACGATGTTCAAATGTAAACGTGTGCATCTGAATTTATGTATTGGTGAGAAATGATTACTCATGGGAGGCTAGCACATACCAAGGGTAATAAGGTAATTTGGTCATTATTGGATTAGATTCAATGATGGACTAAAATATATTATTGAATTGGATTCAATAATGGGTTAAATATTAAACGGGATTATTTTATATGCTTTGATTATAAATTTGTTTAAATCAAGGATTTAATATTAAAGAGTTATGTTAAATTGAAATTGTTTCAAGGACATAGGATCAATAATGATTTACTATTAAGAGTTAATATTAAATTCAAATTATTTCAAGGACTTGAAAATAATATTGAATTTGTATTAAGTGTTAATATAGGATTCATATTAATTCAAGGACTTGAGAACAATTTCAAATTATAGAAAAAAGGTCCTTGTATATAAATAAGTGATATTCCCAAATTTAATCTAATTTTTCATTTGATTGAAATCCTCTCTCTTGAGCTCTCATGGCCGGCTCTCTCTTCTTCATTTTGAGGTGGACTTTACTTTGAGGATTTTCATCAAATTTGTTGAAGATCTTGAACTTCTTTTCAAGATGCAAAAGTTGTAAAGCATAAAAGGTAACAATTTCACCCTTTTTAGCTTCAATAACATGTCATATGACCTTATACCACGTTTTACACCAATTTTACCCTTTCTAAGCATGAATTCTTTCATATGCTATCAAAGCGATGTTAGATCTATGCTTATATGTTCAATTTTTGGTGAAAAATTGAATCAAAGTTGTTGAAGAACAATAAGGGTAAATCAATTTTTTTTGCAAATATGTGTTATGGTGTATTTTGATGCAAGTGATCATGGATATGTGATGCTCATGGTAGATAACATGTATATATATGAAGTTTTCTGTTTTTGAAACAAAGAATTTCATGTTAGGGTTTGGTTATGTACATGTATGATGAGTTGTTGTACTATAGATGCAATTTCATGATTTTGGATAATTGTTGTCCTTGGTTGTTACATGTATGTGCTAGATCCACAATTTGATGCAAAAATTTGATGATTATAGCATGGGATTGAATTCGGCATACACTTGATGTGTGCATCAATTTTATTGAATGCAAGATTCATGGATACAATATTTGATATCATGGATAATTGATGCATGTAAATGAATTGTGTTGTGAATACAATTTTAATAATGAAATTATGCACTTTTGCCATGATTTTCATGTTGAATAAGGCATGTTTTAATGGTGATTAGTGCATGTCTTAGTGGTGATTCATTCATGAGTTGTTTATGTGTAGAAAACATGATTAATGGAGATTAGTGTATATGTTTTCTATATGAATTATCCTTGAAATTTGTGTGACAGTTGAATGCATGGATGATGCATACCAATTGCAAAATTCGGCCATGTTTGATGTTGATCAAATAATGCATGAATGGTGTTAAGGTGATGGCATGTTGATTAAGTTGATTAATATGAATGATGTGTAATTAGAGATATGAATTAGGATAATGATGATTTATTAACTAAACCATGGCTGATGGGTGGTTAATGCCTTTAATCATTTCATTTAATTTGATTAACAAATGAGATTAAAGTGCATTAAATGTTAGGGTGTTGAAATGTCACTAATGCCCTTTTAGTTAATTATGACATATTTATATGTAATTGTTGCATATCATATATATTGCAACAAGCATAAAAGATAATTTGCCTTAAAGAGTTAAGGGTAAAATTGTCTTTGTGCTAAAAACATGAAAAGGTAGTGTGAACATAATTTAATTGTTAATTATGTCTTTGATAAGATTACTTAGATTAATCATTAATGTATATTAATATGCCATGTGATAAGATAAGCATAAATTTACTCTTACCAACTTTTCATTGCCAAATATTGGTTGTATAATTGCTTATTTAATGTAAGTATTACATTATCCCCTAAAGTTTAATAAAGTTTTATTAATCATTATTAATGGGCAATTTATTAAATATAATTGATATATGGGTTATATTAACATAGTGCATATTTGTTATGTTTGATAACATATGATGCCATATTGAAGCATGTAATATGCTTGTATGATTTATGCATAGAAATTATGCCATTGTTTATAGTTAAGTTTTAATATTTATATGAAGTATTGAAACTTAATTTTATGGCATGACATTTAGTTTTAGGTTTGTAGTTTAGGGTTTATGTTTTATATTTAGTTGATACATATGGTAGATATGTATAGGGTAGATATTAAAACATTAACCTAAAACAAAACCTAATCTTTAAAATCTCCCTAAGGAATAATATTAAGTCCATGCCTTTCATTATGGGCCAATTAATTCTTTGGCATAAAAATTAGAGATGCCAAGATTTCTATTATGTGAGGGATGCTAATTTTATGACATGGAATTAATTGTCTTAGTTTTTGGATAGAAATTTCCATTGTACCCAAGATTTCTATTATGTGAGGATATAATGAGAATTCTATTTTAAGAAAGCATAATGGGTTAGATTTAACTAGTCTAGGGTACCAAGATTTCTATTATGTGAGGTATCCAAAACTAGAGGCAAGGAAATGAATCATAGCTTATATGGTGATATAAAAGGAAATAGTTTCCTACTTATTGAATTTAATGGACCAAGAATTCTATTATATGAGGTTTATTAAATTTGATAAGAATTTGATTCCCCACTCGAAATTTATTCTAACGAAAATTTAGAATCGTCATTTAGGGGAGTATGAGATTCGAAAAAAATAGTGGGAGCTAATTAGATTAGCATTAAAGGTTTAAATTTACAAGACACTGATAAAATGTTTTAATTTCTTATAGCCTTTTTACAATAGTTGTTGTGAGATATTTAGTTGAAAATGAGAAATGATCTTCTTTGGAGGATTTTAGATGACAACAAGTTGGTCGGACCAAATTTCAAAGTTGGTTAAGGAACCTGAGAATTGTCCTTAACTTTGAAAAGGCAGCTTACGTTATGGAAGCATCCCTTCCACTCTCTATAGTTTCAGCTGCCAAACCAGAAGAGAGATAAACTTTCAATAAGGGGCAAGAAGATGTTTTTGTTGCTTCTTTGAGTAAGAATAAGAAGAAGTAATGGAAACCAAAGAAAGGTCCAAAAGTTAGACCACAGAAAAAGGTTTCAAAAAGGGATGAAACCAAGGCTGAGAAGGCCAAAGATAAAGGGTTGGGTTTCCAATGTAAGAAAGATGGACATTCAAAGAGGATTCGTCCTCTATATCTCGAGAGCTTAAGAAAGCTTGAGTAGGTATGTTTCATTCTTATGTTATAGAATTTGAATTAAGTGCTAATTCAAATGATCATTCTGGGATATTAGATTTAGTTACTACATCTCACATTTGTGTTTGATTACAGGCACTATAGAATAGTTCTGCATTGTCAAAAGATGAAAATATTTTGAAGATGACAAATGGAGCAAAAGTTGTGGCCAAGACAATAAGGACTTGCCATTTGACATTGCCACCAAAAGTTGTGGCCAAGACAATAGGGACTTGCTATTTGACATTGCCATCAGGACACATTTTATATTTGTATATAATTTTGTTTTTGCCAAAGTGACCAAAAATATCATTTCTGTTTCTGTTTTATGTAAATCTGGTTACAAAATATAGTTTAATGGAAATGAATATCTAATTTATTTTGGAAATAAATTAGTTGGCAAAGTTATTAATACAAATGGTTTGTATGTTGAAAAATTGAACGATCATAACATAATTAATACCATTACTAATAAAAGAACTCAAAATCAAATAAATCTTAAATTACTTTGGCATCATCGATTAGGTCATATCGGAGATAAAAGGATAATCAGGTTCGAAGCAAATGGGCTTTTAAGCCTATTGGGTTCAGAACCTTATTTGACTTGTGAATCTTGTCTTCAAAGAAAAATGACCAAATGTCCCTTTAAGAGTAAAGGGGAAAGATCCAAAGAATTGTTGGATTTAATACATTCAGATGTATGCGGATCATTTAGTGAAATGGCTCGAGAAGGTTTTTAATACTTCATTACCTTTACCGACAATTATTCTAGGTACGGGTACATATATTTGATGAAATACAAATCTAAATCCTTTGAAAAGTTCAGAGAGTTCAAGAATGAAGTAGAGAAACTAACCAAAAGGAGTATTAAGATTCTACGATCAAATTGTGGTGGTGAATACTTGTGTACGGAATTTTGAGATTTTTTTTTTTAAAAAGATAATGGTATAATATCCCAGTTGACTCCTCCAAATACACTGTAAAAAACGGTGTGTTAGAAAGGAGGATCCATACTTTATTAGATATGGTACGGTCGATGGTGACTTTCACTAACTTGCCAATGGCATTATGGGGATTTGCCCTTGTTACCGCTGTGCACATTCTGAATAGGGCACCATCTAAATCTATCGAGAAGACACCAAATGAGATTTGGTATGGTAAACCTCTTAGTCTCAAATGTATGAGAATTTGGGGGTGTCCAACTTATGTCAAAATTTTTGAGATAGATAAGTTAGACACTAGATTTGAGAAAGGTCGTTTTATTGGATATCCTAAAGACATATTAGGATATTATTTTCACTTCCATTTTGATCAAAGAGTTTCAATCAGTAAAAACGCACATTCAATGAGGTGTGGGAATAAAAAAATTGTGCTCCAGGAAGAGTTTGGGAAGCTTCAAACTGATAGTACTTAGATAGATGGTCCCTCTCAAGAAATCGCAATGTCTAAAATATCGGTCCCTGTTTGTCAATCCTCTAGAGTATCTTGACCTTTGGAAAGATATGGATATCTTCATGAGGAGATTTTTTGAATCTATTATGATTGGAGAAGTCAGTCATAGGCATGATCCTAGAACCTATGAAGAAGCGATATTAGATATCAATTCTGGTAAATGGCTAGAAGCTATGAATTCTGAGATAATTCCATGCATGCTAATCAAGTATGGATTCTCATTGATCCTTTAGGAGGAATAGTTCCTATTGGATGTAAGTGTGTCTTCAAGAGAAAGATTGGCAAAGATGGAAAGGTATAGACCTACAAAGCTGGATTGGTTGTGAAAGGTTATACTCAAAAAAAGGGTTGGATTATGATAAAACGTTTTCACCAGTCGCTATGCTTAAATCAATCAGAATTATGTTAACCATGGTTGCACACTATCATTATAAGATATGATAAGTGGATATCAAAACAGTGTTTCTCAATGGATTCATTGAGGAAAATATCTACATGCAACAGCCGTAGGTTTTGTATCCAATTCTGAAAGAAATAAGGTGTGCAAGTTGCATAGGTCCATTTATGGGTTAAAATAAGCTTCAAGAAGCTGTAACATCTGGTTTGATGAAACAATCAAATCGTTTGGATTCATGAAGAATCTAGATGAACCTTCTGTTTATAAATGGACAAAGGATCATACCATAATATTTCCCATGTTGTATGTAGATGACATACTACTGATGGGAAATGACATTGGAATGATAACCAAAGTTAAGTTGTGGTTATCCAAAACTTTCTCCATGAAAGACTTAAGAGAAGTGACCTATATCCTTGGAACTTGTATCTATAGAGATAAAGCAAAATGATTAATAGGCTTATCCTAAAGAATGTATATAGAAAAGATGTTGAAACGGTTCAGCATGTAAGACTCCAAAAAGGGTTTTTTGCCTGCAGTCACTGAATTCATCTTTCAAAAGATATGAGTCCTAAGACTGATTAGGAGTGTGAGCAGATGCGTGGGATACCTTATGATTCAGCTATAGGTAGTCTCATGTATGCTATGTTATGTACTAGGCTTGACATAGCATATGATGTAAGTGTTACGAGCATATATCAGTCCGACCTAAGGGAGAAGCACTAGTCTATTGTTAAAAAAATCTTTAAGTACTTAAGAAGAACTAAGGATTTAATCCTCAGTCACGGAGATTCAGAATTAAAGATTTAGGGATACTTGAACTCTGTTTTTTAATCAGACGTGGATGATAAAAAGTCTACATTTGGTTTCATTTTCATATGTAATGGAGGAGCAGTCAGTTGGAAAAGTTCCAAACAATTGACGATTATCAATTCCACTACAAAAACAAAATATATTGCTACTTTAGAAGCAGAAAAGGAAGCGATCTGGATGCGCAAGTTCTTAACTGAACTTGTGTGGTTCCAATATAAAGGTTATCCGATAACCTTGTATTGTGACAATACTGGTGTTATTGTACAAGCAAATGAACCAAGGGCACACTAGTAGTCCAAACATATTCAACGTAAATATCATTTTTTTAAGAGAATTCGTTCGAACTAGAGAAATTTAGGTGTAGTAGACACCTTCCCCTGAATATGCAGCTGACCCACTACTAGAGTGATGACACAAAAATAGTTTGACCATTATTTTGAGAAGATGGATATTAGATACCATAGTGATTGGTGCTAGTGCAAGTGGGAGATTTGTTAGTGTATGCCCTAAGAACCAATCATGTTGTCGATTTTAGGGCATTATATCTTGTAAATACTCTTTTCATAATGGCAGAAAGAGTTACGATTTTACATGTTGTTTACTACTTCATTTATACTATTTATAATACATGTGAAATATCCGGAGGATACGGATCTTTAAAAGATCAAATCATTGAAGCATTCCCTACATAAGTAATGTTAATTAGGCAATAACATTGCATAGTAGGCATGCTGAATGCCTCCTTGAATATTATCTGATGGTATTAGTGTGGGTGATTATAAGAGGTATATCACTTAGGCATTAGCATGGATAAAATGTTGGTAAACTGTTTATCAAATATGACCAATTACGATGAATCACATAGACATTTAGAATGTAGTCAATGATACATTGTAAGATCGTACTAGTACACCACTAATCCTTAGACCTAAGAGATCACGGTTAGACCCGACATAGGATGCATATGATTCATATGGTGTATATACACAAGACTAGTCATGTCTTGTGTCAGAAGCCGGTTTGATCATATGTTATTTATGTGCGAGGACAAGTGATGGTCAAGATGAGATCCGTTGACTAGAAATAGTTTAGTCTCGAGTTCCCAAACGAATGCCAATAAATATTGAAAAAAAAGAAATCTCTGGCCAAAGTACAAAACAGTCATATGAAAAGAAGTTTTATGATGACACGTTCCATTGTTTTTATTGATAATTCGGATAAAGATTAAGTTAAGGGTTTTGACATACTATGAACCTATATTTAATTGGGATTAGATGACAAAGAGATTTTTCTACATAAAACGTACGATCGGGAAAAAGGTTTATTGGAGTTTAACTTCATTGTGGCCTAGGGGTTATGGAGAATTGCTAGATGCCTACCATGATCGGTAGGAGTTTCGATCATAAAGAGTTATGATAAAACATATCAGATTGTGATATTGGGCCCACGACTAGCTTACAGTGAACCTAAGTGGTCACACCGAAAAACTAAGTATGAGAAGAGAGAGTAATACATATTGTTAAAACGATTTTCAGATGTAAACATGTGTATCCAAATTTACGTAATGGTAAGAAATGATTACTCATGGGAAGCTAGCACTTACCAAGGGTAATAAGGTAATTTGGTCATTATTGGATTAGATTGATTTACTAAAATATAATATTGAATTGGATTCAATAATGGGTTAAATATTAAACGGGATTATTTAATATGTCTTAATTATAAATTTGTTTTAATCAAGGATTTAATATTAAAGAGTTACTATCAAATTGAAATTGCTTCAAGGACTTAGGATCAATAATGATTTAATATTAAGAGTCAATATTAAATTGAAATTATTTCAAGGACTTGAAAATAATATTGAATTTGTATTAAGTGTTAATATATGATTCATATTAATTCAAGGACTTGAGAACAATTTCAAATTATAGAAAAATGGTCCTTGTATATAAATAAGAGATATTCCCAAATGTAATCTAATTTTTCATTTGATTGAAAATCTCTCTCTTCAGCTCTCATAGTCGGCTCTCTCTTCTTCATTTTGGGGTGGACTTTACTTTGAGGATTTTCATCAAATTTGTTGAAGATCTTGAACTCTTTTTCAAGTTACAAAAGTTGTAAAACATAAAAGGTAACAATTTCCCCTTTTTAGTTTCAATAACATGTCATTTGACCTTATACCATGTTTTACACCATTTTTACCCGTTATAAGCATGAATTCTTTCATAACAGCAAGAGTGAATATAATCCTAATGGTTACAGGCTTTATAACTAGGCTGAATGTCTCGAAATAGTTAAGACAATGGGTTTGTTGAAACCCTTTAGCAACCAGCCTAGCTTTATACCTCTGAAGGGAACCATCAGCATGAAATTTAGTTCTAAACACCCACTTATTACAAACCACATGCATATCAGAAGATAATGGAACTAAAGTCCATGTATTATTCTTAATTAAGGCATTAAACTCACATTACATAGCATTTTTCCACTCTAGACTACAAAGAGCTTCCTTAACTGAGGATGGTTCAAGAAAGGCAGCAGGCTGACTTGTCAATAACATTGCACTTTTCTTTTTGAACACACCATTTTTTGCTCCAATTATCATAGGATGTGAATTCATAGGCACTTGAGAACTAGAAGAAAGTGCAGGAAACTATGATGAACTGAGATCAGTTTCAGGAGGACAAGATGATATGGTAATGAGTTGGTTATAAGAAGTCAACTTCAGGTGGACAGGGTAGGTGAGAGGTTAAGTGAGCATAATTACTAGAGGAAGAGGGTGCAGGTTGTATGTTTGGAGATAGTGAAGAGGAGGTTTTATTTGGTATCGGTTCAAATGGAGTTATTCTAGCTGCTACTGGTCGAGATGATGAATGCTCAAGGTTATTTGTGAACTGTGTATTTGTAGGTAAAATAGGAAAAACTAAAACCGATGCAAGTTGATTGGATGCAGGATGTGATGAAGAAGAAACAAGTATAACAAATGTTGAAGAAGAATTTTGCTTACCTCTTGCTATTATGTGAGGACTGGACTAAGGATAGGGCTCTGTAGGAAAGTCTTCATGAGATGGACTATTATCAAACTTAAGGGAAACAAAAGGAAAAACGGTGTTTGAGAAGCTTGTAGAAGATACTACAAGATTACTTGACACTTTTGCACTTGTGTTTGAAAGGAAGGGACTGAAATTGTTGGTAAAAGGAAACTTATTTTCATCAAACTTGACACATTTGGTGTGATGAATACTTTTCCGTCAGAATTAAGAAATTTAAAACCTTTATGGACTAAACTATAGCCAACAAAGACACATTTGGAAGAATGAAAACTGAACTTTTGTTTATTAAAATCCCTTAAATAAGGAAAACAAGCACAACCAAACACTTTGAGTGTAGAATAAAGAGGTGTGTGACAAAAAAGAACTTGATATGGAGATACATAACTTAAAAGCAGTAGAGGGCATTCTGTTGATTAAGAAGATAACATTTTCAAATGCAAACCATCAAAAATGCAAAGGCATGGATGCATGTGCAAGCAATATGAGACATGTTTCAACTACATGTCTATGTTTGCATTCACTTTGACCATTTTGTTGATGCACATAGGAACATGAGTGTCTATATTAGATTCTAGCTGAAGTGAGATAAGGGATTAAGCCTATGTACTCACCCCCCTTGATCAGATTGTAGACATTTAAGCTTATAACCAAACTGTCTTTTAACAAGATGATGAAACCTAATAAACACTGATCTTACCTCAGCTTTTGTTCTTAAAGGAAATAGTCATGTGAACCTACTAAAATCATCAATAAATTGAACGTCATACTTAAAACCTTCTAATGAAGCAAAAGAAGAAGGGCCCTAAATGTCACTATGTATAAGAGCAAGAGGTTGAGTTCCTCTTGACACTGAAATGGGAAAACTATTCCTATGCATTTTTCCTAACTGACATGCATCACAAAAGGACTTTTGTAATTTGGAACATAACTCGCTATCAACATGACTCATAATCTTATGAAAAGCATCAAAATGAAGGCGTCTTAGTCTATTGTGCCAAAGCAAACTTGTATTGTCTCTATCATTGGTAACTTGACATACTAAAGGAGAACATGGAGATGTATTGTTAACAACATATTTATCATAGTAATTAGTACTGAGGTATTTCGGATCATACATGGAATGAGTATAACATGATGCAGAAGAAGCACAATCAAAACAATTTTGGGAAATTAAATCAATTTTGCTTTTATTGATGAGTAAATTGTCTCTACAAGTACTGGTATTACAAGAGCTATAATATGACTGTTTACACTTTTCTTTGCAATCTAAAGTTTCAGACATATTATTTGATATCAAGTCATTATTAAAATCTAGATTACAATTTGAGGGACTAGACATTGTTGAAGAAACACATGACACAAAATTATTACTAGAGAAATTGCTAGGAACAATAGATTGTAATGATAGATTGGACGAACACTCAATTGATAAAGTCTAGCTTTAAGTCCTCCCTGCAATAGCACTTTCCTTATAGCCTGATCTTTAACTATGCAGCAATCAGAAGTAAATTCAACTACTACATTGTTATCTTTGGTAAATTTAGATATGCTAAGAAGATTTTTGGTAATCCAAGGTACACATAGAACATTCTTTAACTAAAGACATTTATTTTGTAAGGAACTAGGCAAGGAAGTAAATCCAATATGAGAAATGTTTAAGAACTCACCACTTCCAACTTGTAACTGATCAATTCCCTCATAGTTTCTACTATTGTTCAGCTGGTTCAAATCTAATGTCACATGGTCAATGGCACTAGAATCCATATACCATGTTGGATCTAGTAAGGGTGTTAAGCAAGAGGCCACAGAGGCTATAGGGTGACCGTATGATGTTGGATGTGAAGCAAAATTAGCTTGGGGCACTGAATACTGTTGCTGACTAAGGACATTATTAGGGAAGTTTAGTGAGGCAGTGAGTTGGTGATGATGGCAAGGACTACCAAAATGACCTTGTGATTGAGTAAAAGAAGGCCCAATCTATCCATTAAAAAGGACTTGATTTAGATGTCCAGAGGTGCCACCATTATAAGAATTTGGCCCTTGATTAGAGAAGTTGCGACTCCCATTGAACTGTCTAGGAACTGTAGTGTTGTAACCACCAATCTATCCATTGAACTGTCCAGAAACTACAGTGTTGTAACCACTAATCTGCCCGTTGAACTGTCCAAGAACTGCAATGTTGTAACCGTAACCACCAATCTGCCCAAAAGAAAATCCATTACCACCTTGTTGTCCAGAGTTGACAAAGTTCCCACTACTATTGAACTATCCTGAAAGCCCAAACTGTCCAGAATGTCCACCATTAAATTGACTAGAGGTTCTAATTTTTCTAGAATTTCCAAATTGCAGAGAAATACCAGTGTACATAGGATTGTATCTATGGTAGCATTGGACTGCTATGTGTCCAATTTTCCTACACAGTTGACATATAGGCTTTCCTCTCCCATTGCCTCTACCTCTACCTCTTCCAATAAAACCAAATGAAGGACGATAGTTAACAAATGAAGTCTCTACCAAATTCATAAGAGGAGCAAAGGAAAACTGATTGGCTTTGGCATGTCGACATGTACCATTCCAACTCAGATGTTGAGGAAATGGAGCACTATTCATGGGGTTAAGGTTGTGGGAGTTGTTATTAGTAGGATTTGGAAAGTTGGAGAGCTTATGGCAACGTGAGGAGCTATTACATTGGATGTATTACCAGAATGGGGCAACTGATGAACTTGATTGCTAGTAGTAGCAATGTTAACTGAACCTCCATGGAAATCTAACGAATTGAATTTTTCCAACCGCAATCCATGCTTTTGAAGTAGAAATTGGGCTTCTTATAAGGTGACTGTATCAAACTTTGATTCAATTTTGGAGGTTAGGTTGACTATAGTGGCGTCAAATTCAGGCCCAAGGCCATCCAAGATGAAGTGAAGAAGGTCTTCGTCAGAGACAACTTGACCACTTGCGAATAAACTCTCAGCTATACTCTTCATTTTCTTAACATAATCACTGATATTAAGGTTCCCTTTCTATGTGTTTTGAAGCAAATTTTTTAGGTGCAGTGCTCTAGCCTTGGAGTCATTAAGAAACTCATGTTAGTGTGCAAACCAAATCTTTGTTGCAAACTTGCACTTTGATACATTTTCAAACATACACTCAGAAATTGAAGCTAAAAGCCAAGTTACTAAAAATTTATCCCTGCGTTTCCAAGCAACATACGCAGGATTGATTTTCTGTGTAACAATTCTATCATTTGCTCTAGGTTCTTTTGTAGTTGAGGAATTTTCAACATCACAATCAATTAAAGACGCAAGACAAGAAATTGGACCTGTTAAATGGTCTTCAAGGTCGTGCGCACCTATGGCGATGAGAACTTGAGATCGCCAAACCTGTAGTTGTCGCGATAGTTGTCTCTAGTTAACTAACTAACCAATTGGAGACTCCGAGGAAAGGCTGAAGAGAACGAATTGGTAAAGCTGTAGCTCCTCTCTCCATGTTGTTCAGATCTTGATTAAAGCTGGAATTAGAAGCCATTGACGCAAGTCTCGGGGCTCTGATACCATGTGAAACATGGATAAAAACCGTGAAAAATTTAGAAAGAATTTAGTGTTTGTGTATTTCTTTTCTTAATTAAATGACTTACAAGTCAATTCTTCACTCTCTCATACAAACAATACATTTACAATTGGGAGAGAGTGAAGACAGTAAGTGGAGAGTGACGAAGTTGTATTTTACAAGAAGTTGTGAAACGACACCGTTTCTTGATACGTACAAACTAGTCCTTAAGTTTTACAAATTTGACACTTCCGTACTTCAGCTTTGCAAAACTAGCACTGGATAGCACTTCAATCTGTCAATGCTTCCGCTATACCTTCAACAGAAGTCGGTGTTCCCAACACCACTTCTCCTTTGGTCATTGCCTACTATTTCTTTTCCCGTAGCTGATAGTGCTGATGGTTTAGTCAAGAGATTCAAAGTTTTCGATTGGACTCAGAGATAGAGAGGAGAAAAGGAGGGAAAAAAAAGAAGAAGAGAAAGGAAGAAGAAGAAAAGAAAAAGGAGAAGAGAAGGAGAAATGGGTTTCGGCTGAGAAGAAGAGTGGAAGAGGAAGAGAGAGAGAGAGTGAGGTGATCTAACTAGAGGAGAAAGAAATTTTAGCAAACCTTCAAACCCAAGCTTGGATTCAGAAGAGAAGGGTGCTTGAGGTTGCTACCAATTTTCGGCTGAGCAGATTTGTGAGTGGAATAGTATTGCATAAAAATTCATGTGAAATGGGTTGATTATGAATTGTGCTTGGTTGACTTATTTGATGATATTTTTAGTTTATGAGGAAGATTATCTATTTTAGTTACATAAGTAATTAACATGCAAATGAGTGATATGAAGACTTTGATTTTCGGCTAAATGAGGGTGCATATGTATTGGGTAATTAGTATGAGTGTATTGGTGTAGTGTAGAATCTTTTTGCTTGAATGGGGAAACCGAACTGTTGAGTGGTGAAATTGATTTTCTTGAGTTGTAGTGTCGGCAGTCATGTGGTTTTTCTTTTAATTTTTGGTTAATAGTTCATTTTCATGCATATTTATATGATGATTATGTGTACTATGGTGCCGTAAAATATATTATGGGTTTTGTGAAATAATTTGGTCGGTGAAATGGTAAGGTGAAATGCTTTTATTTGACTCTAAAATATAAAGTTTTGTCTCCTTGGAATGGTGTATTTATTTATAAAGGAACAAGGCCTTAAACTTGTAACTAAATGTGGGTTGCTATGGAGTGTTGTTTGTTTCGGTTAACTGAGGAATAAAGAAAGAAGAAAATGTTAAAATGGGTGCCGAATTTGGAAGTGGGAAGAGGTGGTTTCTGGTTAGTGTATTTTGAATGATTGTTGTTTAATACCCATTTTTTTTTTTTTTTTTTTTAAATTGTGTGATTGTGAATTGGAAAAAGTGTTTTGTAAAAAGTGAAATTGGTTGATGGATGTTAAAATATTGACTTGCTAGAAGTTTATTTTGCATTGTGCTCATCGTTATTTTGAAGAAATACTAGCTATGTTAAGTTGCTGGAAATTTTGGGGAAGAGATGTTGCTTGGGTACAAAATTAGATTTTATTGGTGGGCTGGCCTATCTATAATGAGGCCAATTATTTAAATTTTGGGTTTAATTGTTTAAGTGGATTGGCCAGAGATAATAAGGCCTAATTATTTGGTTTGAGTAATTAAATTATTAAAGGAATAGAATAATGGGCTTGATGGTGTGGATGAGTTTAAATTGGTTAAGTGGACCGACCTATTGTTAATGAGGCCTAAATTGTGAAGAATTTGTGGGCTTAATAGAGTTGATGGGCTTAATTAAAATAGTGGGTTAATTGTGTTGGTGGGTTTACTTAATTGGTGGACTTAATTGAAATAAAAAGGTCAGATTATATTGTTTGAGTTTTAAGTGAATAATTAAAAAGGGACTAAACTGTCAGTTCTGAAACATGTTTGGAAATTGTAATTCCACCATTGGATGTGATTTTTGAATATTATGTCATATATGTATGATTTATAAGCACATATGTGATATGTTCGTGACTTATATGTTACTTGAGATTATCATGAGATGCATGACTTTTGCATTTCAATTTTCAATGCATTAAAATTACTTCATTTTCTTTCCAAATTATGTTAGTAAAATGATTATTATTTTTATATTAAAAACATGCTATTGCTCATTGTTTTGCCGGAATTTTGAAGAGTGGAAATGCTTGATTAATGGGAGTTTAGTGCTTTGATAAATATATAAATGAGTTTTACTTCTTTTTAATTAGGCAATTGGTAAGGAAAGGAAATACATTGAGAAAAGTTGTGAGACTATGTTTGAATTAATGTGACTATTTGTTAGATGTTGCCTTAAAAATGTTGATCAATTTACATTTGAAGAAGTTTTATTGTTACTAAATGAGGGTAGTGTTGTTTGCATTGGGTGGAGATGAATTCTGATGTGGATGACAAGTAGTTGAAATGAGAAATGAAAAATGTGTCGAAATTGTTGGCTTTGGAGAAACATTATGAAATTACATGTTTACCCATTTTCTTTGCATAAAGTATTATGATTTTGAAGTATGACTTTTATAAAGAAAAGCATAAGTTTTATGAAGTTACATGCTTACGCATTTACATTGCATCAAGTATTATGATTTTTAAGCATGTATTTCATAAAGAAGAAAAGCATAAGTTTTATGAGAAAAAAATGATAAAGATCATTATAAAGATAGAAGTGGTTTTCAAACCACCAACTAGCACTCATAACAGCGCCGGCCGCCCCCCCAACACCATCCCCCCAACAACACAAACATATTTAGATTGATTCCACCTATAACGATGTAGGATTCCGCCAAGTGTGATTGGTTATTTGCTGGCCCTAGCGAGGCATGATTCTATTGGGTCGAAGGCCTGAGCATGTAGGATTCCACCAAGCAGGATTTGGTTGTGTCGGACTCAAGCATGCGAATTCCATTAGGTTCAAAGGCTTGAGCGGTGTTTAGCCTAGCAGGATGGATTTAGTGTTTCAACCCGCACGATGTTAGATCTTGCCGGGTTGGACATATTTCTTAGGGACTAGTTATGGTGAGAGTTTTCAGTGATTAATATCAGAATCCATTTTTCAATTAAGAACAGAAAATAATTTTCAGTATTTAACGGTAAAGCAGTATTCAACTTAGAGTTTTTCAGTATTAGTAATATCTCCAATATTTAATTTAAAGTTTAGTTTTCAGTATTTAGAAATTAGATATCAATGCATAGTTTTCAAAAATCAATTTTCAGTTTCATATCATCAAAATCGTTATCATTTATTAATACTAGTTTCATGAGACTAATTCAAACATTTGAAAAATGATTTTAGTAATGTTGTTTTAAAGGCGTGAGAAATTTGAGATGCATGAGTATTAATTTGTAAACATGGATATTGGTTGTACGTTCTAAAATGTCATTCCAGAAGAGAGCTTGAGAAAGATAAACTAAAGTTTCTAGAGAGAATACAAAAGAAACAGAATTTCATAGCATGTTCTAAGTTTTTGCAGCAGTTAAAACAAATCAAGCAGAAACTTAGAACATGCTATGAAGAAAATTGTGGCTATTAAGATGAACTCATATCAGTAGAACAAGAGGCCTCTGTATAGCTTGAATTTCCCTCACTTTTAGTCATTACAAAAATAGTGAGATTACCTTTTAACTCGTGAAACTGAGCAGCAGACAATGCTTTAGTCAAAACATCTGCAATTTGCAGTTTTGAAGGAACATACTGAACAACTATTTGTTTTGACAAAACCTAATCTCTGATGTAATGAGCATCGACTTCGATATGTTTTGTTCTTGCATGAAAAACAGGATTTGCTACCAAGGCTCCTGCACTTACATTATCACACTATATCAGTGGAACATTAAGCATTTTCAAAGCCAATTCTAAAAATACACTTTGTAGCCAAGCAATTTCAATGGCTGTGTGGGTAAGGCTCTATACTCAGCTTCAGTAGAACTAAAGGCAACAACTTTTTGCTTGCAAGAGCTCCACTGTATCATATTAGGTCCTAGGTAAATGCAGTAACCATTTGTTGACCTTCTGTCATCCAAATTACTTCCCCAATCCGCATCTACATAGCATTCAACACTAAGGAGGCTGTTGGTTTAAATTGTAGACCATGATACTGTGTTCCCTTAATGAATCTGAGCACTCTCTTGTAGGCTTGCCACTTGAGCTTTGTTGGTGCTAGAAGGAACTGACTAAGTTTATTAACACAGAAACTTATGTTAGGTCTGGTTAATGTTAAATATTGTAATGCTCCTACTGTACTTCTATAGAGACTAGGATCCTCAAACAAAGGACTATTGATGGAGAAAAGTTTTGTGCCAATAGTCATTGGAATTGGATAGGCATGTGCTTCAAGCATTCTTGTCTTGGTAAGCAGATCAACAACATACTTTGTTTGCCAGAGGTGAATTCCCTAAGATGTTCTAGTGGCTTCTAACCCCAAAAAGTATTTGATTGATCCAAGTGCTTTCAGGGAGACATTAAAGTTCAAGTCTTGAACAAGTTGGAGAATGAATGAATGGTTGGATCCATTGATGAGAATATCATCTACATAGATGAGAATATAGGTTACTTGATCCCCATTTTTAAGTATGAAGAGGCTGGAATCAGATATGGAATTCTGAAATCCTTTGGTCAAGAGTGCCTCTTTCAATTTGTCAAACCAAGCTCTACGAGCTTGTTTAAGACCATAAAGGGCCTTATTGAGCTTGAATACGTGAGATGGAAATTAAGGACACTCAAATCCTTTCAGTTGCTTCATAAACATGGTCTCATTCAGAGTGCCATTAAGAAAGGCATTATTGACATGAATTTGTTATATGTCTCAATTATGGGTGACAGCTAGTGTAAGTACAATTTTGATGGTTGAAGGTTTGATAATTAGGCTAAAAGTTTCAAAGAAATCCAAGCCACATGTATGTTGAAAACCTTTTCCAACTTACCTAGCCTTGTACTTTTGTAAGGTCCCATCACCATGAAATTTAACTATAAAAACCCACTTGTTCCTAACAATGTTCGTATCAGAACTTAGGCACTAATATTGATGTATTGTTCTTGACAAGAGCATCATACTCACTTTGCATAGCTTCTTGCAAAGCTTTACTAGCTAAAACCTCTTGAATTGTAGAAGGTTCAAGCTGAATCTCTGTATTTCTAGAAGTGATAAGGGTAGTTCTCATGTTACTAGCTGCCTTTGCTCTAGTAATCATAGGATGTTGATTCTTAACACATTCAGAACCAATAGATAGAGTAGGAAATTGTGAAGGATCTAAATCAACTACAAGTGAGCATGTGGGAAGTTTGTGAGTGATATGTGGGGATGATGTGTTTGGAAAGTGAGAAGGTCTATGTCAACTACAAGAGAAGGATTAGGTAAAGCTGTGGATGGGATAGATGAGTTTAATAAAGGTGAGGAAACTGAATTTGGAGTATATTCAGAACTGAAATTGTTACAAACCAAGGCAAGAGTTAGATTTGGAGAACAAGAGGGTGAGATTGGAGTTACCTTGCCAATTGTTGGAGTAGGACTTAGTTGAGAACAGTTTTCTGTAAGAGCAACTATGGCAGGAGCTATATCATTTGAAGGTAAGTTATGCAATGTATGAACAAAAGCAAATTGAGCAGGGTTATTCTGAGTAGATGAAGGCTGAGTTGGCAGATTGGATTTGGACTGTGAATAATGACTAGAGAAGTTACAATTTTCAACAAATGGAAACTCTTCTTTATGAAACCTAACATTAGGAGTGATCAACAACTTTCCAGTGGGACTTAAACACTTAAAACGCTTATGCACAAGGCTATAAGCTATGAAGACACATTTCAAAGTGTGGAAGCTAAACTTATGTTTATTAAAGTCTCCAATATGAGGAAAACATGCACATCCAAAAAATTTGACCAGAGGATAAAGGGGTGATCTATGAAACAATGTTTGATAAGGTGACACAAATTGTTAAACAGATGAAGGCATTCTGTTGATTAAAAATATTGCAATTTCAAAGGCACACCACCAAAAATGCAATGGCATGAATGCATGGGCAAGTAGTGTTAAACCTGTTTCAACAACATGCCTATCCTTTCACTTCTTCCATTTTTGGAATGAACATATGCACATGAATGCCTAAACATAATGCCATTTTGTTCAAGATATGGAATTAGACCTTTATACTCACCACCTTGATCGGATTACAAGCATTTTAGTTTGTAACCAAATTGTCTTTCTACCAAATGATGAAATTTAATGAAAACTAAATGAGTTTTAGTTCTTAGAGGAAAAAGCCAAGTGAACCTACTGAAATCATCTACAAACTGGACATAGTATCTATATCCTTCAAATGAGACCATAGGAGCAGGTCCCCAAAGATCACTATGTATTAAATCCAAAGGTTCAGTAGCTCTAGATGAAAAGGAGGGAAAACTATTTTTGTGCAACTTTCCAAGTTGATAAGCATCACAAAACAACATGGAGTGAGGAATTTTTTACTTTGCTAAAGGATCACTATTAATTTGACTTATAATCTGACTGAAAACTTCAATATGAGGATGACCAAGTCTTTTGTGCCAAGTTAAATTCTTTTCTAAACTCTAATTAGTTTGAATGTTCAATGCTAGTGTAGATGCAGGACTTAAATCAAAATCATGAGCAAATGTAGGATTTAAATCAGAACTAGATGTGAAATACGTATCAGCCTTTAGGTTAGATTCACACAATGCATTATTCAAAAAAAGATAACTCAATAGAAGAATCAACATACGGATGATCCGAAATTTTATTCTGAGCACAAGAATTATTACACATACTCAAATGAGACTTACAATTGACATTAAGATTCTCATAATTATTAGAGTCTCCTAACAGAGACTTATTACACAAAAATGAACTTGAATAGATTTTACTAGGCTAAGATTGTAAGGCACACACAAAAGATTTAACACCAACTAAGATAGACCGATCATTAGATTTTGCAGGATAGTTAGAGGCAAGATTCAACTGATATAGTCCTGCTTTAAGCTCTCCCTGTAGAAGGACTATTTTGGTAACCTTGTCCTTAACAACACAACAATCAGAGTGAAACTCAACCATAACATTATTGTCTTTAGTAAACTTTGAAATACTATGTAGGGTTTTTGTGATATTAGGAACACACAAAACATTTTTCAAATGGAAGCATTTAGATTGCAAGGAACTAGGTAATGATGTAAAGCCAATATGAGAAATGTTTAGGAACTCACTATTGCAGACTTGTAATTGCTCAGCTCCCTTATAATTCATGTTGCTATGTGACATGATCAGTAGCCCCGAAGTCCATATACTGGGTTGGATCCTGTGCAGTAGTCTGATTTGTAATCAAAAGAACACCATTTGACAAGTGAAGAGCTTCAAAATAAGCCTGACTAGGTGAAGAAGGCTGCTGACTAGGAATTTTGAACACTAAATTTTCACCATTAGAAGCTGAGGAAGTAAGTTGTTGGCCTCTGGAGAACTCTTGAGAAGAGTGTAATCCATGAGAGGAATGAGCATGATTAGGTACAAATTGAGACTGATTCCCAGTGTAAGAGTTACCAGCAGTAAAATTGTGTAGCTGTTGATTCCCAAAGTTACCAGGTCCAAACCTACTGCCATGTCTAAAAGAGTTATGTGTAGGAAAGTTTTCAAAATTTCCAGAATTGAAAAAGCCAGGAGACTCAAACTGTGGTGGAGATCCAAAATGTGGAGGAGCTCCATTGTAGGTGGAGTTGATCTATGGTAACATTGGACTATTGTATGTCTTGTCTTGCTGCAGACTTGACATATGGGTCTTCCCTTAGCATTGCCTCTCCCACGACCTTTGTTGCAATTATTGAAATCTGATGTTCTGTAAGTATTAACATGTGGTTCAATCTATCCTAAATAAGAGGATGGATAAAAGTGACCAGGTGGACAAACAAATCCAGAGGGTGGTATATAATGAGAGGAATGGGTCTGATACGGCTGTGAAGTAGGTATTGTAGTTACAATAGAGGCAAGCATAGAAGTATTAGTTCTATTTGATGAGCTAGATATTCCTGATGAATTACCAGAATTACTGATTGCTGCAAGATGTACTAAACTGTTTGGGAAATCAACAGCGTTGAATTTTTCAATACACATTTCATAATTTTGTAGCAAATATTATGCTTCTTACAACGTAACAGAGTCAAATTTAGATTCAATTCTGGATGTTAAATTGACGACAACAGCATCAAATTATTGTCCTAATCCATCCAGAATATGTTGAAGTAAATCTTCATCCAACACAACCTGACCACTGGAGTTCAAACTTTCGGCAATTCTTTTCATCTTTTTAAAGTAATCACCAACTGTTAAATTTCCTTTTTGAGTATTTTGTAATAAAATTTTCAAATGTAGGGCTCTAGCCTTTGAACCACTCAAAAATTCATGTTCAAGTGTAAGCCAAATGTCAGTAGAATTCTAACAATTTGACACAAAGCTAAACATGCACTCTGAAATAGACACTAATAACCAAGTAAGAAGGAACTTATCAGTACGTTTCCAAGCTAAATAAGCTAGATTAATACATTCCAGTACTAGATTTTAGCTTATCTTTTGACATAGATTCAGTTGATTCAACTAAGATTTTAGGCTGAGACACAATTAAAGGTTCTAGACAGGGGATAAAACCTGTTAAGTGGCCATCGAGCTCATGTGCTCCTACTACAGAAAGAATTTGAGACTTCTAGAATCGGTAATTGTCCTGGTAATTATCTCGTGCGAGCTTCGGATGAACAACCTGAAGACTTGTCGGAAAAGCTGAAGAGAAAGAAGAAGAGGAGCTCTGCATGACTGTGTTCAAGTTAATGGTAGAATTGTTAGATGAAGAAAAATTCGCCATTAACGCTAGTCTATGGCTCTAATACCAAGAGAGCTTGAGAAAGATAAACTGAAGTTTCTAGAGAGAATACAAAAGAAATAGAATTTCAGTAGCTTTGTTTCTAACTGAAAAATCAGAGAGTACAAGCACTTTTGTTCATATACAATTGAGAAAGAGTAAAGTAAACGATGAGTAAAAACAACGTCACTTTTGGTTTAGTAAAAGACCAAGTAGAAACGGCATCATTTTAATCTTTTGCTAATACTAGAAACATTAATTAAGCATTCATTGAGTGATGATGTGGATGTTTGTAGTATGATTTTTTTTTTTTAATAGATTATCATAATCAGATTTAGTTTTTAGTATAAAAAAAAAACTATGGATTAATTGCATTAATCACAATTGCACAAAGTCTTGATTTTGTACATGACATTCATAGAGCGTTATTTATTTTCAGGGATATATGATTGCTTGTGATGTTTTGATGTTTGCAACACGACCTTTTAGATTATTTTTCAGAGTTATAAGTGTTTCTTCAACTGATGACATAGATTGGTTACAGCATGATTTTTAGAAAACACTGTTTACATAAGCATGTGCATGTAAAGTTATATTGTAAGGGTTTGAGAAAATTGCAAACAGGTTTATTTGAAAGTTTTTCTAGTAAGCATTAAAAATCATTGTTGTATAAAAGCTTTTCAAAAAGATGTTTTTATTAAATCCCCCACTCACTGAGTATGTTAGCTCACCCACTTTTAGAAATGTTTTTCCCAGGTTCTCAGGAAGATCGTGCCAAGGAGTGATTCCTCTTGAGGTTGGGCCACATGTCGACTCATCATGTGTGTAAATGTTATGTTTTGTTTTTCGCTACGGAACTACGTTTTATTTTATGGATGTTATATCATGTTTTGATTGTAAAAGATATGGAAACCTGATACCACATATTTTCATAATGGAAAATTTATTTTATTGACATGATTATTTTTTATGGAAAGAATGAGAATTTTTTTTCAATGTTGATTAAGAAAACATGCTTTAAAGTCTTCAGCCTTTTTCACACAGCATGTCTTAGTCACCCAAGTCTCATAGGTGCACCTGAAGCTTATGGGATAGGGAGGGTCAGTGCGAGCTATGCCAATTACCTTAAGTTTAGTTTCTTCTTAACAACCTCATAATTCTGATTACCCTGCTATTCAGTTAGAAGTGGTTCTTCCTCTTAAAAAATAACATTGCACACAGAATCAACATCCTATGGTCACCAAGTCTAAACATTGAACTTGAGCTTTTCTCTTCCTTATTAAGCCAATTCTTCCTAAACAAAAAATAGCTCAATAAGCATTGTTAATACCTTAAAGGAAAAATGTAACAACTTCTAAGTATCAAGCTTTATTGAGAAATCGCACTTAGGAACTTGTTCCTTATTCTGGAAAAATGAATCCAATTGGTAACAAATGGGTATTCAAAACTAAATTGAACTCTGATGGACGTTGACTTAAAGATATAAAGTTAGTCTAGTGGCTAAGGGATTTCAATAAACACTGGGACTAGACTACTCTGATGCATTTTCTCATGTTATCAAAGTTGCTACCGTAAAAAATTATGCTCTATCTTGTTGTTTACAACAAATAAATATTAACAATGATTTCTTAAATAGAGATATAGCTAGCATGTGGTTATGTATCAACCTAAAGGTTTTTTAGATTCAAAGAAGTCTCATCATATTTTAAACAAAGAAAAGTTCTTTATGGCTTGAAACAAGCCCAAGAGCTTGGTTTGATAAGCTAAAAAATGCACTACTAGAGTGAGGGTTCTCAAATTCAGTTTCAAATCTTTTTGAAAAGTGAAAATCAGGTTGTTTACCCTTGATCTATATTGATGACATTTCACTCACTAGCAAAGATCTTGATCTTATAGCTAGAGTTGTTACCTATTTGAAGATTTGCTTTAAAAGCTTTGAGATCTCTTCATTATTTTCTTGGATTTGAGGTCAATAGAACTAATGAAGGTTTGTTGTTAACTCACGTCAAATATGCTCAAGAGCTATTGCAAAGAGTTGGTATGGCAGATTCAAATTTTGATCTACATTATGGCTACTAGCCTTGGAAGATAGCGATCATTTTAATTTGCCTTCCTTTTATCGAAGTGTCATTGGAGGATCGAAATATCTCACATATACCAAACCTTATTTAGCTTTTTCTGTTAATGAGCTAAGTCAATTTTTTCAAGCTTCTATAGTGGATCATTAGTCTGCTTGTAAAACAATCTTAAGGTATACTAAAGATATTGTTAATCATGAATTATATTTTAGAGCAAGTCAAAATTTCTTCTTAGAAGGTTATGCTAATGCTGACTTGGTTAGTGATGTTTTTTTTTTTATCACAAATCAACAATTGGCTACAATATTTTTTGTAGTGGCAATCTGGTTCAAGGGAATTCAGGGACCAAAAGGTAGTTTCCTTATCTTCAATAAAGATTGAACATAGAGCTCTAGCACAAGCCTTAATTGAAATTGTATGGATTCAGCATCTTTTCAAAGAACTTGGCATTGGTATTAATCACATTTCTATGTTATGGTGTGATGGTATGACTGTTGGAGCTATTTCCTCTAATATTGTATTTCATGCATGTACCAAACACATTGAAATTGATATGCACTATGTGAGATATTAATTGCAGAAAAGAGAATTATCGTTCAATATGTGCCATCACAACAATAGGTTGCTAATATTATGACAAAACTTTTTTCTTGTGCAACATTTTTACATCTCAAAGAAAGACCTCTTGTAACTTCTTCCTTACTTGGTTTGAGAGGGTGATTAACATTGGGTGATTTGAGAGGGTGGGTGAGTTGCAAACAAAAGGTGAGTGTTTTTGGGTAACGAAGGTGAACCTCATAGTCTTTCTTGCTTTTTTTCCCCTCCTTTTTTAATGGTTAACTAGATTTAAGTGAGGTTAGTGATATTTTTGTATTTTAGTTTTAGAAAAATCAAAAAGACCATTTTACCCTTCTTGCACTAACAATTCATTTGGGCTTTAAGAGGTACTTAAATATTTCTTTGGAAACTTTTGAGGTACCTTGATTAAAATTGCAATAATGTCTCCTAACACTTTCCTAAACTTTAGGGTGGGTAACTGATTGTTTCCTTTTTTTTTTTTTTTTTTTTCTTTTTAAATAATTATAGGGAGATTTTAATGGTTACCAAAAAGTTTGGGTGCATTTTATAGTAAACAATCTCAAAAGGGAGTGTTAAAATAAATCCATCTAAATATTATCTATTATCTAGTGACTAGCCGTAGTTGGTTTCCTTATTTCAATTTATGGGATAATTACCTTAAAGCCCCTAAGTTTTGCCCTATACCATAAAGTCCCTATAGCATCAATATAAATTCTAAGCCCCTTACAGTCAATATTTTTTCGTTAATTTTAACAGATCCTAAGGGTGAATGATTGTTATGCCCTCATTCTTTCATATACCCAACACCTTCTCTGCCCAACTGCCCCACCTTCTCAATTAATCCTTTACAACTTGTGGAATATTCATATTTGTCAATCTCATGAGTGGTGTGTGTGCACAACAGTTTGTGCTTACACTCTCGCTTCAGACATTTGCAACCAACACAAGTTGCATGTCTGATAAAGTGAAAAAGATATTGCTTATCTTTGTCTCTTACTTTTTAGGACCTTTTTACATGTGTCATTGTACCCTTAAGTGGTCCTAGGGAATAAATTTTCTTTTCTTAATTTGCTTTGTGGTCAAAACCAAAAGAAGGAATACTTTCCTCATTTGGACAAACATTGGTCAACCCTTTGTCGGCTGATGTGGCACTAATGTGTTGAGCAAGAAACCCTACACTATATATCATCTCATCTTGCATATTTGAATCTAACCTTTTGCTCTTTTATTTCATTATACTATGAATTTTCTTATAGTATTTTTTTCTCTTAAGGTTCATAGGTTCATTTCCATTGTATGTCGAAACCTCACCATATCAAACATTGTATTGATGGCTCTTGGAACGTGGTTCCTTTGCTAATGCTGATGTTGATGCTAGTGTGTGGCGTCAATGCTTGAAGCTTGGTGGTTCACAAGATGTTCTCGGGTGTGTTCCTAGCGTGAAAAGGGTCCAAAGAGTTGCTACACGTTAAAGATTCAGAGTGTGGTGCTAAGTGTAAAGTTGAACAGGGAGCTCTTTTTATTGTACCTTAGACAAACTTTGAACATTATCTTGTAATATGTTTTTAACTTAGTGGATTGTTTCGATCTAGACAAGGTCCTATAGATGTAAGCTAAAAGTGGATTTTAGTTGAACCATGTATATGGTTGTGTTCTTTTTTTTTTTTTTTTTTCCGCACTTGTGTTTGATGTGGTTAAATTGGAAATATCTTAATCTACTTGGTAATATTTTCTGTTGCACTTAAGATGGGTAACCATACACTAAAGTGGGTTAACCAACAACTCTCTCCCCAACAAGTTGTATTAGAGTGTGTCCTAATAAGTTGCTTCAGTTGATCCTTACCCATTTTGGTTGATTTTGTGTGCATCTGAGTGGTCTTGTGTTTGAATGAAATCTGATATGTTATTGCATTTTATTTTAGATCTATTGCTTGTCTGTGTATGCACTGTTGTTTATTGTGTTAGCATCTGTCTGATTGTTTTTTTGTCATGAGTTTCTTCACTGAAAAAGGATATACTCATAAACCACCTCTGTTAGAAGGACCTACCAATTATACATGGAGACTTATGATGCATGCTTTTCTTAAGTCTATAGATGAAAGAGTATGATACATGGTTGTGAATGGTTGGACAACCCCGGTTATTGTTGAAAATGAAGTGTTTGGACCAAAACCTGCTGCTAGTTGGACTGTTGATGAGTTAACACTTGCATACTATAACTCTAAAGCCATTCTTGCACTTTTCAATGCTGTTAATGTGAATCAAATGAAAGTCATAGCTAATTGTGAACTTGCTAAAGATGCTTGGGATAGGCTTTAAGTCAATAATGAGGGAACTAGTGCTGTTAAAAGAAATAGGCTTAGAAGACTTGTCATTGATTTTGAAAATCTGAACATGGATGAAGATGAGACTATAACTGACTTTGATGGTAGAGTATGTGATATTTCTAATGAATGCTTTGGTTCAGGAAGAACATATTCTAATATTGAAATTGTTAGGAAAGTGTTTTGTTCTTTACCCCGGAGGTTTATGTCAAAGGGGACCACCATTGAAGAATGCTGAGATGTGGATGCCATGGACATTAATGAACTCATTGGCTCTCTCCAAACCTATGAACTGAATCAGAAATGTTGAGATAAAAAGAAATCGAGCAAAGGTTTAGCTCTCAAACATGAGGTTGATTCTAATCCTTTTGATGGTTGTGATTTCAGTTCATTGGATGATGAAAATTGTGCTTTACTTATCAAGAATTTTGCCAAGTTTCTTAAGAAAAACATAAAAGAGCCTCATGAGAGTAGTTATGGCCAAAAACTTTTTATGAAAAAGTCTTATGACCATCAAACCCCTGGTACCTTTACAAAGAAATTTTCAAAAGATAAAGAAAAGAAAAATAAAGGTATCAAGTGTTTTGAATGTGAGGGCTTTGGGTACATACAATCTGAGTGTGCTAACACACTGAAAAGGAAGAAAGGTAAGGCCATGGCTACCACTTTGAGTGGGAGTGAGCACGATGAGAGTGATGATAATGATTTGGGTGATGATGAAAATATTCTTGCCTTCACCATGAACCAAGAAGATGGTAAGAGTGAGGTTTTGGATGACATTGTTGATATTTATGCTGAGCAACAAGAAACATATGATAAAATGTATGACTAATGGCTAAAGGCTATGAAAAAGTTGCAATCTCTTGGCATTGAGAATGCTACTTTGTTGAAGCAAAAGAAAGCTTTGTTCAAAAAAATTGTTGTTCTTACTACTGAATTAACTGAGGCTAAGGCCATCATTGATAAGTTGAATGCAGGTTCTCTTATCAAAAAAATTGTTGTTCTTACTACTGAATTAACTGAGGCTAAGGCCATCATTGATAAGTTGAATGCAGGTTCTCTTAAGTTTGATGAAGTCCTTGGTTAGGGAAACTCGTTCAGAGATTGGTATGGTTTGGGCTTTAGTTTCGATGTGCTAGCACATCGAAATCTGGTGCAAGCACGTTTGTGAAGGCCACTGAAACTCCTGCTGAAGGTGTTGCGATGAGACGGGCTACGAAGGTGTCAAAATTCATTCCTATTTGTCATTTTTGTAATAGGAAAGGTCACATCGGACCTAAATGCTTCAAGTTTATTGCTTATTTAAAGAAAGTTCTTAAAAACTATAGTTTTGTTGCTAATGTAAATCATAATGCTAACAATGGTTTTTCTTCCAAAAGAGTTTGGAAACCTAAGGATAATGTGAACTATTTTGTGTCTCATAACTCTTTGCTTGCATTTCAAAATGATCTTTGGTATTTAGACAGTGGTTGTTCAAGGCATATGACAGGTAATAAATCTTTCTTAACTGAACTTGAATCAATTGATAGTGGGCATGTCACTTGTGGAGATGGAAAGAAAGGTAAAATACTTGGCAAAGGGTCAATTGTGTTTCCTAACTTTCCTATTTTGAAAGATGTCTTACTTGTTGATGGTTTGAAAGCTAATTTGATTAGTATTAGTCAAATTTGTGACAAAAATTTTGTAGTTCAATTCTCAAAGGATAAGTATCAAATTTTGAATGGTAAAGGTGTTTCTCTACTTGAGGAAAAAAGGTCAAATGACAATTGTTACTTGCTTTCTAACCATGTGTCATGTTTCGGTTCAAAAACAAATTCTACAAACTTGTGGCATAAGAAACTTAGTCACATGAACTTCAAAGACTTGGTAAGACTCTTAAAAAAGGAAGTGGTTAAAGGACCACATAAACTTAAACCTCCAAAAGGTAATGTGTGTGGTCCATGTCAACAAGGTAAGAAAACCAGAATTTTCATAAAGCTTTATCAAATCTCAATACCTGATGTGTTTTGGAATTGCTCCATATGGATCTGATGGGTCCTATGCAAACTGAGAGTTTGGGAGGTAAGATGTATGTGTTTGTTTATGTTGATAATTTTTCAAGGTACACTTGGGTTGACTTTTTGCGTGAGAAATTTGATTCTTTCAGTGCATTTCAAAAATTAGTTAAAAGTTGCTTGTTGAAAAGAGTTCTAAGGATTCAAAGATTGTGAGAATTAGGAGTGACCATGGAAAGGAATTTGAAAATGCTGATTTTGGCAATTTTTGTTATTTGCAAGGCATATTCCATGAATTTTTAGCACTAAAACACCTCAATAGAATGGTGTTGTGGAGAGGAAAAACAGAGTGCTTCAAGAGATGGCTAGGGTGATGCTTAATGCCAAAAAGCTTCCTACAAAACTTTGGGCCAAAGCTATCAACACGGCTTGTCACATTTCCAATAGAGTTTATCTAAGAAAAGGTACTCATCAAACTCCATATGAGCTATGGAAAGAAACCTGATCTCTCTTACTTTCATGAGTTTGGATGCAAATGCTACATTTTGAATGATAGAGGGAATTTAGGTAAGTTTGATTTTAGGAGTGATGAAGGAGTTTTTATTGGATATTCTTCCAATAGTCATGCATTCAGGATCTATAACATGCATTCTAAAAAATTTTAGAATCCATTAATGTTGTGTTTAGTGATGCAGAAAACTTTTCAGAATATTCTCAAGAATGTGAAATTCTACATATGGCTGCTCCTCATGTGCCCACACCAGATGGTGTGAACATATCTGAGTCTGTTGAACCTAAGCCTTATTCAAATATGTTATCACACACTTCTGGTGCTACAGCAATTGGATTTGCTCCATGCAAAGATTCATCTTTTGATTCATCATTGTAAAATGAAGGGATTGAGTTGGTTGTTGATCTTTCTGATGAAAGTATTCAAAAGAGAAAACAAAGAAGAAAAGATCCACCAATGTGGGTTCAAAAAGGTCATCCACCTTCAATCGTTATTGGAGATCCAAATGAGGTAATGGTTACAAGAAGGAGAAGACAAAATGAAATTAACCATCTTTGTTGTGTGTCTCTTGCAGAACTGAAGAATGCCAAACAAGCTTTGGAATATGAAAATTGGATTGAGGCAATGCAAGAAGAATTCGAACAATTTGAAAGAAATGATGTGTGGACGCTTATGCCAAGACCTGAGGGAATCAACATCATAGGTACCAAATGGATTTTTAAAAATAAAATTGATGAGTTTGGTAATGTTATCAGAAATAAAGCTAGGCTTGTAGCCCAAGGGTATACTCAAGTGGAGGGAATCGACTTTGATGAAACGTTCACCCCTGTTGCTGGACTTGAGTCAATCCACTTGCTGTTTGTTGTTGCCTACTGCCTCAAGATCAAATTGTTCCAAATGGATGTCAAAAGCACCTTCTTGAATAGGATACTCACCGAAGAAGTGTATGTTGAACAACCAATTAGTTTTCAAGATCCCCACAAACCCAATCATGTGTTTAGATTGAAGAAAGCTCTTTATGGGTTGAAACGAGCCCCATGGGCCTGGTATGAAATGTTGACAACTTTCCTTCTTGAGCATAACTATGAATGAGGTAATGCCGACAAAACCCTCTTTAACAAGTGTGCTAACAATGAAATCTTATGTGCATAAATTTATGTTGATGATATTGTGTTTGGTTCTACATCTCATTCACATGCACTTGAATTCATTAGTTTGATGAAAAATGAATTCGAGATGTGCATGGTAGGGCAGTTTAATATGTTTCTTGGTCTTCAATTTAAACAAATGGAAAATGACATGTTTGTTTCCCAATCAAAGTATGCTAAAAATATGTTGAAAAGATTTTGTCTAAAGAATGCAAAGTATGCTAGAACCCCTATGAGGCGACCTTTAATCTGTCAAAAGATAAACATGGTAAAAAGGTAGACAATAAGATGTACTAAAGCATGATAGGAAGTCTTCTTTAATAAACTACAAGCCGGCCTAATATCTGTTTTAGTGTTGGTGCTTATGCTAGGTTTCAAACTAACCTTTTTGAGTTGCACCTGAATGCAATGAAAAGAATCATGAAATATGTTTCAGGTACATGTGATTTTGGTCTTTGGTTCTCATTTAATTCTAACAATTGCTTGGTTGGATATAGTAATGTAGATTGGGCAGGAAGTTTGGATGATCGAAAGAGTACTTCAGGTGGATTTTTCTATCTTGGAAATAATCTTGTCACATGGTACAGCAAGAAGCAAAATGCAATCTCCTTATCCACTATCGAGGCTGAGTACATTGCTGCAGGGAGTTGTTGCACTCAAATTTTATGGTTAAAGCAAATGTTGAATGATTATGGTGTTAATCAAAATTGTATGACAATATTTTGTGATACCAGGAGTGCCATTAACATCTCTAAGAATTCAGACCAGCATTCTAGGACTAAGCACATTGACATAAGACATCATTTCATTAGAGAATTAGTTGAGGAGAACATCATTGCACTTGCTCATGTGAACACAAAATCCCAATTGGCTTATTTATTTACAAAAGCACTTGACTATGACACTTTTGATTTCTTGAGGAAGTCCATTAGATTGCTTTAACTTGAGTAGTTTTTCAGTTCAGTCAATGAATAAAGCATAACATGCTACCTTTATTTTTGGTTGTCAAGTCCTTTGATCTGTGCTAGCACTCTAATTGTCATTCATTTTCTCTTATCCATGCACTAACTCTAGTTTGTTGTGTCCACTGAGACTCTCTGTATAACATGACCTTATCTCATCATGAGTTGTTTTCTCCATTCTTGTCACCATTATGAAAGAGCTACCTTGCTTGAAATGTGACAGTCATTTTTGAGTAATTTTCTGATTTGTAGAGATCCCTATATCTTGTAAAATCTACCATTAAGAGGATTACCTTCTTGGAAAATTTCCATATTGAACAAGGTGCAATTAACTCTCATAAACATAACCAAAATGTAGCTTTCACACTTGCAAGATAACTCTCATAAAGTCTAGTCTTTTGAAAATTTCTGATGTTTTTTTGGGATGTTATGTACTCACATGATTGCCTGTGTACACTCACTTAGGATAGAGTTCTATTTTTGGTATAACTCTCTTTAGGGCATCAGAATCACCACCTGCCATAAATGCTTGCCTTAATTTTTTTTCACGCCAGTCTTCACTTTCTAAACCCTATTGAACCACCTGTTTGTTTTTCATCTCTCACGATTTTTCTCTCAAAAACTTCATTTAATTTTTTTTTTTTTTTTTTTTCTCATGGATTCTAGGAAGAAAGCAATTGAGAACCTGAAGAGAAAGGCCATGGAGGAATCACTCAAGAAGAGATTTCAAGACCTAAAAAAATCCAGCAAGAAAAAGGCAACGAAAGAGAAAACGTCACCGAAGTCTGATTCCGTCACTCCAGAGAAGTCATACGAGGAAGAAACCAATTGTTCATCCTCACTTGTCTCTTCCCTTGTTTCCAGTGATCACCAGGATTCTGTGCGCTCACTAAAGGAGTTTGCCCCTCTCTGGCCTGAAAAATCACCAGAAAAATCCCCTTCAACATTCAACAACGCCTTAGACAACGCTCCAATTGCCACTCTCAAATCACGCAAGGCTGCTTTTGTGAAAGTTGCTCCATCAAAGCCCCTGACTCTAACAGAGATGGCAAAGAAGAAAGGGAAAGCAATCATGGAAGAACCTTTATCTAGTAAAATCTCTCCTTTTGTTTTGCCTGCTGCCAAGATTAGATTTAAGAGCCACATTGTTAAAAAGACAATTATGAGTGAGGCAAATGTTAGGTTGCAAGATTTTGATGAGTTTCATGCCATGATGAAGAAAAGAAAATGGCTTATTACTGTCACGGGTATGACTGCACCCATTCAAACTCTTGTTCAAGAGTTCTACGCCAATTTTAGCCTTGATGATGTTGTACCAAACTTTGATGTGCATAATGATAGAGTTTACGTTAAAGGACATTGGGTTCTGTTCAATGAAGATGTTGTTAGGGATGCTCTAGGTCTTAAAAAAAGTAAGAAGAATTTTGATTGGACCAATTTAGAATTAGACAAAATTTTTAAAGTGATAATTGGTGGTTCGATTGTTATATGGCCTAGAAGTGGAGTTCTTTAGCCAAGTGCACTCACACCCTTTTACCGATTGCGGTTTAAGATTTCATTAACCCACTGGTCTCCTTTAATGCACAATTCCATTGTTAGACTAGAAAGAGAACAACTATTGTATGAGATTACACAAGGAAAGAAAATCAACTTAGCCGTATTGATTTTCACAAGTGTTAGGGTGATAGTACAATCCACTCATTCTCTCCAAATTTTACCCTTTCCTTCCTTGATTTACAAAATCATTTCCACTTACAGGCCCAAATTTTATAAAGTGGAACCTTTGCTAAAGATAAAGATTGTCACCAAGAAGTCTTTTCGTCAACCATCAGGGAACATTCCATCCACCTCCTCGGGTGAACAATCTAGGACTAACACTTGGCAGTCTAAGCTTTTTGTTGCTATATAGGATTTGAAGACTTCCATGGAGACTGTTCTCCAATATGTGAAGGAAATTCATCTTTCCTTCAGTGCTCGGATGGACAAACTAGAGGCTAATATAAAGAAATAGCTAAAGAAGAAGAAGAAAAAGAAACTTGCTTCTCTAGTTCAGAATGAACCTATTGCTGATCAAAATGACGTTCTTCCTGTTGCTCTTGTTATTCTTATTGCCCCTACTGTTCCTCCTACTCTTACCATGTCTATTGAAGATCCTGCAATTGTCACTCATGAAGAAGAAGAAGAAGTTGCTAATGAAGAAGAAGAGGAAATTGAAGATGTAGCTGCTCAAGACAAGGCACAACACCGTGAAGAGGTGGATGCTTCTCATGTGCACATTGAATATGTCCTTCCTTCACCGGTTAAAGAGAAAACTCCTCCAGTCCAAGATGAAGCTATTGACACTTCCTCTGTTGCTGTTCCAAATGTCTAAGTGAAGGACTCTCATGTCACCATCACTACTCCTTCCAAGAAAAGAGTGAAAAGGAAAGCTCATCACACATCACTACCCTCTAGCAATTCTTCAAAACTTATAAACAAAAAGGGGGGGTGAAGTTAAATTTTTTTTTTTAAATTCTGTTCTGTTTATTGCTAAACTTTGAACTGCTTTGCTGCTGTCTCTCTATGAGGGAGTTTGTTATTTTCTTTATGCTGCTTTTGTTATGTTTATGCATAATTATTTTAGCTATTTTAGCTTGATGTTTTATTGGCTAACCTTGTGTTCATACTTGTGTTGTTTTTTGTTCTTTTTGTTTGTATGTTTGTTCTTGCAAATCTGCAGGTTTGATTGCTTGAGTGAAATAGGTTTGCACTTAATCTCTTTTATTATGTTCTTTGTTCATAAGTTTGACAAAGGGGGAGAATGTGAAATATTCATATTTTTCAAACTTATGAGTTGTGTGTGTGCAAAATAGTTATATGTGCACGCTAATTGCCAATCTTATGATTTGACTTGTTTCCTTTGTTGTGTGTGTACACAAGTTTTGCACGCACACTGGTTGCCACACTTGTGTCTTGGCTTGTTTCGTTTCGAGTGTGTATGCACAACAGTTTGTGCTTACACTCTCACTTCAGACATTTGTAACCAGCACGAGTTACATGTTTGATAAAGTGAAAAAAAGATATTGTTTATTTTTATCTCTTACTTTTTAGGACTTTTTACATGTGTCCTAGGGAATAAAGTTTCTTTTCCAGATTTGCTTTGTGGTCCAAACCAAAGGAAGGGAATACTTTCCTCATTTGGGTAAACATTGGTCAGCCCTTTGTTGGTTGATGTGGCACTAGTGTGTTAAGCAAGAAACACTACACTATATATCATCTCATCTTGTGTCTTTGAATCTAACCTTTAGATCTTTTAGTTCATTGTACTCTAAATTTTCTTAGAGTATTCTTTCTCTTAAGGCTCATAGATTCATTTCCATTGTGTGCCAAAACCTCACGATATCAAACATTTTATTGATGGCTTTTGGAACGTGGTTCCTTTACTGATGTTGATGCTGGTGCTTGTGCGTGGCATCAGTGCTTGAAGCTTGGTAGTTCACAAGCTATTCTCGGTGTGTTCTCGACGTGAAGAAGGTCCAAGGAGTTGCTATACGTTAAGGATTCGAAGTGTGGTGCTAAGTGTAAAGTTGAACAGACAGATCTTTTTACTATAGCTTAGATCAACTTTGAACATTATCTTGTAATGTATTTTTAACTTAGTAGATTGCTTCAATCTGGACAAGGTCCCATAGATGTAGGTTAAAAGTGGATTTTAGCCGAACCATGTATATGGCTGTGTTTTTTTTTTTCCCGCACTTGTGTTTGATGTGGTTAAATTGGAAATGTCTTAATCTACTTGGTAATATTTTCCACTGCACTTAAAATGGGTAATCATACACTAAAGTGAGTTAATCGACAACTCTCTCCCCAACACAATTTATACATTAGTCGTTTGCCACCCCTTGCGTTAGCCACAGTAGCCCCTTGCCTACCTCTACTCCCTCATGCCCAATAGCCCCATACCCAGCTTTCTTTGCATAGAACTTCTGTAACATAAAACTAGCAGCACCTTCTTCTCCCTCATCCTAAAACCCACCATGGCTAGAAGCCTACCAAATCCTACTTCCCAATTGTTTAGAACCACCATAACCAGTAGATTTGACCTCGTCCTTATCTGATAATCAACCTCTCTCCCTATCACATTTTCGTACTCCACCTCTTTTTCACACAACACTGCCACAATCCACCACAGAGCCTGTTAGTGTCTTAAATGATATTAATGTTTAATATTCTTGACCTTCCTCATTTAAATTTTTAGTCGGTTTTATTTATTAAATCGTAAAAAATAAGTTGTGAAATTAATGTTGTAATAATAATTGTGTTAATGATTGTATTGAGATGACAAATGATTTTGTCGAGAATAATAAAATAAAAAATTGTTAGGGATTGTATGTCAAGTCAAATCAAAATATGCTTGCAACAATTTCAGTTTTTATGGAGGAAGATACTAAATTTGGTTTGTTCAATATTACCATTGATCTAAATCTTAAAAGTAATTATTTTTTCAAATTTTGTCAACAGCGATATCTATGCCATAGGTTTGGCCTTTTCCGGCCAGACCTATGGTGGATCTGGCCTTTTCCGGCCAGATCCAGCTAGTCTTGCACCATTTCGACAGATTCTAGCCACCTTCTGACGGTGGTGGTTGACTGTCAGCAATATATGGGTGGGTGGGGGTGTTATTGTCAATTTATAAACTTTTATTGTTGGGAGTGTTTAGTTAAATTAACAAACCTATGGGGTTAAAAACAATGTAAATATTTTTAGAAAATGCTATTTAGAAATGTGCAAAAAAAACTTCTCAGAATCTTATCATATTTTCCAAAAATGCTAAATAGTGTAGAATACTATTCTAAATAACTAACCAAACACAGCCCTAGGTTCTATGAGTTATTTTTTTGGCTTTGAAGCCAAAAGAACAACTACCAGTTTAACTCTGACTCTGCAGAAATATGTTTCTAATTTGCTTGTTTAAGCTCATATGGAAAATGCCAAAGCTTGTGATACCCCCATGTGTGCTAATACTAAGTTTTTTCTAGCATGATAGTTCATTGTTTGATTAGCCATCATTGTATCGCAGCATTATTGGGGCTTTATACTATTTGACTATGACTAAGCCTGATATTGCATTTCCTATCAATAAATACAGTCAATTTTTGCAATCTTCAACTTTGGCTCATTGGCAGGCTGTTAAGAGGCGTTTAGGATATCTCGAAGCACTATTACTCATGATCTCTTGTTTACACCAGCTGCTGATCTTGTACTAGAAGGATACAATGATGGTGACTAAGCCAGCAACATTGATGATCGAAAATCAACTTCAGGCTATTGTGTTTATCTCGAAGGAATCTTATCCAGTGGTGTTCTCGGAAGCAGAAAGTTGTTTCTAAATCATATACTGAGTCTGAATATGGTGCTTTATCTTAGGCTGCTACTGAATTAGTGAGGTTGCAAAGTCTTTTCAGAGATATGGGCATCAAAGTGGCTGCTTCATGTCCATTACTTTGTTGTGATAATCTTGGAGCAAAATCATTGGCAGCTAATCCTGTATTTCACTCCAAAACTAAGCACATTGAAGTGGATATTCATTATATCTGCGAGAAATTTGCTTCAAAGGAGTTAAAGGTGAAATATGTTCCTACCGAGTTTCAGATTGCATATCTTCTGACTAAATCTCTACCTGGTACTCGCTTTCTTACTTTGCGAAATAAGTTCATTCATTTTGTCACGTCAATATTAGAACAGAAGAAGTATTATTTGAGGGGGAATGTTGCTCCAGCTCAAATGCGCCCAGACTTGGTTAAATTTGTTACTATGTAACTGAGCCGTTAGTGCTATGTTAGTTTTGTAAAGAGATAGCTGCATTTTGTAGTTAGTTTTGCTATTAGTTAAAGTAGCTCAGGTTAAGTATAAAAGGAGCTAACTACCTATTCTTGTAACTGAGTTTCTAATTTAGTAAAAACAATTCTCAAGGTTTTCTTTCATTTCACTCCATTCAAGTAGGTGTAGATAGATTTTCAGGTAAATTTTGAGTTTTTGGTTGCTGAGAATTTGCAGGAAATTCTCCATCAACTCTAATACCAGAAAGAAAACAAAACAAATTTTAAAGAATATTTTTGAAGGAATGTTTTAACTGCTTTTGTACTTTTTGTTTACTGCCACAGCATTTAACAAACTGTATATTGAGAGTTGCTTGTAACAGAACAATCCTTCCTAAGTTGAAGATAATTGGGACTGTTCCAACTTTGAGCAACTACTGAATCATTTACAAAGTCGTTGCATTTATCTCGTGTATATTGTGATGCATAATTTGTACATGCTTGTAATCATAATTGTGTTTGTGATTTATTAGTTGTTAAATATATATCAGAAGTAAATTATTCAAGGCCAATTTGGTTTCATTTATCACATTATAGTATATAAAAAGTTGGGGTTTATAAAAATTTCCTCCTCAAGTTTGAGAAAAGTTAACACACCCAAGGATTTTAAAAAGGAACAAACGCATCCAAAAAATTGAAACTTTGTCCTAGAAAGACTATAGTGCTCTTGTCTAATTATATATTTTTTGTCAGTTTTTAGACAAAGGGTATTATACTCTTTATATAATAAAGTAATCAATTTTGGGGTTCATTTGTTACTTTCACCAACCCTTGAGGAGGAGATTGTCATAAACCCTGTTGTTCATTCTTTTTTTTTTTTTTTAAATTGAAGTAGTTAGGGTTGGCTTCTGATTGACAGTTCAGAACTTTCATCCTTTTCAATCAAAAACATTGGAGGATAAACATGGGGCTCATGAATACTCCTGGTTACTAAGTAGCTCAAAACAGCGAAGTAGTTCATTAAAAAACAAACAAATAAGCACAGTTAATTTATTTCAAGACTGTATATATGGTCTTTTTTTTTTTTTTTTTTTTTTTTTTTTTTTTTTTTTTTTTTAGGGAGTGAACAAGGCTCGCTTATACAAAACAAAGTAAGTAATAAACCAGAATTTGCACAACCATCTAGAATCGCATACTCTTCAGCATTCCTAAAGTTGCATGTTTGGATCCTTTCAATGACTTGATACTACCATACTCCAAATGATTACAAAGTTCATCACAAAAAGCAATTTTTGGGGATATCACAAAGTTTCATTCAGGATTGTCTCAAAAGCACAAGCATAATAACCACCAAGCAACAGATACAAAATTCAAACCAAAAACACACAAATAAAAAACACTTCCTAAAAACAAATACACCAAACCAAAGAAATAGACCACCAACAATGCAACACAAACCAAGCTATCCACTCCCCCAAACTTAAAGAATGCAATGTCCTCAATGCATGAAAACAAAATAAAACAAAAATATGGAAAATAAAAGATAGAACTTCCTTGAAAAAGAAGAGATTTTTTTTTTTTTTTTTTTTTTTTTTTTTGCACATGGCCCGGTGTGTAACATAACACAAGGTACCCCATGTTGAAGGCTGGAATTCTTCAATCTTTTTATCCTTTAACATGGCCACGATTATGTTAAATGACACAAGGTAGCCTATGTTCTATTCCGCTCAAAATTGTCTTCTTCTTTTATCATTTAAGTTTCCCCCAAACTTGTTTGTTGTTCCGACGATAACAAAAAAAGAACCAAAAAAAATTAAAATGCATTGAAAAAAAATGCAAAAATTTTAGCAAACAAAAACAAAATAATTGTAGAAGAGAAAAAATAAATAAATAAATTATAGTTCTAATTTAAAGTCGTTAGCTTGACTTTCTCTGCTTTCTTCATTCAAGAAACTGGACAGACACAGTGTTTGGATCGAACCATTCTCCAACATAGTGCTTCAAACGATATCCATTAACTTTAAACATCTCACTTGTCTTTCCATGGCAGATCTCAATTGCTCCCAAAAGGTGTTACCTGAATTACCTCATGTGGGCCCGTCCATCTTGATTTCAGCTATCTTGAGAAAAGATGAAGACAACTATTATAAAGAAGAACTTGTTATCCTGGCTCGAACTCCTTTTTCACAATGTGCCTATCATGCCATTTCTTTGTCTTCTCCTTGTACAAACTAGCACTCTTGTATGCCCAATGACAAAATTCATCTAGCTCACTCACCTGCAAAAGACGTTTAGCACCTGCACTTTGTACATCAAAATGCAAAAATTTAGTAGCCCAATAAGCTTTGTGCTCTAATTCTACCCATAGGTGACATGCTTTTCCAAATACTAACCTATACAATGACATACCTATAGGTGTTTTAAAGGCTATCCTATATGCCCATAAAGCATCGTCTAACTTTGTTGCCCAATCTTTTCTAGAGGCACTAACAGTCTTTTTGAAAATTTGTTTTAGCTCTCTATTAGAGACCTCCACTTGACCACTAGTTTCGGCATAGTAGGGAGTGGCTACCTTGTGTATGACTCCATATTTCTTTAAGAGGGCATTAAATTGGTGGTTACAAAAATGCTTTCCACCATTACTAATGATTTCCCTAGGAGTTCCATATATAGTGAAAATATTTCACCTAAGGAATTGGAGTACTATTCTAGAATCATTAGTTTTGGTGGCAATTGCCTTCACCCATTTAGAAATGTAATCTACTGCCACAAGTATAAAAGTGTTCACATACGATGATAGAAATGGAACCATGAAATCAATACCCCAAATATAAAAAATTTCACATACCAATATATTATTTAAAGGCATCTCATCTTTCTTAGAAATAGCACCTATTCTTTGGCAATGATCACAAGAGGATACATACCTTTGAGCATCCTAAAACACAGTGGGCTAATAAAAACCTGATTGCAACACCTTTGCCACTGTGCGATCGCCCCGAAATGCCCTCTGGTTTCTCTATCATGGCAATGACTCAAAATAGCTCCAATCTCTTCTTCCGGCACACATTTTCTAACAACTTGATCTGCACATAGTTTGTACGAGTAAGGGTCTTCCCACAAATAATATTTGACGTCAACCAAAATTTTCTTTCTTTGCTAGAATGTAAAATGCTTTGGGATCCAGCCTCCTGCAAGAAAATTAGTCAAATCAACAAACCATGGAGATTTAGAAAGAGATGAGCTAAGAGATAGAATCCGCTCATTAGGAAATTCTGCACTAATATCTCCCTCTTCAAGGATTGAATTATCTAGTCGGGATAAATGATCAGCAACTTGATTTTCTGTTCCCTTTCGATCTTTAATCTCCAAATCAAACTCTTGAAGTAGAAAGATCCATTTGATAAGGCGTGGTTTGGCATCCTTCTTAGCAAAGAGATGTCATAAAGCTGAGTGATCTGTGTAGACTATGGATTTCATGTCTATAAGGTAGGATCTAAACTTCTCGAATGCGAAAACCACTGCTAGTAATTCCTTCTTGGTTGTTGTGTAGTTTAGTTGCGGACCATTTAAGGTATGATTGGAATAGGATATGACCTGAAACATTTTGTCTTTCCTCTGACCGAGAGCAGGACCGATGGCATAGTCACTCGCATCACACATAATTTCAAAGGGGCTGTTCCAATCAAGCGCGACCACTATCGGAGTTTTCACTAGCTTCTCCTTTAGCAAATTAAAGGCTTACAAACATTCAGAATCAAAGTTAAATTTTACATCCTTGGCAAGAAGATTAGATAAAGGTTTTTCAATTTTTGAGAAATCTTTAATAATCTTCTATAAAATCTAGCATGGCCAGGGAAACTTCTGATTGCTCGAACTATCATTGGGGGAGGTAATTTTTTAGTCACTTCCACTTTTGCATTATCAAACTCAATCCCTCACTCAGAGATCTTGTGTCTAAGAACAATACCTTCTCATACCATAAAATGGCACTTCTCCCAATTTAGCACAAGATTTGATTCCTTACAACATTGCAAAACTAACGAAAGATTATGCAAACAAGATTCAAAGGTTAGTCCATACAACATAAAATCATCCATGAAAATTTCCAGAAATTTTTAGTCATGCCAGAGAAAATCACCATCATGCAGCGTTGGAAAATAGACGACTCATTACATAAACCAAATGGCATACGTCTATAAGCAAATGTGTCATAAGGGTAGGTAAATGTTGTTTTCTCTTGGTCCTCTGGAGCAATAGGAATTTGCTAATAACCATAATAACCTTCAAGAAAACAGTAAATTTTATTATCCGCTAATCTCTCTAACATCTTATCAATAAACGGCAATGGGAAATGGTCTTTTCTAGTGGCAGAATTTAATTTTCTATAGTCTATACACACCTTCCATCTAGTTACCATCCTAATGGGGATAAGCTCATTATTTTCATTCCTCACTAAAGTAATTCCCCCTTTCTTAGGAACTATTGCATAGGACTTACCCAATTACTATCAGAGATAGGATAAATGAAACTTGCATTGAGTAGTTTTACCACTTCCTTTCGTACCACTTCTTGCATGGTAGGATTTAATCTCCTTTGTGGTTGTATTGTTGGCTTGAAATTCTTTTCCATGAGGATCTTATACATCCAGATGGAAGGGCTTATTCCCTTGATATAAACAATTGTCCATCTCATAGCCTTTTTGTGCTTCTTTAGAATGTCTAGCAATGATTTCTCCTCCAAATCTCTCAAAGATGTAGAAATAATCATAGGGTAAGCATCTTTATCTAGAAAAGCATATTTAAAATGTGAAGGAAGAGGTTTAAGTTCAAGTTTAGGAGCCTAATTAGGAGATTTATGAAAATCCTCTTTTAGCTCCATATTACTATCAGTCAAAGATTCCTTCTCTAACGCTTCAGCTTCTTCTCTCAAACACTGGTCTTCATCTTCTGTTATGCTTGACTCCATTAGACATCTCTCCAAAGAATTCTTCTGCAGAACTTCTTCTCCGTGATCACCTACTATCTCACCAAAACTATCAGAGTGAAAACAAGATTCAATATAAAATGCAGTGAGATTTTTCATCGCTTTACAAACATCAAACACTATTTCCTTATCATTTAGTCTCAAAATTAATTTTCATTGTTGCACGTCTATCAAAGCATGAGTTGTCGCCAAAAATGGACGTCCCAAAATTAGAGGCACCTCTCGGTCCTCCTGCATATCAAGAACTACGAAGTCCACCAGAAAGATAAATTTGTCGACATTTAACCTTTAACAAAATGTCTTCAACAATGCCTTTAGGTCGTTTGATTGATCTATTAGTAAGCTAGAGCAACATGTTTGTCTCTTTCAGTTCTCCAAGTCCTAGGTTCCTAAAAATTGATAAAGGCATTAAATTAATACTAGCACCTAAATCACACAATGCTTTATCAAAGAATGAATCTCCTAATGCACAAGGTATAGTAAAACTCCCTAGATCTCTCTGTTTAGGAGGTAATTTATTTTGTAATATAGCATTGCATTTCGTCAATAAGCATAATTGTCCCATGCTCCTCGATATTCCACTTGTTAGAAAGGATGTCTTCTAAGAACTTTGCATAGCTAGGCATCTGTGCTAAGGCTTCAGCAAATGGAAAATTTATTTGCAATTTCTTAAAGACCTCTAAAAACTTTGAAAATTGTTGATCCAAATTATCCTTTCTAACTCTGTCGGGATAAGGAAATTTAGATATATCTTTTTCAACAACAATAGAATCATAATTTGACATACCTTTTCCTTTACGTCTTGTAATTTCCTTTACCTTAGTCTTTATCTCTTTTTCTAAATTCACTTTCTTTTCTTCAATAGAGACTGGTAACTCAACTTCACTTTCCACCTTCTTTTGTGACTCTTCTTCTCTAATCAATTTTCCATCCCTCAAGGTTATGGCCTTACATTGCTCCTTAGGGTTCTTTTTTGTGTCACTTGATCATATTCCAAACTTCACTATTAAGACCATTATAAAATGTCTAGACTTGCAGCCAAACCGGTAATTCATGGTAGGGACATCTCCGAAGCATGTCCTTGAACCTTTCCCATGCTTCGTATAATGACTCTATATCCATCTGCACAAACATAGTAATATCATTGCGCAATTGTACAGTCTTTGCAAGAGGAAAATATCTACTCAGGAATTTTTGTGTCATCTACTCCCAGGTTGCAATCAAGCCCACTGATAATGAGGTCAACCAACTCTTTGTTTTGTCTCTTAATGAAAAAGGGAACAATCTTAGTCTTACAACTTCATCGGAAACTCCATTGTGCTTAAAAGTATCACAAATCTCCAAAAAATTTGCAATATGTAAGTTGGGATCCTCATGTGCCAAACCACCAAACTGCACTAACTGTTGAATCATCTAGATGATTGCTGGCTTTATCTCAAAGGTGTTGGCGTTGATCACTGGTTGTCGAATGCTCAATGCCACTCCATTTAAAGATAGGCTAAAGTACTCATTCAGTGTACAAGTTGCCACTGGCATTCCATTATTTGGGTTATCATGATCACCCATGATGTCCATTTTGATTGCTCTCTTTCTTGCGTGAAAAGTGCACTCTATCTTAGGATCAAATGCTAGTAAAATCTTTCCTGAAGCTCCACTCATACACTAGCAGAAACACCTATTGGTTTCCAATAAAAACAAACAAAATAAAAAAAAAAAAACTCAAAGTAATAGGTTATCTCAAAATAATCACAAACAATCTAATGATCCCCAGCAACAGCACTAATGAGTGCTTGGAAGTGCACTCATACTTAGTGATTTTAAGGGTATTTTGTGAGAGAATTAGGTTTAATTGGTTAATTTTACTTAATTTCAGTATCTCTTTTGTTTTCTAGAATCACAGGTATGTTTTCTAAATTTTCAGGTGTTTAGGTGCTGAAAAATGAGGATTTCAAGCATGGACATTGATATGAAAGAATCATAAGAGTGTAAGAACAAACGGTTCGAGAATCAGAGCTCAAACAAAGAAGTTATGGATTTTTGAAGATTATTCGCAGTAGCAGAACCATTCCCACACCGCAGCATAAAAAATTGTAAAATGGATAGAAACTTCATGCCGCGACATCACAAAATCATGCCACGGCACAATGTGGGAAATTTATGTTTGGAAATTTTTCTACCAGAATATGCTGCACCAAAATGATCATAACTTGAGCTACACAACTCAAATTGACCTGGTTCTAGTGGTGTTTTAAAGCTAAGAGACAAAGCTACAACCTTTATGTTTCAATCATGGCCAAGTTCAACATGTAATATGGTTAAAATGGAGATGAAAACTACATTAGTGCTTGGAGATGTGCAAATTTGTTATTATGCATTTTTAATTGAAGTATAACTTTTTACCATAATACCCTCACGAATTTAATATTATAAATAGATGTCCTTAGCAATATTTTAGGGAGCTACGGTTTATGATATAAAATATAATTAGGAAGAGGCAAGGAGAGGAGATCTTACCTAGGGTTTCATCTTCTTCTTCTTGTACTTCATGGTTTTCAAGATTTTGCGGTTTGATTTCCTTATGCTCATGTGTAACTAAATACTTTTCTAGGGATCCAATGTAGCCTAATAAGAAGGTTTTATGTCTTTGTTAATTCTATTTGTCTTATCAATCCATTGCAATTCTAGTTTTATTCATTATCCTTTATTAAATCTTTAATTGATGTTATTGCTTGATCACCTTTAATGTTAATTAATTGATTGTGTGAGACAAGGTTACACTACATACCTTAGCTAATCTTGAATAGCTCGTGTGAATGAATGATTAGTAGTTTGTGCATATGCCCAAATAGAATGCTAATTGGTTCATGATTTCTTGAATAATTAGTATATGTGCATACACCCTGATAGATGCACTTTTGTTCTTGATTTCGAGTGCTCTTTTGTTTAATGGGTTTTTAATGATTAGGCTAGACTATACGCCCTAGCTAGTCTCATGTTAAAGATACTAGGTTAATCTCGAACGCCTTCTGGTAATACCTTAATTATGTGAGTGTGAACCCTAAAAATTGGATTGTGATAACAATAGTTTGATAGTTGGCATAAAACTGGATTATTATGGTGAAATTGGATACATAGGTTGTAGTTCATTGGTTCTTAAGTCGGTTTTTAATTGGTGTTATTTTGGCTCAGTCAGTAGTAGTTAATTTTTAGTTTCTTTTTACACTTAGTTTTAATCACTAGTTCTTTAATTTGCTTGAATTTATTTGTTTTAATTAAGGCATAGTTATTAGGATTACTTGATAACTTACAAATCTCTGTGGGATCAACCCTTGCTTTTTCACACTATACTGCGATAGCGATTCGTGCACTTGCAAGGAAGTAAAATTGTTCATCAAGCACCAAAAATTTTACGTGACTAAATCAACCCTAGCAAGTGCACTAGTCATATTCAAGTAATAAAGTGATGAGTTTGAGTATCGTCCCACAAAGATCAAAGCAAATATTCATAATTACCTAAAACTACCTACACGTTATTTGAGAAAATGAAAATTTAGAGTGTAAAACTATCGGATTAAAAATAACTAAATTAAACAAATACATATTTTGAAGAACTTTGCAGCGTTAATGAAGTTAGGGTATAGATTTCCCCCTAATTATGCTTGACAACTACTCTTAATACCCGTTTGTGCTATGAATTGGTAGGATTTTTCTAATGCTAATTATCCTTATTCAGGCATAATATTCAACTTAATACAGATCCCTATTCGGTTACTCTGAAATTAAGAAGCATAAATTCATCAATCCCTTTCGACTAATTCGCCCTATTTGGTTATGAATTAGATGGACCACAAATTAATCCTAGAATCTCTATTAGATTAGTTCTAGTTTTAGTACGTTGTGCAATGTTATTCCAATAAAACAATTATGAATATGAATTAAGTAATAAATCCTAACTTCTCTATTTGAAACATCATCAAGGTAATTGAATCAATCCAACATTCATAAAGCATTAAACCTAAACTCTTGTACAAATTCATCAACAAAAATATGGTATTAAGAATAAAAATTGTTCAAAACATAATTAGGGTTTCATTGTCCCCTAACAAAAGAGATTTACTCATCCTAAGAACAAAGAAATAAATAGAGAATAAAGAAAACATATTCAGACTTGAAAATAAACAAAAAACAAACTCTTAAATCTGATCTTCAGTCTTCAAACCCCACGAATGCATCTTTTACTCTCAAAAATATGCAAAAGTCATCCCTTGACAACTAATCTCAATTATACTTAAATACCCAAACGAGTCCTAAGTGAAAAAGGAAAGAAAAACTGACTAAAATGCCCTAACAGTTTCCGCCACGACCCTAGCCATGGCCAAATTCAAGTCACCATAGCCTAGATCGTGGTGCTTTCTGGTCTTTTTGTTTTATCTTTATTCCACCACTTTGGCCATGGTGAACTACCAAGGCATGGTCGTGGCCTTCAATAATGTTAGATAAACTCAACTTCTTCAAGCTTTAAGTCCCAATTTCATTCCAACGCTTCAATATACTCAATCAAAGCTTGAAAAACACAAAAGCTATCCAAATCAATAGGTAACCATTCATATCTCAAACTTAAGAAAAACTAACATCAAAACAAATGAGAAGTTAACTAAACTAACATCAAAACAACCCTAAAAACACTCAAATTATGCAACTTATCAATAGATCTTCTCTCCAATAATGAATCCTTCCAGTCCATATGAGGTTAGAGCTGGTAAAATTTACGATTGTTAAAATGTGTAATTCTTCTCTAGTAGTTTAATAGAAATTGATGGTAGAGTGGTGGAATGTTCGAATTCATGAAATTCATGAAACCAGTATCCATGCTATCTAATTTGGAAGCTAATTTAGTAGAAATACTATCAAGAATCACCATAGACATTGGTCTGAAGCTCTGATACCATGAAAGTTTTCCAGAATCGAGAAACAAAAATGAAAGACGGTTTTCTAAAGAAGTTGTATTTTCTCTAACTGATTTTGCAACCAAAATATGGTTGTTATATACTTAACCATTACAAAGATGAAACACAGAGTTTCAATACAAACTAAAAAACTTTGAGAACTTTACAAATACTACTTTGACTTTTTTCATCATACAAACCAAACTAAGCTTTACAAGCTACTTGCTCTACTCAATGCTGATGTTAACAGACTTGAGAAGTGGTTTTGTTTAACGGTAGATATTGAGATGATTAATGAAAGCAAAGTAAGCCTATTTTAAGGTGAAGTGTTAAGTGTCTATACTGAGTTAGTTAAGTTAGTTTTATAATTCAGTTGTGTTATAAAGTGATGATACGCAACGTTTAGTATAAAACGTAAAACACTGCGTTTTGCGTAGGCTAAATGTAAAACGCAACGTTTAGTATAGCCGCCCTTGTTCTGTTTACGGTTGACTTGATGCAATAGAAGAACTAATCTCTAGATTCTTTCTCTTAATTCTCTTCTTATTTTTGCTGGTTTCTTGTTTCTTCTTCTTCTTCCATACTCAAAATCTCTCATGGTATCAGAATCTTTTTCAAGAGCTTGGTATACAAATAAATAGAACTCATGTACTTTGTTGTGATGATGTGAGTGCAGACAGGGACATAGTTAGGATTTTTAGTGAGTGGGCTCAAAATCTAGGAATTTAATCTTCCAATTTCAAATTCATTTATTAAACTCAACAAAACTCATAGCTCATGATCTTTCATCAATTAAGAAAGCTAAAAGAAAAGATTTTTAAGCAAAAAAAAAAAAAGAGCATCATTTTACCTTGTAACCTCCAAAGGAATAGCCTTTCTTGAGTAGTCGAACCAAAGGAAGAAGAAAGTATGAGAAAGAAGAAAAGGAAATGAAGAAGAGATAAAAGGTAAAAAGGTGTTAATTGATACAAATTTTTTTGGGGTCAATATGAATTTAAGTGAGGTTAAAATTATAATTCTATAATATATAAGGCCCTTTTTTAGTTTTTTCAAAAGTTAAGTTCAATTGAACCCACAAGTGTGAGTGTGGTTGCATGCCTAAGTGTAGGGGCACTTTCTTCAAATCATGTTTTTCATGCAAGGACTAAACATATTGAGATTTGTGTCCACTATGTGAGAGAATTAGCATTTAAAAAAAGATTGTGTGCTTAGTATGTGGCCTTTAAATATCAAATAGCATATGCCCTTACAAAAGCTCTTCTGTACACAAATTTCAAAGTGAATGTGTTCTCTATTGTGGAAAATGTGGATAATATGGTTGAGCAAAACTTTTTTTTCTAAAGAAAGTAAAAAGGAAGGAATTTGTTAGTTAATCATTGCTTGCTTGTAATCTGTCATCCTTGTATAGAAGCATTATAGGGGGACTGCTTGTAAGGAAGATAGTGCTTGTTAGTTAATCATTGATTGTTTAGGATGTTGTGTAGTGTGCTAGAGTTAACAAATTTTAGAGTGGTTTTGTCTAAGAGAAAATGTTGTGTAATGTGTTGGATTTATAGACCTGAGAAGAGATTTTGTGTAAGGGCAGATGTTGTGTAGTGTTATAGTTAACAGACCTAAGAAGATGTTTTGTTTAAGGGCAGAGGTTGGAGAGACCTGAGAAGAGGTTTTGTTTAAGGGTAGATGTTGTGTAGTGTGCTGATGTTAACATACCTGAGAAGTGGTTTTGTTTAAGCATAGATATTGAGATGATAAATGGAAAGCAAAGTAAGTCTAGTTAAAGGTGAAGGGTTAAGTCTTTGTATTGAGTTAGTTAAGTTAGTTTTACAATTCAGTTGTGTTATAAAGTGATGATATGCAACATTTAGTATAAAATGTAAAACACACTGTGTTTTGTGTAATGGCTAAATATATAATAGCTACCCTTGTTCTGTTTACCACTGACTTGATGAAATAGAAGAACTAATTTCCTAATTCTTTCTCTTAATTCTCTTCATATTTTCCTGGTTTCTTGTTTCTTCTTCTTCCATCCTCAAAATCTGTTGAATGGTGAAGCACAAAATAGTGTCACTGGGCATTACTTAAACGTTGCCATTTCACTCTTAAGCTCCAAGACTGATCCTAATCATTGATTGCTGCATAATCTAATGGCTGAGATTCTCCAACAATGCAAGTATAAAAGAATGTAATTCAGTCGAATTTCACAATGCAATATTCTCTCTGATTTGCGATTAAGCTCTTAGAAATTAAAGTTCTGATTTCTTGTTTCTCATAGGCTTGTAATCTGTTGCGATACTAGATATCGTGTTTGAGGGTTGTGTTTCCTTTAGGGTGTAAGGATCTGGGTAGTATTCTAAATAGGAAAGATTACAAGGGAGCCTTTGAGAAAGTTACAGGCAGTGAGTGTTTTGACTGTGTTGAATCGGGTTGTATTTGTAACGAATCTTGATCTCTATTGCAGTGAGCCCCTAATTTTACTGGAGCTCAACATGGATGTAGCTTATCCAATTTGAGTAAGTGGACCACGGTAAAAATCTTTTGTCTTTGTGTGTTTGTTTTGGTATTTGCTTTCTTGATCAATTGGTGCAATTGTGTGTTTAGAGTTTTGGTAATCTTGTGTTGATCACAACAGTGGTATCAGAGCTTGCTAATTAGGGTTTGTCGATTTTAGGGATTACTGTTTGAAATTAGGGTTTGGTAAATTTTGAGGGTTTCTTGATTTAAAAATTCAGAGCAGTCTAAAGTTAGGAAATCTACAAAATTGAGTCTCTAATTTCTTGAAGAAATCAAAAATCGAGCATAATCCTTAAGATCTTTCTTTTGGAATTCACTAAACATTATTACCTGCTTCACACAATGAGCACCACACGAGTTGAGATCTCATTGTATGATGGTAAAGTGGCAATCGCATTGGAGAAGGACTAGACCAAATGGCCCGAGGAAAAGCTGAAAAGGAAAGTTGAAGTTGATAAGGAAGTGTACAATCTCATCATAATGAACCTTGCCGATAACATATACAAAAGGTAGGTGGTGCTGAGACACCAATTGCTCTTTGGGGTAAGCTCTTATCCATTTATGCAATTCAATGTGCTCCTAATCTTGCTTATTTGAAAGTATTTTTTTTCTTATAAAATGGATAATGCTAGGACTATAGAAGAAAACCTAGATGAGTTCTTGAATATGACCCTTGTACTCAAGGGCACAGATCAAGAACTCAGTGAGTCTAGCTTAGCCATGATCCTCCTGAACTCCCTTACCAAGGAGTATCAGGTTGTCAAGAATGCCCTCCAATACACTGGAACAGTCCCTAGCCTAGACTTAATTGCATCAGGATTAAAGGCTAGAGAACTAGAGCTTAGGGTTCAAAAGAAAAACAATAGTAGTTTGTTTGTAAAGGGAAAGGGAGATTCTAGGCAATCTGGGAGTAATTCATACTTTAACAGTGGTCCTAGGAATAAGAAGAAGGGTAAGAATACTCATAAGACTAAAGGAGAGACAAGAAAATGTTTCTTCTGTAACAAAACTAGACACCTGAAGAAAAATTGTTATGAGTGGGTCAGAAAAAAAAAAAAAAAAAAAAGAATAACACAGAGAGTAATATAGCCTTTAATAAGAATGATGTCGAAGAATCTAAAGTCCTAAATGTGTCCCGGACTGAAAACATAGAGGAATGGATGCTAGATTCTAGGTGCCATTTCACATGAGCCCCAATGGAGATTGGTTCCAAGATTTTGAAGCTGGTGGCTTAGAAACTGTGTATATGGGCAACAACAATGCCTACAAGGTCCAGGGGATTGGGAATATAGTTTTAAGACTAAATGATGGTAAATAAGTTAAACTGACTAGGGTGAGATACATACCAGAATTAAAAAGAAACCTAATCTCCCTAGGAACCTTAGATGAGTCAAGTTGTTGCTATAAAGCTGAATATGGCTACCTAAATGTGTATAAGAATGAAAACTTGGTCCTAAAAAGTGTCAAATGCAATGGGCTCTACATCTTATGTGGTAATAACTATTCAAACTATGTTAACTCTACTTTGTTTACTACTAACGTCACTGTTACAGAGAAGTGGCACCTCATAATGGGCCACTTGAGCCAGAAAGGACTAGACATTTTAAGCCAACAAGTTATGTTTGGTAAGGACTCTATTGACACTTTGAATTTTTGTGAAACCTGCATATTGGGTAAACAACATAAGGTGAGTTTTCATAAAGGAACTCACCTTGCCACAAATTGCCTTAAATATTTCCATGTTGACTTGTGGGGGCCTAAAAAGACCAAAACACATGGGAGAAGCAGCTATTTTCTATCTATAGTTGATGACTATAGTAGAAAAGTATGGGTTTATCTGTTTAAGACCAAAGATGAGGCCTTTACCAAGTTTAAAAGTTGGAAAGTGTTGGTAGAAAACCAGGCAGATAAGAGAGACAAAGCCCTTAGAATTGACAATAGACTAGAATTCTGTAATTATGAGTTTGATAAGTTCTATAGTGACTAGGGATATTAAGACATAGGACTGCTAGGAAGACTCCACAGCAAAATGGAGTGGCTGAGATAATGAATAGGACTCTATTAGAGAAGGTTAGGTGTTTATTGTTCACATCAGGTTTGCCAAAATCTTTTTGGGGAGAGACCCTTAACACTACTACATACCTAGTTAATAGGAGCCCTTCAAGTGCTATTAACTTCATGTGCCTAGAATAGAAATGGTCTAATAGGAAGCCCAACCTAGGCTATCTTAGAGCTTTTAGGTGTGTTGCTTATGCACACACCAGTAAGGGAAAGCTAGAACCTAGGTCTCTAAAATGTGTGTCCCTAGGATACCAAGAGGGAACTAAGTAGTACAGGCTGTGGGAAAGAAGTGCACCGGGGGTCAAAATTATCATTAGCAAGGATGTATTTTTTTCACGAAAATTTGTTTCCTTGTAGAACTCTTCACAATTCTGCAGGTACCTCAACCAATGATACTGTTAGTCAGGATCAACACCAAGGGACACAAATTGAGGTGGAGTAGGTCTAAGTTCAACCTGAATTGGAGAATCAAGAAGAAACACCTACAACACCAGACTTGGAACATGAACCAAAGGATGATCCAGCTGAAAATCCAGAACTGCCCCAACATGAATCACTGTCCAAATACCAACTAACCAGGGACATGACTAGAAGAGAAATCAGATCACCTGCTAGGTATTCATATCCTAACTTAATCTATACTGCTTTGGTTGCTGGAAATCCAAAGAACTGAACCAGATATCTATGATGAAGTTATAAGGTCCAGAGATAGAGATAAATTGCAAGCTAGCATGGAAGAGGAGATGCACTCCTTGAAGATAAATGGGACTTTGTCTTTGGTACTGTGCCTTAAAAATCAGAAACTAATCGATTACAGATGGTTATATAAAGTAAAGAAAGGTATGAATCCCTCTGATCCACCTAGATTTAAAGCTAGACTTGTAGCAAAGGGCTACACTCAAAGGGAAGGGATTGATTTCAATGAAATCTTTTCCCCGGTAGTCAAATATAAGACTATTAGGATTATGTTATCAGTAGTTGCACATCTTAATTTAGAACTAGAGTAGTTAGATGTAAAAAATGCATTTATGCATGGTAACTTAGAAGAAAAGATTTTCATGAAACAGCTTGTGGGCTTTATTGATAGAAACTTCCCTGATCATGTGTGTTTTTTGCATAAGTCTTTTTATGGGCTTAAGCAAGCCCCTAGACAATGGTATAAAAGGTTTGATACCTTCATTAGCAGTATTGGATTCAATATAAGTGAATATGATAGTTGTTTTTACTGTGACTTGAATGCTGATGTGCCTATATACTTGCACCTTCATGTGGATGACATGCTATTGATTAGTAAATCAAAATCTACGAGTCTAGGTTGAATTCTGAGTTTGATATGAAGGACCTAGGAAGTGCTAAAAGGATCCTAGGGATAATGATTGATAGAAACAAGGAGGACTGTGAACTAAAACTTCAGCAATACTCCTACCTACTGAAACTGGTATCTAGGTTTGGAATGTCTAATTCTAAGTTGGTCTCCATGCTTTTAGCTAGTCATTTTATGCTTAGCAAGACTCAGTGTCCTAAGTCTAATACTGAATTAATTAGAATGGAAAAGGTACCTTATGCTAATGTTAGGGTTTAAGATGTTACAAATTTTAAACACTATTTGAGCTTGCTGTTCATAAAATAGGCAGCAAACTATAGAGTTGAGAAGGGTTCTTGGGAGGCAGCTGCACTAGAGTGACTTGAACTGAGCAGGGAGTTTTGAGCTTCAAAGTGGAGAATGTTGAATGGTGAAGCATAAACGGTGTCGTTGGGCATTACTTAAACGTTGTTGTTTCACTCTTAAGCTCCAAGACTGATCCTGATTGTTGATTGTTGCATAATCTAACAGCTGAGATTCTCCAATAGTGCAAGTATAAAAGAATTCAATTCAGTCGAATTTCACATTGCAATATTCTCTCTGATTTGCAATTAAGCTCTTAGAAATTAGGATTCTTCTGATTTCTTGTTTCTCATAGGCTTGTAATTTGTTGCGATACTAGATATTGTGTTTGAGGGTTGTGTTTCCTTCAGGGTGTGAGGATCTGGGTAGTATTCTCAATAGGAAAGATTATTGGTAAGCCTTTGAGAGGGTTACAGGCAGTGGGTGTTTTGATTGTGTTGAATCAGGTTGTATTTGTAATGAATCTTGATCTCTAGTGTAGTGAGCCCCTAAGTTTACTGAAGCTCAACGTGGATGTAACTTATCCAATTTGGGTAAGTAAACCACGGTAAAAATCTTTTGTCTTTATGTGTTTGTTTTTGTATTTACTTTCTTGATCAACTGGTGTGATTGTGTTGTAATGTCCACATCGAGGTACGTACCTTTATTTATCCCCTAATACCCTTAGTTGAATCTTGTTAAAGTTATCTTGAACAAGTGTGAAGAAAATGCCTTAAAATTTCATTAGGGGTAAAATGGTCTTTTCACTCATAATTAGTTGAAAAAGTGGGGAGCGAAAAGAAGTAGAATAACATGGAGAAGTTAATAAAAATGACAGCATTATGGTAATTGACTAAGGTACATAGATGAAATTTCATAGAAAGTGCAAGGATAAAATGGGAAGCTATAAGTAATATTTTGTTATATTAACAGTTCAAGAATGAAACCTTAGCCATTCTTCCCCTTCCATTCACGCCACTTTCCACCCAAGTTCTCTCAAATTTCTTCAATCATTTTCAAGGAAAATTCATGGATCTTGGTTTATTTTTAGTGGAATTTCAATCCCAAGCATCCTTAGGTAAGATCCTTGCACTAAGGTGTGAGATTTAATTTTTAAAGTGTTGAATTCTTATGATTTGTGTTCTTAGGGTTTAAGAGAAAGAGAGTTGGATCAAGGAAGACTACTAAAGTGTTGGATTGCTCACATCTAAGGTAAGTAAATCCAACCCTAGTCATGATTGGAGTAATATTGTGTAGAGAACTTCTTTTATGCATGTATGTGCTTATATATGAAGAATTGTTGATGAAATGGATGTTGAATGATGGTTAGAATTTATCCATGAGAAGTAGTGTTTGTGTACTTGATGTTTGATGAGAGTTTGGGTGAATTATGGAAGAATTGGAGTAGAATTTATGAAGTGTAAATCCTGGACAGGTTTAACGTTGATTGTAGTGAGTTTGATTCCAAATTTTGGTGGCTTAGAAGAGATGTAGAAGTGTAGGCAAGTTAGAGTTTGTGTGTGCATACAAATTGTTTAATGAAATGTCAAAGAGAAGTGCATGCATGAGTATGATTATTTGTTATCTTGAGATAAGTTTGTAGATGGTAGAGAATGACATGTTAACATTCCATATTGCATTATTGCATCCAAACATGTGAATTTAGAAAGAATAATAAGCATGAGCCCATCTACTGCATACACACTCACAAGAGCATTAAAGAACAAAGAATAAAGAGAAAGAAAAGAGAAATATTAAAGAATAATTCAAAACTGAAATTTTGTTTAAAGAAGTGTAAAAAGATAAGAGAAGAAAAGGTTGTTGTGATGGGAACCCGCATGCACGCCGCCTTTAGTGAGCGGCCTCAAAATCAAAAAGAAGAATTGTACAGTCCATTAGAAGTGCATGTGGATAAGGACTATACCCAGAATTAGAGAATACACTCACACGGCCAGGGTTTCGAATCCATGCCTCAACCGAGTCCGATCGGCAAGAAAGAAAGAAAGAAAAGAAAAGAAAAGAAAAGAAAGAATAGAAAAGAAAAGAAAGAAAGAATAAAGAGAAAGAATAGAAAAGAATTATGCATTTGACCATTTGCATCAAACCTATGCATGATACCATGCCTACTATCATGAGTAGTGTGAAATTAGAAATTGAGAAAGAACAGAGAAAGAACAAAGAAGAATAGAGAAGTGTGATGTAAGGAACAAAATTTAGAATATAAGCAACGGAGAGAGAAGAGTAGCATAGCAGGTTTACTTACTGAACAATTAGTGCTCACCCCATTGTTTTTCAATGTTTTTGCAGGTAGTAGATGAGATTGCAGAAGGGTTTGGCAACAATGTCGAGTTGATGTTTTGTGACCTTATTACATTATGTAAAGATTTGTATATAAAAAAATTTAAATATGGGCCCATTATTTCATACTCATCTATTTATTTATTTATTTATTTATTTATTTATTTATTTTACGAGTATACTAGCTAGAGAGAGAGAGAAAGTACTACATTTTTGGTATCAGAGCAAAGATTTTGGGATTTGACAGTGTACCTCTCTCGCCACATTGATGTCCCGTAGTCGACCGTTGTAAGTTATTTCTTTCCTTACTTATAGTGGATGAGTTAATTGAGTTGACTAAAAGTGTTGATGTTATGTAGATGAAACGTAGAACTCGAGCAGGCAGTAGGAAGGCAATGAGTACGGGTGAACCTTTCAACTCGTCAGAATCTACTCCCCCTGTCCTCGATGAAACGAGGATTCGTAATATTATACAGCAAGTCGTAGGAGAGAATCAAGGGAGATCAATACCAAGTCGTAGGAGAGAATCAAGGGAGATCAATACCGGAGACAGTTGAGACCCCAATTATTATACCGACCCCTAGAGAGGAGAAAGAGAGGTCGGTACCCCTGATGATGTAGAATTGTATTGAGCCAATATATGGGTTGCCTAGTCAACATAACCATTAGAATTCAGGGGTACGACGGACCCAATGTGGCAGAAGAGTGGTTTAGATCCGTGGAGCGTACAATGGCACTTTTCCCTATGATAGACCAGGAGAAGATTCAGTATGCAAGCTTTCTATTTAGAGGTGATGCCCGTAGATGGTGGGAATTGATGGAGGATACTCACAATATATCCTCAATGTCTTAGGGGAATTTCGAAGAATGTTTGAGGCAAAATATATAACAATTGATCAAGTTCATGAAAAGGTTCAGGAGTTTATCAGTTTGCAACAGGGGACTAGCTCAGTGAAAGAGTATTCTATGAGATTTAATTCCCTAGCAAGGTTTGCGCCAAGTGTAATGAGTACACCAGAATTAGGAGGGATAAGTTCGTGCATGGGCTAAAACTAGAAATAGCCCGAGATGTGATAGTCGATGCCCAGCCCCCTCAGTCATATAGTGAAGCTTTGGAACAAGCCTTATGGGCAAAAATATTTGTGAATAAGCTAACCTCAGCAACTCCATCAGCAGTAGCCCTTAGTGTTCCACCTCCTACTCCACAGAGAGATAGAGCTGATGCCCCTACTAATAGAGAGGTGAGAAATAAGAAAAGATTTCAACCCAAAATGAATATGAGGGATTGGCAGAATAAAAGGCCGAGAACTATTGAAGTTCCCCAATGCCAGAAGTGTGGAAGAAATCATTCTAGGGAGTGTCTTAAAGATTTGGGCCGAAATCTATGTTATAGATACTGACAACCAGGGCATATGATGAGAGATTGCAAAGCCCCTCCTGCACCCGCAGTGCAGACACCTAGAGGTATCAATCCTCTGGTGTTTATAGTAGCTCATAATGAAGCTGAAGCTAGCCCATCCGCAGTTACCGGTCAGTTATTATTTCACTCAGTTCCCTTTTATGCATTAATTGATTCTGGAGCCACACATTCATTTATTACACATGGGATTTTAGAGAGATTAGGTTTGAAACCTATTATAGTGAATTGCCCCATTAAGATAGAGTTACCAGATGGTGTTAGTGTGGTAACTCAAGAGATGCTTCCAGGGGAGTCTGTAGTGATTCATGGAAGGGAGTTGCCAGTGGATTTGATAGTGTTTGATATGCTCGATTTTGATGTTATTTTGTGCATGGATTTCCTGGGGAGATTTGGAGTAGAGATTGATTATCAGAAGAAGAAAGCAAGATTTAATCTTGATGATGGTGATAAGTTTAATTTTGGCAAGGGTCACCAACTTAGTATGTTAATTAGCAGTGTAAAGGCTAGAAAGATGCTGAGAAAATGGTGCTCGATGTATATTGCTCATGTAGTGCACAGTAGTGATGTCTCACAACTAGAGATTCAGAATGTGTTAATAGTTCGGGAGTTTTAGATGTATTTCTGGAAGATTTACCGGGTTTACCTCTCCAGAAAGAGAAGTAGAATTCAGCATTGAACTGACATCAGAGACAGCACCAATTTCTAAAGCCCCTTACTGGATGGCCCTAGCCAAGCTACAGGAATTGAAAAAGCAGCTTCAGGAACTTTTAGACAAGGGTTTTATTCGACCTAGCAATTCTCCTTAGGGTGCTCCAATTTTATTTGTGAAGAAGAAAGATAGATCTCTACGAATGTGTATAGATTACAGAGAGTTAAATAAAGTGACAGTGAAGAATAAATACCCATTACCTCGCATAGATGATTTGTTTGATTAGCTAAAAGAAGCAGCAGTATTTTCAAAGATTGATTTGAAGTCAGTTATCACCAAGTAAGGGTTGCAGAGCAAGATATTGCCAAGACTGCTTTTCAAACCAAATATGGGCATTATGAGTTTGTGGTGATGCCTTTTGGGTTAACCAATGCCCCAGCAATCTTTATGGACTAAATGAACCGGGTGTTTCAGGATTGTCTTGATCGATTCATAGTGATGTATATTAATGATATCCTAGTTTATTCTAAGACAAAAGAGGAACATGAAGAACACCTAAGATTTGTGCCACAACGATTGCGAGATAAAAGTTGTTTGCTAAATTTTCTAAGTGTGAGTTTTGGCTAGATCAAGTTATCTTCCTGGGCCATACCGTCTCAAATGAGGGTATATCAATGGATCCTAGTAAGGTAAAGGCAATTTTGGAATAGCAAAAGTCGAAGACAGTAAAGGAAGTTAGAAGTTTCTTGGGGCTAGCAGGCTACTATAGGCGGTTTGTAGTAGGGTTTGCTCAGTTGGCTAAGCTGCTTACAGCTCTCACCAAACAGAGAACTCCTTTCATATGGTTGGATGCCTGTGAAGAAAGTTTTTAAGAGTTAAAAATAAGATTGACCACAGCTCCTATTCTTGTGTTACCACATGAGGGCATAGATTATGATATGTATACAAATGCCTCATTTCAGGGACTTGGTGCAGTATTAATGCAGTTGGGTAGAGTAATGGACTATGCTTCTCGACAATTAAAAGAGTATGAGACAAGATACCCTACACATGATTTAGAGTTGGCTGCTATAGTTTTTGCACTGAAAATATTAAGGCATTATTTGTATGGAGCAAAGAGTAACATCTATAAGGATCATAAGAGCTTGAAGTACTTCTTCACCCAACGAGAGTTGAATATGAGGCAAAGGAGATGGTTAGAGCTGGTAAAAGATGATGATTGTGAAATTAAGAATCAACTTGGAAAAGCCAATGTAGCAGCTGATGCCTTGAGTAGTCTACTTGTCTCAAATCATAAGACAGAAAGAGTTATTAGGAGAGTTAATAAAGGACCAAATAGAGGTAATACCAGGAAGGCTTGCTAGGTTAGACATTCAGCCTACTTTGCTAGAAGGGATTAAAGAAAAACAAGTGTTGATGAGTGGTGTCAGAAAATAAGTCAGCAAGTGATTAAGGGCAAGATATCAGAATTCCACCTAGTAGATGGCGTCCTCCGTTTTCAGAATCGTAAATGCATTCCCTCAAGATGCTGAGTTGAAGAGAAAGATTCTTATGGAGGCTCATGATACACCGTATACTGTTCATCCTGGAGGAACCATGATGTATCAAGATTTAAAGAAAAGTTATTGGTGGCCAGGTATGAAGAGAGATATTGGAGATTATGCGGCTAAGTGTTTGGTTTGTCAACAGATGAAAGCAGAACACTAAAGACCATCAAGTTTGCTTCAGCCACTCAGCATTCTTGAATGGAAATGGGAAAGTATATCAATGGATTTTATCACAGGTCTTCCAAGAGTTCAAAAGGGGTATAATGCGATATGGGTGATAGTAGACAAATTAACTAAATCAGCCCATTTTCTTCCAGTAAAGGATAACACTACCTTAGATCAGTTGGCCCAAATCTATGTTAGGGAGAAAGTCAGACTCCATGGTGTGCCCAAGACCATAGTGTTAGATAGAGATTCCAGATTTGTTTCAGCTTTCTAGACCAGTCTGTAGAGGAATTTGGGTACCAGATTAGTATTTAGTACAGCATACCATCCTCAGATGAACAAATCAGATACTTGAGGATATGTTGAGGGCATGCTGTATGGATTATAGAATGACTTGGCATGAGATGATACCGTTGGTGGAGTTTGCCTATAATAACAGTTATTTGTCTACACTTAAGATAGCTCCTTATGAAGCCTTGTATGATAGGCGATGTAGATCTCCATTGCATTGGGATGAGGTAGGAGAGAAAGATGAGTTACATACAGCTCTTGGGCTAGAGATAACTCAAAAAATGATACAAGATATCGAGTTGATCTGACGTAGAATGAATCAATCTCGAGATAGACAAAACAGCTATGCAGATTTAAAGAGAAAAGACGTGGAATTTGAAGTGGGTGATAAAGTGTTTATTAAAGTTTCCCCCTATAAACTGGTAATATGTTTTGGCGATAATGGAAAGTTAGAACCTAGATACATTGGCCCCTTTGAAGTGTTGCAACAAGTTGGAAAGGTAGTTTATAAGTTGGCGCTACCACTTAACATGGATAGGGTGCACAATGTGTTCCATGTTTTGATGCTTCGAAGATATGTCGGTGATCCCTCCCATATACTAAAAGTAGAATAAGTGGACTTAGAAGAGAATCTTGTTTATGAGGAGCAACCAGTACAGATCTTAGATAAAAAGATTAAAGAGCTCCGAAACAAAAGTATTCCACTCGTAAAAGTCCTATAGAGGAATCATAAAGTAGAAGAAGCAACATGGGAGGTAGAGCAAGATATGCGGAACCGCCATCCTGAGTTGTTCGTTTGAATTTCGAGGACAAAATTCTTGTAAGAGGGGAGAATTCTAACGCCCACATCGAGGTACATACCTTTATTTATGCCCTAATACCTTTAGTTGAATCCTGTTAAAGTTATCTTGAACAAATGTGAAGAAAATTCCCTAAAATTTCATTAGGGGTAAAATTGTCTTTTCACTCATAATTAGTTGAAAAAGCAGGGAGTGAAAAGAGATAGAATAACATGGAGAAGTTAATAAAAATAAGGGCATTTTGGTAATTGAGTAAGGGACATAGATGGAATTTCATAGAAAGTGCAAGGGTAAAATGGGAAGCTATAAGTAATATTTTGTTATATTAAGAGTTCAAGAATGAAACCTTAGCTATTCTTCCCCTTCCATTCACGCCACTTTCCACCCAAGTTCTCTCAAATTTCTTCAATCATTTTCAAGGAAAATTCATAGATCTTGGTTTATTTTTAGTGGAATTTCAATCCCAAGCATCCTTAGGTAAGATCCTTGCACTAAGGTGTGAGATTTAATTCTTAAAGTGTTGAATTCTTATGATTTGTGTTCTTAGGGTTTAAGAGAAAGAGAGTTGGATCAAGGAAGACTACTAAAGTGTTGGATTGCTCACATCTAAGGTAAGTAAATCCAACCCTAGTCATGATTGGAGTAATATTGTGTAGAGAACTTCTTTTATGCATGTATGTGCTTATATATGAAGAATTGTTGATGGAATGGATGTTGAATGATGGTTAGAATTTATCCATGAGAAGTAGTGTTTGTGTACTTGATGTTTGATGAGAGTTTGGGTGAATTATGGAAGAATTGGAGTAGAATTTATGAAGTGTAAATCCTGGACAGGTTTAACGTTGATTGTAGTGAGTTTGATTCCAAATTTTGGTGGCTTAGAAGAGATGTAGAAATGTAGGCAAGTTAGAGTTTGTGTGTGCATACAAATTGTTTGATGAAATGTCAAAGAGAAGTGCATATATGAGTATGATTATTAGTTATCTTGAGATGAGTTTGTAGATAGTAGAGAATGACATGTTAACATTCCATATTGCATTATTGCATCCAAACATGTGAATTTAGAAAGTATAATAAGCATGAGCCCATCTACATACATACACACTCATAAGAGTATTAAAGAACAAAGAATAAAGAGAAAAAAAAAGAGAAATATTAAAGAATAATTCAAAACTGAAATTTTGTTTAAAGAAGTGTAAAAAGATAAGAGAAGAAAAGGTTGTTGCAATGGGGAACCCGTGAGTAACCTAGCCCCGCATGCACGCCACCTTTAGTGAGCGGCCTCAAAATCAAAAAGAAGAATTGTACAGTCCGTTAGAAGTGCATGTGGATGAGGACTGTACCCATAATTAGAGAATACACTCACATAGTTAGGGTTTCGAATCCATGCCTCAACCAGGTCCGATCGGCAAGAAAGAAAGAAAAGAAAAGAAAGAATAAAGAGAAAGAATAGAAAAGAAAGAAAAGAAGTATGCATTTGTGCATTTGTATCATACCTATGCATGATACCATGCCTACTATCATGAGTAGTGAGAAATTAGAAATTAAGAAAGAACAAAGAAAGAACAGAGAAGAATAAAGAAGTGTGATGTAAGGAAAGAAATTTAGAATATAAGCAACGGAGAGAAAAGAGTAGCATAGCGGGTTTACTTACTGAGCAATTAGTATTCACCCTGTTGTTTTTTAATATTTTTGCAGGTAGTAGATGAGATTACAGCCGCTTGGAACATCAAGAAGCGGAAGGGTTTGGCAACACTGTCGAGTTGATGTTTTGTGACCTTATTACATTATGTAAAGATTTGTAAAAGAATGAAAAATTAGACATAGGCCCATTATTTCATACTCATCTATATATATATATATATTACTGTTTATTTTATGAGTATACTAGCTAGAGAGAGAGAAAGTACTACATGTGTGTTTGGAGTTTTGGTAATCTTGCGTTGATCACAACAAAATCCTTCACTACTGAATTAGTGAGGCTGCAAAGTCTTTTCAGAGATAATCTTGGAGCAAAGTCATTGGCAGCTAATATTGTATTTCACGCCAAAACAAAGCACATTGAAGTGGATATTCATTATATCCACGAGAAAATTGCTTCAAAGAAGTTAGCGGTGAAATATGTTCTTACTGAGTTTCAGATTGCATATCTTCTGACTAAATCTCTACCCTGTACTCGCTTTCTTACTTTGCGAAATAAGTTCATTCATTTTGTCAGATCACTATTACTTACCAGCACTTTCCAGGGGTTGAATTAGAAAAGCGGGAGAAGCATTATTTGTGGGGAATGTTGCTCAGAGTTCGAACAGAAGAAGTATTATTTGAGGGGGAATGTTGCTCCAACTCAAATGTGCCCAGACTTGGTTAAATTTGTTACTATGTAACTGAGCCGTTAGTGCTATGTTAGGTTGGTAAAGAGATAGCTGCATTTTGTAGTTAGTTTTGCTATTAGTTAAAGTAGCTCAGGTTAAGTATATAAGGAGCTAACTACCTATTCTTGTAACTAAGTTTCTAATTCAGTAAAAACAATTCTCAAGTTTTTCTTTCATATCCCTCTGTCCAAGTAGGTGTAGATAGATTTTCAGGTAAAATTTGAGTTTTTGGTTGCTAAGAATTTGCAGGAAATTCTTCATCAGCTCTAATACCGAAAAAAAGAAAAACAAAAGAAATTTTAAAGAATATTTTTGAAGGAATGTTTAAACTGCTTTTTTACTTTTTGTTTACTGCTACAGCACTTGACAAACTGTATATTGAGAGTTGCTTGTAACAGAACAATCCTTCCTAAGTTGAAGATAATTGGGGCTGCTCCAACTTTGAGCAACTACTGAATCCTTCACAAAGTCGTTGCATTTATCTCTTAAATATTGTGATGCATAATTTGTGCATGCTTGTAATCAAAATCGTGTTTGTAATTTATTACTTGTTAAATATTTATCAGAAGTAAATTATTCAAGGCCAATTTGGTTTCATTCATCACATTATAGTATATGCAAGTTGGGGTTTATAAAAATTTCCTCCTCAAGGTTTGAGAAAAGTGCAACACACCCAAGGATTTTGAAAAGGAACAAATGCATCCAAAAAATTGAAACTTTGTCCTATAAAGACTATAGTGCCCTTGTCTAATTATATATATATATATATTTTTTTCAGTTTTTAGACAAAGGGTATTATGCTCTTTATATAATAAAGTAATCAATTTTTGGGGTTCATTTGTTACTTTCGCCAACCCTTGAGGAGATTGTTATAAACACCGCATATGCATGTGTTTTTTTTTTTTTTTTTTTTTTTTTTAATGTGTTGCATCTTTTTAATATTAAATGTGTTGGTGGTTGTATGGATCGGAATTTAGTAGTTAGATGCATATTAATTACCATAAAAAAGTTAATATATACATATTCTCTAACCTCCCAATTTGATCATATCATAGAGATCCTCACATATTGTTAATTTGAACTGTGTGCATATCATAATTAATATATACAAGCAACATTAATGGCGTTCTGCATTGCATCAGCCTCTCATATAATTTCCACTGCCTCTGTTTGTCAAAACCGTAGAGTTTTACTTGTATCTAATAGACCTACTGGCAGAATTAGTGTACAAAAGCGAGTCCAGTGCATTGCTAGCCCAGAACTTAATACTTCAACGGCTGTTAGGCGATCAGGGAACTACCAACCTTGCATTTGGAACGATGATCACCTACTATCCTTGACTAATGAGTACACGGTAGCTATTCATCATCTTCTTTTATTAATTTATTATTTTAGTTTACTTTTTCGCAGGGGAGGACTCACACACTTGTTTTTGGAGCTGGTGACCTCACTCAAAATTTTGTTTTCATTAATATGGTGTAATTTTTGTTTTGATCAAGTTTTATTTGTATTAATTTTTTAGATTTGACTCTCACTGATTTATTTTTCTTCTATTTTATATTATATTATTTTGAATTTACCCCCTCTAACGATAATTCTGCATTTAGGAAGATACATACAGAAAAAAGGCTGAAACGCTGAGGGAAGAAGTGAGGATGATGATTAACAGTGTGAAAAACCCATTGGATCAGCTCGAGCTGGTTGACAACTTACAAAGACTTGGATTGGCTTACCATTTTGAAAATGAGATAAACGACATATTGAGCAATGTTCACAATAACAGCGATGATAAATGGAAGAAAGGAAATCTATATGCTACCTCTCTTGAATTTAGACTCCTCAGACAACACAGTTACAATGTTACTGAAGGTAGTGATCGAAGATGTTTAATCTCTTCAGCCTGTAAAAATAAAATATTGTAATCTATAAAAATAAGTTTTTTTTTTTTTTTTCTTGAGTGCAGAAGTTTTTAATAGTTTTAAGGACACAACGGGCGGTTTCCAGGCGTACCTTCATGACGATATCAAAGCAATGCTTGGCCTTTATGAAGCTTCGTATTATGGGTTTGAAGGAGAAAGTGTCATGGAGGAGGCTTGGCAGTTCACTTCTAAATATCTTAAAGAGCTTGACACAAAGGATATCGACCAGAATATAGCATTGCAAGTGAAGCACGCATTGGATCTTCCAATCCATTGGTGGATACCAAGAATAGATACAAGGTGGTTCATAGATTTCTACGAGAGACGAGAAGGCAAGAACCACCGTCTATTGGAGCTTGCAAAGTTAGATTTCAACATTGTGCAGGGAATACACCAGGAAGATCTTAAAGACATGATACGGTAGGAATATTAATTAATATTTCCTCCCACATCATTAACTTAACATTTTTCAGAATTTTTCAGTCTAGTTTCCAAGGTGCTAATTCAGCTGAATTATCCGTTTTTGCCTGTGAAGGTGGTGGAAGAATAGTGGGCTTGAAGAGAAGTTGAGTTTTGCCAGGAGTAGAATTGTAACATCATTCTTGTGGGGCATGGGGATGGCTGCTGAACCTCAATTTGCATACTGCAGGAAGATGCTTACTAAAGCCGTTGCTCTAATTACGGCAATTGATGATTTTTATGATGTCTATTCTACCTTGCCTGAAGCTGAGTTGTTCACAGAAGCTGTTCAAAGGTTGTTAGGAAAAAACTTTGTTTCATACAAATGCTAACAGATTTAAGAAATCATATAACTGTCATATATATTTTTTTTCATACATGGTTTTCAGGTGGGATATTAATGCAATGAAGCAGCTTCCACACTACATCAAGATATGTTTTCTTCAGCTTTATAATTCGGTTAATGAAATGATTTATGACATTCTCAAAGAACAGGATGTAGATGTCTCGCAGATTCTAAGTAAAACGGTAATATATATATGTATATTCTTCTTTTGTATATAATGTTCTATAGTTTATACTTTTCTCTAAAAGTATCTTTTTCTAACTACATTTATCCTCTGCAAATTAGTGGGCAGGTTCGTTCCAAGCCTACATGAAGGAGGCACAGTGGTACCACAGTCAATATAAACCAACGTTAGAAGAATATATGAAAAACGCATGGTTATCGATTACTGGCCCGACGATGACACTTGTATCATACCTTGCTTCAAAATATCCAATAACCGAAAAGGAACTAGAGTTTTTTGAAAGCGGACCGGATTTAGTATACTGGGCATCCATGGTTTTCCGGCTTCAAGATGATTTGGGAACTTCATCGGTATACATAAGTTATCATTATCTTTAGTTGTTGACCGATGAATATTATTGTTTGTAAAATGGTCAATCAATTGATTGTGATTTTTTAAAATTTTCAGGATGAGGTACAAAGAGGGGATGTTCCTAAATCAGTGCAGTGTTACATGAATGACACTAATTGCTCTGAGGAAGTTTCTCGAGAACACATGAAGCATCTAATGAGGCAGTTGTGGAAGAAAATAAATTTTTATAGAGCTGATACAAATTGTCCCCTACCTAAAACTATTAAAGAAATGATATTGAACCTGGTGAGAACGTCCCATTGCGTGTATCTACATGGAGATGGGCATGGTATTGAAGGCCAAGAGGTTACGGATGTTCTTTCGTCATTATTCTTTCAGTCTACTCCACTGTAGGAGAAAAACATGTATTTGCATTATCTTCTGATTGCAAGACAAAGAATATCCATGATGTATTTCAAACAAATATCGGAAATTTTAATCATCTCTTTGAAGAACACATAAAATTCAGAGTAATTAAGAAAGGCATTAGACATTCTGGTTCCAATTTCTTGGTCTATTTGTCACCACAAAATTGTTATCTGTTGATGCTCGATTGTGGTTACCCAGGTGAACAATCCTTTCCCAACTTGAAATCCATTAACACTAGCCTCAACTCCCGTGAAAAGGTATGGACTTCAACCTACAATGCAACAACCGAGTCAAAGAGGGGTAATGAGGGTGCCTCTACTTATTTAGTGAGAACTAAAAACTCATCGACACCCAAGTCAGTCAATCCAATTCTAATAATTTCAAAGTACTATTTCGAACTAGCTACTTATGTACTGGACATTCAACTCTCCATGACATTGGACTTGCCAGCCCCATTAATCTACCCCTTTTTATGTGTATTAATTAACAATAATTACCCAAAGAATAATCTTGCAAAAATAACAATTAATAACCACTAGAGAGAATGGGCTCAGAGTTAAGACATTTTTACATTCTCTAACATGCGCGTTCAAGATATTATAAATTCCCTAGCATTCTCTAATACATAAGCCCAAGATATTCTAAAAAGGCTCTAGCATTCTATAATACATAATCCCAAGATATTTTGAGAAGCCCACAACATTCTGACATGTAAACACAAGGCACTTTGTCCCTCTACATTTAAACCCAAAATATTCTTACAAAGTACTTACCATTTTCTAACATGTAAGCTCAATGCACTCTAGCATTCTCTGACATGTGAGTCCAAGACACTCTAAAAAACCCTTGGCATTCTCTAACATACAAGCCCAAGCCATTCTAGCATTCTCTTCAATGTAAGCCTAATACACTTTAAAAAATACAAGCCCGTCACACTCTCACAGATAAACCCATGGCACTAGTTGCTGAAAGCCCATCAAGCATTGGCACGGATTGACCCAAAAAGCCCATCACAAAATGACACTCATTGCTACAAAACCCATCACACGATGGCATTCATTTCTACAAATTCCATCGCATGAAAGCATCAATTGTTAAAAGCGCATTGCGTGATGGCACAAATTATCTCATAAAGCCCATCACAGGATGGCACTCGTCATAATAAAACCCACCACACGATGCCATTCTTCTATTTCAAGTACACTCTAGTCCAAGGATCAAAGCATATATTTTCACAGCCTTTTCCACAACACAAGGCCCAAATCTATTTCAATGCAAGATCCGACATGCTCCACAAACAAATGGCCTACAATGAAACACCAAGGTAAACAAGAGTAAGTACTATTCTTAATGAAACACCAAGGTAAACAAGAGTAAGTACTATTCTTACTTTCAAAAGGTCGGTGGACGCAAGCCACTTTAATGAGACAATCTTTGTATGTTACGGTAATGACAGTATTAGAGCATACAAAGAGACCTATTAGGTTGAGATGTTTCTTTGAATTAGGTCCACCAATAGGGTATCTAATAAGGCATCTCAAATTAATAGATGTGTAAGGTCATTTCTAAAAAACCCAAGGGAAAACACTTTTCAAGTTTAAAAAATCTCCCAAAAGTGACATTAGTCCTAAAACACTAATCTTTTACTGATTAGGTAGCAAAATGGTAGTTTTACCTCCTAGAGGCCGAAACTCCCCAAATTATCANCCATTAATCTACCCCTTTTTATGTGTATTAATTAACAATAATTACCCAAAGAATATTCTTGCAAAAATAACAATTAATAACCACTAGAGAGAATGGGCTCAGAGTTAAGACATTTTTACATTCTCTAACATGCGCGTTCAAGATATTATAAATTCCCTACAATTCTCTAATACATAAGCCCAAGATACTCTAAAAAGGCCCTAGCATTTTCTAACATGTAAGCTAAATGCACTCTAGCATTCGCTGACATGTGAGTCCGAGACACTCTAAAAAACCCTTGGCATTCTGTAACATACAAGCCCAAGCCATTCTAGAATTCTGTTAAATATAAGCCTAAGACACTTCAAAAAATTCAAGCCCGTCAACTCTCACAGATAAGCCCATGGCACTAGTTGCTAAAAGCCCATTAAGCGTTGGCACGGATTGACCCATAAAGCCCATCACAAAATGACACTCATTGCTACAAAACCCATCACACGATGGCATTCATTTCTACAAATTCCATCGCATGAAAGCATCAATTGTTAAAAGCGCATTGCGTGATGGCACAAATTATCTCATAAAGCCCATCACACGATGGCACTCGTCAGAATAAAGCCCACCACACGATGCCATTCTTCTATTTCCAGTACACTCTAGTCCAAGGATCAAAGCATATATTTTCACAGCCTTTTCCACAACACAAGGCCCAAATCTATTTCAATGCAAGATCCGACATGCTCTACAAACAAATAGCCTACAATGAAACACCAAGGTAAACAAAAGTAAGTACTGTTCTTAATGAAACACCAAGGTAAACAAGAGTAAGTACTATTCTTACTTTCAAAAGGTCGGTGGACCCATGCCACTTTAATGAGACAATCTTTGTATGTTACGGTAATGACAGTATTAGAGCATACAAAGAGACCTATTAGGTTGAGATGTTTCTTTGAACCAGGTCCACCAATAGGGTATCTAATAAGAGTAATACTACACTTATAAAAAAAATTTATAAAGATCTCCATATAAAGTAATGTGACAAAAAATGAATGGAAGAGTGAATTTAATGAGTTCACTCTTCCATTCATTTTTTACCACCTCACTTTGTATGGAAATCTTTGTAAGATTTCTTTATAAATATAGTATTATTGATCTAATAAGGCATCTCAAATTAATAGGTATGTAAGGTCATTTGTAAAAAACCCAAGGGAAAACACTTTTCAAGTTTAAAAAATCTCCCAAAAGTGGCATTAGTCCTAAAACACTAATCTTTTACTGATCTAGGTAGCAAAATGATAGTCTTACCTCCTAGAGGCCAAAACTCTCCAAATTATCAAAATAACCCTAGGCACATTACAACCTCTCAAAAAGTGTTGTTGTTGTTGTTGTTGTTTTTTTTTTTTTTTTTTTTTTGTTTCTAGATTTCCTATTTTTCCCATGGATTGAATCATTTGTATAGCCTTTGGTGAAATTTTCGTATTTTCATAATGCATATTCTATTTTTTATAGGGTTGAGTAAGAAAATAGGTTCTACCCGGAATTGGCAGGTACCTGAACCGGCCCTTACAAGGTAGGTTCCGGTTCTAAAAAATAGAAACCAGGACTCCCCAGTTTTGATTCCAGTTCTGGTTCCTTCATTCCAAGAACTGAGAACTGGAACTGGAACCAGAACCGGAATTAGAACCAGAATCAAAACCTGGAATAGGGTACCCTGCTAGGAACCAGGAAAAGAACCGGGGTTTAAAATAACTAATATACAACATTGAGGGGTTTTAATTAATTTTACCCCTAAACTAAGGTAATATCATCTTATATTACTTAGATTACCATATTTGGTTGTCAAGTAATCTAAGATTCCGATAATCTTCCAAAACTAATCATAATTAATATTGGTTATATATGAGGTAATTTGAATTCCACTATTTTCTTAAGTATTTTAAGATTACTTAGTAATCTTATTTTTGTTACAATTTTACCCTTAAATATTAAAATTTTTGGACAATAATGCCCTTATTTGAAAACAATTTACAAATATATTTATGGACTATTTTATCCTTATATACAATATTTTTAGGACATAAATACCCTTGAACTTGAACAAAATTACCCAAGACTGGTGGCCGAATTGGCCACCATTGTTGATGGCCAACGGCCAGCCACCACCGTTAGCACCCGACAGTCAGCCACCATCCCTAGCCACCCGCCTCTAACATTGAAACGACACACGACTGGCCAGATTTGGCCAATTGTGCACCAATCTGGCCATTTCCAGCCAGATCTATGGCTTTTGGCTATTGTCAACGAACAACGGCTAGATAAATCTAGCCATCATTGATGGCTAGATTATGGATGTCAATGGCCAGAACTCTGGCCATGGATCAAGTCATTTCCAACCAGATCGGTGCACAACCGGCTAGATCTGATTGGTCGTACGCCATTCCGACCCTGTCGCCACCACCGATGGTGGTGGCTGGTGGCTAACAGTGGCTTGGAGTGGGTGGGGGAGATTTGGTTATAAATTAAATTTTTACGTGGGTGTGGTGTTTTAACAAAATCTCAAATGTAGGCGGTTAAAAGAAATGATTCAAAATATAATAATAAAAATAATACTATATTAATATTTAAAGAGGGCAATTTAGCAATTTATATAACATATCCACTAATTTATTCCTTCCAACCAAACATATCAATATAATATACCTACCAATTTATTCTAACCTAACTAAACACATTTCCCTAAACATTCCCAGTCATGGACGTAGCCAGAAATGAAATGTGGGGGTTAAAGTTGGAAGAACAATACAATTTTAGATTAAAATAAGCATAATTTTTGTATTTATAAAAAAAAATTTCATTAACTAATACATTTACAATTGTCCTCGACGGAATTTCATCTTTTGAAAGTATTGTATAATGATTTCATTATCAATACTATCAAATACATATTTCTCTATGTATACAACTAAGCTATCATTTATATATACATGTTACTGGTCCTAAGGACAACTCCAAAATAACTTTAAGAAAATCTTGTTACTTTCTCTAACTTCAATAGATCATCACAAATGAAAAAAATTGGTACAATTTGTGGTTCCAATGGCAATTTCATCTTCTTAAATCATAATCTATAATTTAACCTTAAACTTTCAAAATAAATGAATACAAATATAAAATGTGTTAGTATTATTTAACAAATTGAAGAAAAAATGGGCTTGCCTGATAGATAGGTGGGAGAAAACTACATTTGTGTGGATAAAGAATTAGAAATTTTGGAAAAAAATTTGAAACCTAGATTGTTGAAACGTCAGATCTGTGAAGTAAAGAAAGAGGGGTTTAGTTTTGATATCCAAGAAAGAAAAATAAGAGTTTAACTTATTTGATGGATTGAATTTTATTTTATTTTATTTTATTTTTGTAATTTACTTTTCATTTAAGGGTAAATTTATAAAACTTGTCAAAAAAATTTAAAACTTAAGGAGGGTCAACTGACCCTTCTTGCCAGCCCTCCCTCCATCTGTCCTTATTCCCTGTAAACTTTAAAGTAATTTATCTTTCTATTAATATAACATTTTCAGTAATACAACATTTCTCGAATCAAACGCACCCTTAGAGTAATATATTATGTCTCAATTAATTCTATGTATCTGTTCCATCTTTTTTTTTTTTTTCTTCAATCACAAGTTTTAAAGGTTTATGCATGCGAAAATCAGTTATAACTAAGTTATAAAGTGATAACTACATTTGTGCATTGAATTTCTTATCTATTTAAGTTTTATTTTTATTAATGTTTATACAGTAAGTTGAGATTTGACAAGATATTGAATGAATATAACAAGTGTGAAGATGAATATATATGACAAATAAATTATGATAAGGTTTTCAGGCCTGTTGACCTTCGTGGTGCCCTGTCGTCTCCATTGATGATAGCGAAAACATAATAGCCAAATTTGGTCTTCTGGACCCAGTAAGACCCACCAGCACAAGCCATAGACATATTATTCTAGGACAATCATTTTACGTTTGTATCCTATTTTTGAAGATAATTACGCTTCAACTATTCTTCTAAATAAAACAAAACTCTTGTCTTATTTATAAAGAAAATAAACCAAATCAACATATAATGGGATAAGTATCATTACACTTTCGCTACATGAAACGAAAGTTCATATATATTTTTATCATAGATGAGTGAAGGAGATGGCCCATTAATTTTTCACACTCTTTTTTAATTTATTTCGTATGCAAAGGGTAAAAAGCAAACGCTAATTGTCTATTTATATCGTTGAGAATAAAATGTTAGATCCTAGTAAAGTTAAATCTTCGACAGAATTCTGTCGTTATACTGCTGAACAATGTTTTAATTAATAATATTGTCTTCTAATGGTCTAAATGAATGCATGCATGCTTTTGGAGATAAGGCATTAATTCATCAGAAACTTACAAGGCACTCAACAGAGATCAAATATCAGAAAGGTTAAATATAAGTGCTCTTAGTGGTCTAAAGTTCCGTCCACTACGTATTGTCTTCTGCAAATAAAGGGTGGAGACAGATGTAAAGGCCGTTTCAAATTACATGTAGATACATGTAAAAGCAAATGAATATCCTAAAGCAATAACAATTCAATCATTGCTCCCACTTCCTTATCCACATGTCACGCCAGAATATTTGTGAATAAAAATAATTAATTAATTAATTAAAAAAAACGTCGACAGCAGGGTTCGAACCTGCGCGGGCGAAGCCCAACAGATTTCAAGTCTGTCTCCTTAACCACTCGGACATATCGACTTTTATGCTTAATTCCTTCACTACATATATTTAACATACTATTTCTTAAATAGTTTTAAATAAGTTATATATAATTTTATTATATATAAATAGACAGATACATAGATAATAGATCAATCTATTAAATAAAATTTAAAATTTAAAATGTTAGTTAATAATGTTAAATTTTATATACAAACTAAGGTAAATTTGATAGGGCTTATTCAAGTGGAGCTTAAAGGAAAAAAACTTATTGGAGTAGAGATTATTAAAATATGCTTTTCTATGAAAAAAATGTTAATTATTTGATTAAGAAAATATAAAATATTTTTTTAGTGTTAATTTAAAAAAAAAAAAGACATTAATATATAAAAATAAGTCAAGTCAAATTTATAAAATATAACAAAAATATTTTTTAAATTTCAACACTCTAAATAAACTCTAAAAGAGTTAATGAAGGAGTCTCATTAACCATAAAATAATGAGTAATACTATAACAACAACAATTTCTCACAAACTTGTTCTCACAATCCTAACGTGGCAGTTCACAGTTAGTCAATAAACACTTTTAAAATACAATCAAACAATCTAAAAAAATTTCAAAGTGTTTAAATTTGAATAAGATCTTTTAGTATCTAAATTAATCAAACCAAATAATCCTTCATGTGACATATATTACCAGGGAACTAGTAAATAAAAAAGTATATATAAAAAAAAAAAAAATGTACATATTAATATATACATATTAATAAACGTAAGTTTCTCATGTTAAATATGGAAATTTAATTTTGTGTTTTCCGTGTAAAAGTTAAAAACAGCTGTAATCAAAATTCAAAGCCGCGCTTTCTCAAGGCAGAGTAAAGACCAAAGTTTGACTCAACCACCCTCATCAAATACTATCACGTGCTTCTCATTTTGATGTTTCTTTCTTTTCATTTTGTTTTTAATTTATGATGGGCCCACTAAATAATGGCCCAGGGCCCATCAAACCACTCTCTCTAAAACACTCAAATTATTTATGCCATGCATGCTCACTATATTTTGGGTCCCATTCTTTAATAATTTCTTTATTTTGAATCCGATAAAGTTGGGGTCTATAATTTCTCTTTTTCCTTTTTTTTTTTTGTTAGATTAAATATCTATTTTTGTCTTTAAGGCTCAAAGGGAGCAGATATTAAGATGTTAACTGTATATTTAGACATAATTTTTGTATGGGTGGGATTGATTTATTACTGTATAAAATCCTAAATTTGAGTGATTTGTGTTGTAATCTTTAATTCACGAAGGTTGACTCTGTATCTTTTTTTGACTAATAACAATAAATACCTTATTCAATTGAGTCGGTATTGCTAAAAAAAATATCGTATTTTTTTAGTCAATTGATTAGCGTTTTTGTTATTGTGTTTTTGTTTTTTTTGTTTTTAAGTTTTGAATGGATAAAGACTAATAACATTACCCATGTTTATAGATTTAATGGATTTTGTTGTGGTAAATACACTATCAATTTTTTTTTTTTCTTAAAGAGAGTTTTAATACATTCGCCCCCCAAGATATGATCGAATAACAAATTTCTCCCTACACTTAAATTTTAAGTGTTAAAATAAATAATAGAATGATAATATAGTAAACATTCATTAACTCTTAATATCATAAGTTTTAATTACTTTCTAAAAAGTAAGGAATTTTTTATTATTTTAGAAACCTAATGGTCTATGCTTTAACATATTAATGGCAGCCAATAAGAATATTTTTCTACAAATGTCAATTTTCAAACACAATTTTGTTATGTTAATTTAAGTTAATAATTTTTTTTTTTTTGTTAATCAAAATATCTGTGTCAATTTGTGCGTATCGCAATTAATTATAGAATCCATTAAACATCTTTCAAGCTCAAAAGATTAAATAGATGGTCCTAAAATTTAAATCTAATAATTTAAAAAAAAGAACAATCATTCTTAACCCGCAAACCAATCCTTAGGGTTTAATAATTTTCTAATCTTATTAGTTAGTGAGACCCCGAGAACTTATGATATTTTTTTCTTTTTGGGAGCCAGTAAGAATACTCCACAAAATAAATGTGGTTTTTTTATCCTACTTAGCCAAAAGCATATAAAAAAGAAAAAGTTGATTTGACGTATAATTTAATTTATTTATAGACAGATTATACAAAAGCAAGTTGCTTAGTTGACTAGTTAAGTGCTTGCTTTCCATCCTAATATTATTTACATTAATTTTCTTAATTTATACACCACCCTTAATTGATCCATTTTTAATTTGTAATGAAATCTAATATACCAATTCAATATAACATGAAATTTTTAATTTTCCCTTATAAATAGTTCACTCTATTCATGGATACATACCATCCTAGGTTCTTAACTCAACATTTTTAGAAATAAATTAAAATTACACTAAATATAAAAAGAAAAAGAAAAACCATTTAAGAAAAATGGATATAATAAGTAATAACAGAGAAAATTATCTTAAATTAGATAGTTTACAGCACCAACATCCTGAAAAATTTAAAACCAACCTGAAATTAAAATAATATATATTAAAACTGGGTTAAAAATATAATCCTTTAGATATAATTAAATAACATAAATTCTAATGTGATTGGAAAAATTACAAAAACTCTTTTATTATTAATTTTTAGTGATAAAAAAAACGGAAAAAGAATAATTATATAAATATTTATTAATTAACTAACTAACTGAAAAAAAAAAAAAATTGTTATTTCTAAAGTCTCAGGAGATATTTGTTATTTTATTGAACTTCATCGGTGGAAAAAATTCCAATAAAACTGATATTTAATAATTAATAATTTTCTCTTTCCTTCCCTCCAAAAGAAGTAAACAGAATAAACTATAATAAGAGAAATCAAAAGACAACAAAAGCAAAGACCTAACCACAGTTGATGTTGTTGTTGTTCTTAATCATATCTCTCACGCACGCGGTAATGTAAATTTCTCCACGTTATTGTTTTTCCACCCTTTTCTCTCTCTAGGAATTTCCCTTCAGGTTCAGGGTTCTATTTCTTTAAAATAATCAAACCTGTAATCATGTAAACAGCTCCACCATTAATATTTCTCCAACAATTTTTTAACCATCTTCATGCAAATTCTCCAACTTCTGTTTTTTTCTTTGATTTGAATTTCATTTCATTCAAAGGAAGAAGAAGAAGAAGAGAGACAATTATCAAACTACCAACATAAACATGCCTTTGCCATGGAAAAAGAACAACAAAGTTTCAAGTCTTTCGCGTTTGGTGGCGGGTCTTCATCACTCGCCTAAACGCGGCGGATCTCTCGTCGTTGAGACTGGTTTTCCCACCTCTCTTGTTGATCTCTTCGTTAAGAACAAAGATCGCTTGAAAAAACCATCAAAAAGGAAGTCTCCACCGTATTCTCCGCTTCATAGCATCCGTTCTCCGCCGCCACCGCCACCGCCACCGCCACCGTCTCCGGTGCGAAGGTCGGTGTCTGCGGCTGGCTTGGTGGTAAGTTCGCTATCTGGGTTTGAAGGGACGAAGCGAAATGTTGAGGATTTAGTTGTGTTAAATGAATGTGATGGCGGTGCGGATGGGGATGGGATGATGGAGAAGGGGTTTTTTGCGGTGGTTTTGAAGATCTTGATGGTGGTGGCTGTTGCTTTGAGTACTAAAAAGATGGCGGTTGGAATCACAATGTCGGCGTTCTTACTTTTCTTGGTCGAGTATGCCAGTTCTGGTGCTTTGGTTTTCTTGAAACCGTGTTCAAAGGCGAGAACGGTGCTTGATTCTTTCGTTGTAAAGATTAAAGTTTTGTATTTTCCAAATTCTGAGTTGAAGAAGGATGATGATGAATTGTGTTCGCATGAGATTCAGAGATGCAACGAAGACTCATCAAAAGGCCAATCGATTGTTAGAAGCGATGTCTGTGATTCTTGTGAGTTTGTTAATGAAATTGGATTGAAGTCTCCGGGGAGAGAAATTCATGTTCCTGATTCGAATTGTGATGGGGAGAAATTGGATGTTTTGATACATAAAAAGGAGAGAAGCAGAAGCGCCAAAATAAGAAGAAAATTTGTTAAGAATTTTGTTCCTAAGAAGCTGCGTGATGCAAAGAAAGAATGGAAGAACAAAGAAAAGGAAAAGGAGAGGGAAAAGGAAAAGGAAAAGGAAAAGGAGTCTGAGTCCAACAGCGAGATCGGTCTTGCTTGCCTGAGAGATGAAAAATTGGAAAAAATTCTTGGTGAAGAACAAGACCATGTGTTTGGTAATAGCCAGGCTGAGGCAGACGTGGGTGAAGTTGAGGAGATTGTTGAAAGAGAAAGAAAGGGAAATTCAAGGTATTTTTCAATTCTTCTCTTGATTGTTCTTGGTGGACTTGTAGGAGGCCGAGTTGTAGCACTTTTGTGTACACTTGGTTGGTGTTTGATGTTAAAATTGGTGGGAAAGTGGAGATTCAGCTAGAAGAAGTGGTGATGTGAAAAGAAAGATCTTGTTTTTCTTTCCAGTGATGGGTGTAGTTTTGGCTCTTGTTCTGAGTGTTCTTTAAGCCTCAAAATTGTAAATTAGAAGGTTCAGGTGTTATAAGATGTACAACCTTAAATTAGAAGGTTCAGGTGTTATAAGATGTACAACCTTAAATTAGAAGGTTCAGGTGTTATAAGATGTGCAACCTTTCTGTTGGCAGATCCAATTTGAGGTGTTGTATTCTGAACTGTAAATTTACGCATACCAAGGACAAAATATAAAACTTCATTTCATTCCATTTTATTTTGCGACCTCATGAAGTTATTTGTTCTTACAATCTAATTTACAGACTGATTCAATTTGACTCTGTAATTTTCTGACCATTGTCTTGTATATCGCTCAACAAAGAATTAATAAGACAGATATCTACACCAATTCGCAGAAGCAATTCGATTCTTCTTCCTCTATATTGCCTACAAGTAATGTTTTAGTTCTAAAGTACTGTTGCCAGGCATCTTTCTCATATCAAACTCTTTCATGTTTCTTCTTGCTTCTGCAACTTCAGCCCACTGACCTGCCTGAGCATAGAAATTTGATAATAGGATATAAGTAGCATGGTTCTGGGGACCCAATTTCATCATTTTATATGCAGCCTTCTCTCCAACATCAAATTCTGAATACCTAATGCAAGCACTTAACAGAGTTTTATAAGCTATAAGCTTATCCTCAGCTTTCATGGTTTCAATAAACTCCTCAGCCTGATACAAGAGTCCTGCACGACTAAACAGATCAATTAGACAACCAAAGTGCTCATTCTTTGGTTGAATTCTGTCGACTCCTACCATCCTTCTGAACAACTGGCAGCCTTCAGTAACTAACCCAGAATGACTACATGCCGCTAGCACAGAAACAAATGTGGCTTCATTTGGCTTAATTCCTTGTCTTTCCATCTGATTAAAAACTCTCAGAGCTTCAATTCCAAGACCATAATTGGCTAAACCCTCGATCATTATCGTCCAAGTGAAAACATCTTTGCAACCCATTTTGTAAAATAAAACCAAGGCATCCTCTAGACATCCACACTTAGAATACATATCAATAAGAGCTGTTTTCACAAAAACATCTTGCTTTATATTGTTTTGGTGGATAAACCTATGCACTAGCCTACCACATTCGAGGTCAGATAAACTAGCACAAGCTGAAAGCACACTGACCATTGTGTTTTCATCTGGTATCACCCCCTCATCAACCATTATCTTGAAAAGCTTTAAAGCCTCCTTCGGCAGTTTTGCTTTAACATAAGCATGCATCATCGAACTCCATATAACAGTGTCTTTATCAACAATCATGTCAAACACTTCGCGACCCAGTTCTACAATCCCCATTTCAGCACAACCCTTGATCAAAATCGTATGCGAAACCACATCCCTCCTGGAAACCATTTCATCAAACACTCTTAAAGCTGCACGCATTTCTCTACACTTTAAGTACATTCCCAATAGCGCATTCTCCAAACCCAACATACATTCAAGACCTACTTTTGTTGCATAGCAATGCACAGCTCTTCCGAAATCTGGCCTCCCAAACTGTGCACAAGCTGACAACAGAATCACCAAAGTGATCCTATCAGCTTTAATTTCTTCACAAATCAATCGTTTAAACAACACCAACACCTCCACAAAAGAATTAGAGCTGTCATTATAAATACCCAGAAGCGTATTCCAGCTGACTATAACTCTATGGGGCATTTCATCGAACACACCACGTGCTGAAGTCAGTTCATTCATGAAGCCATAAAAATGGATAAGATCATTTTGCACATAAATGTCAGAGTCTAGACCAAGTTTGGTGACATGGGCATGTAATTCCTGACCCTTAGGGAGTGAAAATACACCCAAACAAGCTTTGAGTAGAGGTGGGTAAGTATAATTATCAGGGTGGGTTGAGTTTTTTCTAATGAAGAAGTGATTGTAAATGAGAATGGCTTTGATGGGCGTGGGGCTTTTAGAGTAGGCTCTGAGGATACAATTCCATGTGGGTGTGGCATGGAAGAGGCCATTGGTGATGGATTGGGTAAGAACTTGATCTATAATTTTAGCATTGTAAGTTGTAGCACTTTTGAGGGACACAAGAAGGTTTTGCAAGTGTTTGCTGCACATTAGGATCTATTATCTTCTTGGGGCTTCATTGGTCATAGTTCATTTTCTCCTATCAAGGGCAAGGGGGTTTTGATACTTTTTAGGGGGAAAACGAAACTTTAAAGGAGTAAATAATTTATGGAAGTATACAATAATTTAAAAAAAAAAAAAAAAAAAATTAGAAGGAATAAAAATACCCAAACGCGAAACCTAATACCAATGAAATTCCACGTGAAAATGGGTTAGGTCTGATTGAAAATACTTTAATGCAATTTATTATTGAATCATATTGTATTTAACAATTTATTATTGCAAATATGAGGCAAGCTCAGATGATAGTTTCACATAGTTTCTCAAATTTTCACTATAGTAACAGAAATTTTATTTTATTTCACATAGCTTAAGCATTCTTCTTTGTTTCTTCTTGCTAGCCTATTTTTTTTATTATAATTTTATATTATACATTTTTTATATATATTACTACTAAGGTATGTGTCCCTACTCCCTACTGTCTACTGATAATAAAGTCTTACCCTCTTATGATTAATACTAGTGATATTAATTTTCACGAGCGTTTGTTTGATTGGTTAGTTTGCCAGCTGATTGGGCTTGCCATGTTGGGTCCCACTCAGCATAATTAAGCTAGTTTAATATGATATTCCAAATTAGATATATAAATANGTGATTGTAAATGAGAATGGCTTTGATGGGCGTGGGGCTTTTAGAGTAGGCTCTGAGGATACAATTCCATGTGGGTGTGGCATGGAAGAGGCCATTGGTGATGGATTGGGTAAGAACTTGATCTATAATTTTAGCATTGTAAGTTGTAGCACTTTTGAGGGACACAAGAAGGTTTTGCAAGTGTTTGCTGCACATTAGGATCTATTATCTTCTTGGGGCTTCATTGGTCATAGTTCATTTTCTCCTATCAAGGGCAAGGGGGTTTTGATACTTTTTAGGGGGAAAACGAAACTTTAAAGGAGTAAATAATTTATGGAAGTATACAATAATTTAAAAAAAAAAAAAAAAAAAATTAGAAGGAATAAAAATACCCAAACGCGAAACCTAATACCAATGAAATTCCACGTGAAAATGGGTTAGGTCTGATTGAAAATACTTTAATGCAATTTATTATTGAATCATATTGTATTTAACAATTTATTATTGCAAATATGAGGCAAGCTCAGATGATAGTTTCACATAGTTTCTCAAATTTTCACTATAGTAACAGAAATTTTATTTTATTTCACATAGCTTAAGCATTCTTCTTTGTTTCTTCTTGCTAGCCTATTTTTTTTATTATAATTTTATATTATACATTTTTTATATATATTACTACTAAGGTATGTGTCCCTACTCCCTACTGTCTACTGATAATAAAGTCTTACCCTCTTATGATTAATACTAGTGATATTAATTTTCACGAGCGTTTGTTTGATTGGTTAGTTTGCCAGCTGATTGGGCTTGCCATGTTGGGTCCCACTCAGCATAATTAAGCTAGTTTAATATGATATTCCAAATTAGATATATAAATAGAGTAATTTTATTGGCTCCCATATTTTATCTCATTATAGTTTATACCTAATTACTATTAATTTTTTTAAGTACAATTTTATCCCTTATTTAAAAATACTATAAAAAAATTTCTTTCCTCTTTTAATCATAAACCTTGATTCAATTAAACCCTATTTCTATTTGTAAACAATGGAGACGAAGTTTATGTAATTGAAAAAGTTTGATTAAAATCATACAAGTACTAAATTTTTGTTTTGTTATTTCCTTTTTAATATTTCTCTACTTCTGCAGTTCTCCAAAATTTATAAGTTAATTGATGCACCCAAATTTCTTTATTATTATTCTTACAATCTTAGAAGTAAAAACAAATGTGAATGGATTTCATCTCTAAATATTACATTCAAAATAAGAAGCATAGAAAATTTTGAAAACATAAATAAAAGGGTATTTTTGGTAGATGGGGTTTATAAAGAGATTTGCATATATTAAAACATTTTAATGAGATAAACTTAGAAGTTGGCTCTTGAAAGATAAAATGTGGGGGACTAAGAACATCACTCATATAACTATTATATATAAACGTTTGTACAAAAACTAATATGATATGAAATGAAAAAAAATAAAAATTTAATATATATTAAAACTCCATATATTGAATATTCAAATAACGATAAAGAAATTGATTTGGTAGTTAAAAAATCATGTTATGTAAATTTTAATATATAAATTGATCACCTACAATGATAAGATCCATCAATTCTAAAGTTTGAAATACTTGAGATAGGTGAAAGATGGTAAATTTCTCTTACCTTGCCTTATGTTTGCCTTAAAATATGAGAAATTATATTAAACCAAAATATGAGAAATTATATTAAACCCCACTATTTTAGGGATGCTGATGAAAAGCAGCACTTTTTGAAAAGTTTCTCACAATATAGCAAAATGGCCTTATATAATATTTTTACGGATGAAAATACCCCTATTCACAAATTCTTAAACCCTTTAACCAAAACTCATTCTTCAACCCTTGAAACTTGTCTGACTCATTCTCTGTAACTACAATTCCTTCCAAATCAAATCATATTTATGTAGATGGGTGGTTAATATTAGTTTCTAGGTTAATTTTTAGATGGGGATGTTGAAAACCAAAGGATTTTCATTTTTTTGACGAAATCCAGGACTGTTTATTACAAGGTATCGATCATTTTTCCAATCCAAGGTTGAAGATGATGAAAAGTGTCAGATATTGTTTGATAGGGAGTATTAGACGTCTAATAGAACTATACGCGAGTATATGTAATTTTCATAAAGGGTATTTTGATACCCTCCAGTAGGTGGTACTAGACATCTGATAGGACTTATAGGGGATATTTGTATTTTTTTAAGGTAAAAATTATTATACCCCCTGTAAGTCCTATCAGATGTCCGACATCCCCTATTAGAGGGCAACAAACTCTTCCATGGAAATTACATATAACCCCATATAGTCCCATAAAAAAATTTGATAACCTTCTATTAGACGGTATTGAACACTTTTCGTCGTCTTCAACATTGGGTTGTGAAAAGTGATCGATACCACGGGTACCCTTTGATAACAATCTTAGGTTTTCTCAAAAACATCAAAATTCTTCGATTTGTAACATCCTTAATTAGAAATGAACCCAAGTATCAATATTAACCATCCATCTACATAAAAAAATCCTCATTAACATGTTTCTTATAAACAAAACCGAATAAGAATGTGTAAATTGCTCTTATCTCCCTTCAATGGTGAGGTTTTTGTTGAATTTTCTTGTTTTGAAATCCATGTTTCTCCTTAACCATTACCATAAGCCGAACATTACAAGCTAATATAAGTTCTTCTAATCTTTAGTGGTGTGTATGTCTACATTAGTGGAGAGATGATTTGAAAAGCAGACATATGAAGTTCCATAGCTTTTATTTGGAGATTAATGTTGTGTTTTTTAGTGTGTATGAATTGATCCGGGAAACATGCATGAGATTTTTGATTGGCTAATCACACACACACACATTAAGATTTGAAAAAGAGAATATATTAGCTTTTGAATGTTGACTTTGACTTGATTGATTCTTTTAACATCGTTTATATTTTATCATATTTTTAGCTTTACAAAATTAAGTATGAGCGTGTTGACTAAAGCTTATTTCATATTTCTTCTTTTGCTCGAGGACGAACAAAATCTAGGTTTGGGGGTACTGTGATGAGTGTTTGGAAGTGCACTCATACTTTGATTTTAAGGGTATTTTGTGTGGGAATTAGGTTTAATTGGTTAATTTTACTTAATTTCTATATCTCTTTTGTTTTCTAGAATCACAGGTATGTTTTGTGAATTTCTAGGTATTTAGGTGCTGAAAAATGAGGATTTCGAGCATGCACATTAAAGATCAAAGAATCATAATCATGTAAGAACAAATGGTTCGAGAATCGAAGCTCAAATGAGGAAGTTATTAATTTCTGAAGATTTTTTGTAGGATGACCGCTACGACAAGAATTTTCTTTGCTGTGGCGTGCATGAATTTTATGATTGGAAAATTTTCTACCAGAACATGTTGCACTAAAATAGGTGTAACTTGAGCTACACAACTCAAATTGTCTGATTCTGGTGGCGTTTGAAAGCTAAGAGACAGGGCTACAGCTTTCATGTTTTGGTCGTGATCCAGTTTGACTTGGAAAATGGTTAAAAATTGAGCCAAAAGTTATGTCAGTGCATGGAAGACAAATAGATTTGTTATTATGTTTTTTAATTGAAGTGTTACTTTTTACCATAATACCCTCACGACCTAAATACTATAAATATAGGTCCTTAGCAATATCTTAGGGAGGCTAGGGGTTCTTGAAATAAAAACACATCAAGGAAGAGGAGGAGATCAAAGGAGAGAGTCTAGCACCATTCATTTAAGAGAAGTTGGTGCAAAACCTTTCCAGAGAACAATTCTTCAAGATCCTAGTTTCAATTTCCATTACTCTATTTTTATTTTCAGTTTGGATTTTTAATAATGACAATTTCACAACTAATCTTGGTTTTGTTTACTTTGAGTATGAATTAGTTTTCTTTTGTTAAGGGGTAGATTCTACCAACACCATGTTGACTTGATTTTCAATTCTATTAAATCATTCACAAATTTATTGTTCAATAAGAATCTTTGCTATTTGCTTAATGTTTTTGGATGTTGTGTTTCTCTAATTATTTAGGGTTTTAATTGAGTGATGAACTAGGCAGTGAAGTTTGATTAAAATATTGTTTGACGAGGGTTACATTGTGTTAAATTGATTTATTGATGTGATGATGAACCGGGTGGTGAAATTACTTTAGATCATTAGAATAACATAGATCATGACTTGAGTAGGAAACGCATGAGAATCTTATAGGATTCATGTGGCGAGCTTAGGTTTTAAGCAAGAGCGAAACTTAACCGTTAGGAAATCCACAATTGTCATGCAATTGAAGAATTTAGCCATCTTTAGATCAATAGATTTTTGAATATGATTTTCTTTCATTAGATATTTATCAACGTAGGTTTAGGTAGAATCGAACCCTTAACATTTTCATTGCATAGTGATATTTTGTTGTGTTATTTTAGTTGTTTTTATTTCAAGTAATTTCCCTGTTTTTAATTTTAAATTCACATCACAGTTTTCGTCATGTCAAATAACGTTAATCACTTTATTACTTGTCGATAATGCCCTTGCTAGCATACGAAAAACTCACAACAAGTTTTGGTGTTGTTGTCAAGGACTAAAAAATTATACATATATTTATTTTGACTTGTCTAGTTATTTTGAGATTTTTTTTTTTTTTTTTTTTTTTTTTTTTTGTATTAAGGTTTTTTTTCCATAGTGCATGACTTGCTCTAGCAAAGAAGAACTTGAAAATTTTGATCTTGAAACTGAGCGCACGTTTCACTGATTAAGGAGACTGAGAAGCAACAGAAGGGAACAACAATGAGGGAGTAGGAAACAATGTAGAAGGAAATTATGTAATAGCAACCAATGTAGAGGTGGCGAAACTACTAGGAAAATATGTTATGTCATCTTTAACTGGAGCAACATCAAGCATTACAAAGCTAATCATTCAAGCCAATACTTTTGAAATCAAACAAGCCATAATCCAAATGATTCAACATTCATTGCAATTTGGTGGTCTGACACATGAGGATCCGAACTCTCTCATAGCCAATTTCTTGGAAATTTGTAATACTTTTCAAGCATAATGATGCTTCAGATGACTCGCCTATGACTTTTTCTATTTTCTCTTAGAGACAAGGCAAAGAGTTTGTTACTTTCTCTGCTTGCAGGAGCCATCACTACATGGGATATGATGGCACAAAAAATTTTGTGTTAAGTATTTTTTTTTTGAACCCTCATGTGTTTTGAAGTGCCAAAACTAATCAAAGAGTTGATTGGTTTTCTTACAAACATGCTTAGGTATGACAAAGAGTCATAAACAAAAACAACATGCAGTTTTCTTTGTTGACACGATTGTGCAAGTCAAAGGAATGACTGTTCCTTTGCTTTCAAAGTTGTCCAGGTGGATGTTCCTTAGCAGGACAACATTTCCTATGATCGTGCATGCTTTTGTTCAAAATGGAGCCAAGTCGCTCACACCAACACGACTGTTCCATCAAAGCCAAAAGTCAAAGTCCTCAGAATTCAAACACTTCACACCTTTGATGAATCTTGGAAGACAAGCCTTGAAGATCAAGTAGAAGTTCAAGTTCAAGTATCGAATGTGGAATGACCGTTCTCCATGGGGGAACAACCGTTCAGACTTAAAGATCGTTTTTGGCTGAACGTCAATGTTCTAGGAAGCCATTTATGCTTCTGGAATTTTTTTTTTTTGGTGGATTTTAAGGAGCCAATGGTCCGATCGTTCCTCGTGGTGGAATGACCATTCACAGTGGTGGTACGACCATTCTCGTGTTGGAACAATCATACCAGAAACCCTAAAGCTATACAAATTGACTGTTGGTGTCAGGAACAACCATTCGTGATAGTGGAATGCCTGTTCCTCTGTGTTTATAGGCTTTTCATACATGCATTAAATGCAGCAACAACTCTTTGCATCCAAGGGAGAAGTCAAGCAATAAATAGGGCATTTCATTGCTAAGAAAGACACATAAAATATCAAAGATTCAAAGTCATATCAAACATTCTCACATAATCCCTTGAGCTCAAAGTCCAAATAAAAGACATCACTCTCTTGCACTTATTTGTAAACCTTTGAGAGTATTGCTCTTATTGTGTGTTCAAGCCTAGCATAAGAGACAATCATTCTCATACTTTTTATCAAACACTTTACAGATGAAGTCCTTTAAATATAAGAGGCGAAATCCTGTCAAGCTTTTGTAAGAGGTGAAATCCTATCAAACTAGTGTATTTGGCGAAATTCGACTCTAGTGGAACTTCAAGGAGGTTGCCTTGAAGAATTGGATGTAAAAGACTTGTGGATTGAGCTCTGAACCACTACAAATCTCTGAGCATTTCTTCCCTCTCAACTCACTTATTATTCCTTGCATATTTACTTGAAGCATTATTATCATTTGCATTTATTCATTGCCTATCTTTACAACTCTCTCTCATTTATTATTTAACATTGATTATCCTTATTGATTAGCATCATTCATATTTACTGCCTATCTTTGTGAGTGTTGTAAGTTCATAACTTGTTTGGGTTGGTGAAAGCTTTATTTTGCAAATATTTTTAAAGTATCCTATTCACCCCCCCTCCTCCCTCTAGGATTTTTTTTTGCCATATAAGGTTTTACAATTGGTATTAGAGCTTGGGCTCTTGTGTAATAAAACCTAATGGTTTCAAGAGTTAATCGATGTAGATATGGCTAGTACATCAACACCCCACTTTAATGAAGTTCATTGTACTAAAGACCCTACTATTTTGTGGTGTAAACTACACATAATGGAGAATTACAATGAGACTTAATATTAGGTCAATAGATTACAATTTATGAAAAATAGTAGAACAAAGGAACTACATTCCCATGGACCCTAATACAAGTTTTCAAAAAAGAGAAAATGACTATACAACAGATGATGAAAAATAAATTAAGCTTAATGACAAAACACTTAACATTTTGTTTTGTCCTCTTGATGCTACAGAGTTTGGAAAGGTTTCGACATGTGATACGGCCAAAAATGCATGGAAAATTCTTCAAACAACACATGAAGGAACAAGCCAAGTGAAGGAATCAAAGATAGAGACGCTATTTCGTGACTATGAGCTATTTGAGATGAAAACCAGAGAAAGCATCACTAACATGTACAAGCGATTTTCAAACTTGATAAACGACCTCGAGGATCCTGGAAAGAATTTTGAAAGTCTTGAGCTTGTGAAGAAAATCCTTCGTTCACTGTTGGAAAATTGGACAATAAAGGTGATTGCGATGGAAAAATCTAAAGATCTCACGAAAATGAAAATGGATGAGCTCATTGGTAGCTTGTTAACTTTAGAGATTAAGAGAAAGCCAAAAGAATATGAAAGCAAACCAAAGAGGGAGATTTTCCTTAAGAAAATAAATGAAGAAGAGGAAGGTGATTCCTTTATGGAAGTTGAAATCAAATTCTTGGCAAGAAGATTCACTAAGTTTCTTGGAAGGAACAAAATATTCAAGGGAAGAAATTTCCAAAGGTTCAAACCAAGAAATGAAGAGGAAAAAGGCACATCAGACATCATCTGCCATGAATGTAAGAAACTGAGCCATATTCATCAAGATTGTCATCAAGCCAAATGGAAGAAGAAAGACAAGAAGGACAAATTCTGCAAGAAGAACGTTCTTGTCACCGCATGGACAAGAAGTGATGACTCAAGCGATGAAGATGAGTCAAATGAAGAGCAACCAACGGTTGCTTCATGGCCAACGAATGCAATTCGGAAGGAGACTCTGAATTTGAGGTAAATGATTTCGAAAACTATTCTTTCAATAAATTACAATGTGCATTTGAATCATTAATGGAAGAATATGAAAAAGTGTGTTTGAGAAATTGAATGTTAAAGGAACAAGAATGTGTTTCGAAAAATGAACATGAAAAAATTTTGAGCGATTATGAAAAACTTTTAAGTGAACATGAGCAACTCAAATATGATTTTGATTGTGTTGCATCTGATAAAATCATTTTGAGTAGAGAAATTGATGTTTTGAAATTATCTTGCGTGAATTTTCAAAATGAAAATATTGGTTTGAAAAATGAGCTTGAAAACCGCCAAATCCCAATGCTTACCTCTCCAAACACAAAACCACCAAATTCCAAACCTGAAACCCTTTAATAAAAATATGCTAGAGAAACTCTCACAAACCACACCAAACTTAGCCAAATCTTGCCTAAACTACTTAAAAATTATTGCAAAACTAAAAGGGATCAAGAAATGATGCAAATTTGAAGAAAAGTAAGAAGTTTACATCGAAAAGCATTGAAAAAGGATGAAAAACTCTTATGCTACAACTTCTCTCTCAAAAACCGCTTTTGGAAATACAAATGGCTTCTCCAAAGGAAACTGCCCCCTAATAAAGACCTGTCTTTTCAAACAGGGACATGTGGCAAGCATTTGTGGGGCCTTGGGAAACGAAACCCTTCATTTTCATACCTCTTACATATTGAAAAAGTGCCCTGCACGTGTCACCCGCTCAAAGTATCACGTGTCTTGGGAGACATCTCATGACTATAGCCAACTTCGCCATACAACGCCACTCAGCTCGACGAAGCATTATTCTACAAATGATGAGCCAAACGTCCTAGTCCGCCACCTAAATCCCATATTTCCTTATAGTGGTATCAAAGCCTAGGGTTCTTAATTATATGTATTTTGATTTTGATTGAAGAATGAGATTAATTGCATAGAATTGCATGTCTCAAGGTTTCAATTATGATTCAATTATTTTAATTTGGTGATTGATTAATTGAATTCTTGATTTGTTGATGAATTAAATATTGGTTTCAATCTTGATTGGATTGAATTATAAATAAATAAAAAAATTGCAAAACCCTAGGCCGTACGTTGTCGCGCACGACCATCTTGAAGCTTTTTTTGATGTGAACAGTGACCTATGAACAATAATTGGGGCATGAACAGTAACCCGAGGCCGATGCTGGCCACTCATGAGAACAATTGCCTGCTACTCATCAGTAGGCAATTTGGGGCTAAACTACAAATTTTGAAAACTGTTGGACCAATAAAAATTCTACAAATTCTTGAGAGGAAAACGTAATTTTGCTAAATCAATTCAAAAATTTTGAATTTTGAATGTATGATTTATCTTGATGTATGATAATGCATAGTGCCTAGTACAAGAGCCTTAGACCTGTAGATGTGTTTTAATTTTCTTGGGAATGTATGTTTGTAAATTTTATTAATATAAAATAGTGCCTGTGTGCTTTGCCTTTCTTTCTACTTCTCTATGTACATTCTCTTCTGATCTCACTCCCCTCAAATGTAACTCGAGATTTCTAAATTAATTGATGCAAAATTAATATAGGGTTATTTTAATTTTGTTGTAAATTTGTAAATTGTAAATTTCTAATGTACTCGAAGATGGAGTGAAAGGAGATGTAGTCATACTTGAAGACTCAAGTAGATTTTAATATAAGACTAATAAACCAATATTTGCCCTAATATTTTGTTATGTTTTTGGCTATTATTTGTGTGTTTTACCTTAGAAATATGTTACTTTGAGGTGGTTTTTACTATTTTGAAGGTACATGAGCTTTTGGAATGTATTTGGAAGAAATCTTGCAAAATGGGTCGAGAATCAGAGTTGAAAAGAGGAAGAAAAATGTGAAACAGCTGGATGGCGCTGCGGCAGAGTTTTTCTGCGTCGCAGTGCTAAAAAGTGATTTGGGCAAAGAATTAATGCTATGGCGTGAAGAATTTGGTGTTGTGGAGCAAAAGAGTTTAAGGTTTGTGGGAAGAATTCGGCATCGTGTGCCATAAAATCACGCAGAGACGTGGATCGCGAAGAAATTAAAATTCTCACCTTTTCCAACTCTGACTTGAATTTGTACTTTCCCAAAAACACCCCTAGCAAAGAAAAACTATAAATAGGACATTGTAATTTATTTTAGGAGAATTCTCTTTGACTTAAATTGAGAGTTTTATGTTCTTGACAGTGTTGCTTTTGTGAGAGAAATTGTGAATTTTCATCAAGCGAGAGAAGGAAGAGGATCAATCTACTTCAATTCCTAGGTGATTTCTTTTCAGTTACATCTTATTTTGCAATATGATTAGTTTTTCATTCCTTCATGAGTTCATTGGTTTGAGTTTGATTATGGGCAACTAAATATATTGTGGGAGTTTAGTTTAACTATCATGATTGTATTGGGTATTGGGTATTTGGTGATTTGTTTTATGAAAGTTTTTAGATTGTTTCTTGTTTAATTGTTCTTGATGATATTAATTATAATTTGTTGATTGGCCAACTACTTTTTATAATTAAAATTGAGAATAAGGGTTCTAGTGATCATCTTGCCTTAATTAAGCTCTATTAAATAAGAGCTCAAATTAAATACACGATCATTGTTTTAATTCGGATGGTTGTGTGATATCCTAGTGCAAATTATGATTAATTAGTTAACAACTTGATCATAGAAGTTAATTAGTTAATTTTAAATGGAGAATAAACATGATCATTGGAATTCTCTATGGTTTAGTGGAAAAATCAACAATTTGGATTTAGGATTTAATTGTTTTATTTGCCAAATATTCCAATACATGATTGAGAAGTTAGCTAAATCCCCACTATCACTCTCATTGATTTAATTCACATTCAACATATTGCATTCATTAATTTTAATTAATTTACAGTTTTATTTTAGATTAATTTCATCCATCTTTTGGTTAGAGTATTAGGATTTAGTTAATTGTTTAGTTTAGTTGTTAAAGAAAATAAATTAAGAATTTAGTCTATTGCAATTCTGCGAGAGATTGGCGTTAGGAGTGTTAGAGTAGATGCTCTAGAGTTAATCAATTATTGTAGAATTGACTCTTTGTAATAATGTTCATTAATTAATAAAAGGCATTTTATTCTATATCGCGTAAATCATTATTATTGCAATATGTATTGATATATGTCCTTAAAATGGTAGAACCGTGATGAGGGTATCAAGTGTGTCAAATCTTGATAGTGAGAACCCTATGAGCACATATGGTGGCCATTCTAGAAACGTCCGTAGCCCCAATATTATTCTAAAGTAAGGGCATAGATAATACGGTAAGGCTACCATAGTGTTGAACGACCCTGTCAAAAGGCAGTGATTGATCTCACTTGTCAAGGTTGTTTGGTGACAACCTGGTGCAACATATGGGTGCTTGCTGTAGGCGAATACACTACAGTGAGTTCACTGGACTAACTCACCAAAGGTTTCCATATGGATGGTAACCCCAGTGTTTATGAAACAAATCATCTAACGAATGGTGGTGCATGTGATCCTTAGACTTGAGATCACCGGAGCGCCTTGTGCACTGATTGGTGCAGTTTGACACTAGCCTAACACAGTTCTATTTAGAGCTATCAATATAGTGGTGATTAGCTGCATCGAGGAGTGTATCAGGGCTATAGTGGATTGACAGAGGATTCATCACTCCCAGGTACGGGAGAAGTTATCTCACGGCGCAATTCAGTATATGGCAATGACACTAAAACTGTGGCCACAGTGGGATTGAGTTGTTGCTCTATTCAGATTATAATATAGGTCATTGGTCCAGAAACTGAATACATAATATCGAGAGTAACCGAAGGTTGACACTATTTCTGTGCCTTCGTCTCGTCGAGATAACGTATGATGAAAGGATCGAATTGTACGGTAACCATATCGTTGACAAGTAGCTACTTTGCTGAATCCGAATCTATCGGGTGGCCATGATGCCTTGCCAAGGGCCAATCTTGGTCTATGTATAGTAAGACAATTAATTGGTATTAATCGCGATACTATACACTGCCGGTATAATGAGGAGCCTCTGGGTCACACACATAGAAGATAATTTAAGACTCAGGAAGAAAGAAGGACATTTTCGTCTTTTTAGGCAAAAGGGTATTTTGGTAATTTCATAGTGCAATTAAATTTGCTGAGGTCGTAGCCTTTATTTGATTTAGTAAAAAAAATTAAATAAGTGAAATAATGTTTAAATATGTGTTCGCATATATTTAATTAAATTATCATTATTGTAAAATGTTAATATATAGAATAAATATATATTAATTGATTTAAATTGAGATAATGATGAAATAAATATAAAATATCTAATTGGGAGTGTTTGGTAACATGGGGTGTTTGGGTTGGAGCCCAAGCCTATTCCATATGGGAATAGGGCACTTAATTTACTATAAAAGAAAAAGGTTATCTGTAAAATGGGTAAGATTTTCATTAGTTCATTTTCATTGTAAAAGATATACACACAGCCCCAAACTCTCTCCCACGGCAGTATTTCATTTTGCCCAAAATCAATTCATTTGATTTTCTTCTTTAATCTTAAAGCTAAGGAGGATCTAGCAAATCCCTCCTTAGTTCTTTGTGATTGTGTTCGTGTGGACTACGTGGGTTCGATCCTACACTTGGGTCGGTAGCAAAAACGTTCATTGACAAATTTGGAGGAGCCTCCAAATGTGCGTATGTTTTTCTAAACTCATGATTAATTTCTGCAGATTTCTATTTTAACATAAACTGTAAAATTGTTCCTTTGATCTTGGCTCAATGGGAACGATCCTTGTTATTATGATTTTGTTTTCCGCTACGTATATGGACCATTTCCTAACAGGGAGTATACTTATCGCTAGCTATTAGTGATTCGTGCAATCCTTCCTTTGTTTGTAAGCTTAATAAAACTTTATATGGACTTAAACAAGCTCCTAGAGCCTAGTATGATAAGTTGAAGGATGCTCTTTTGAATAAACGTTTTTCATAATTCAGTTTTAGACTCAAGTCTTTTTGTTCAGCATTAATTTGGTCATGTCACATATATTTTGATATATATGGATGACATTCTACTTATGGGTTCCAATATGGAGTATATTCATCAATTAGTTAAAGACTTGAATGTTCAATTTGCCCTTAAAACACTAGGTTCCCTTACTACTTCTTTGGTATTGAAGTGTTTCGAACTGATGCTGTTGGAGTAGGTGCCCTAGAGCCAATCAATTATTGTGGAATTGACTCTTTGTAATAATGTTCATTAATCAATAAAAGGCATTTTATACTATATCGCATAAATCATTATTATTGCAATATGTATTGATATATGTCCTTGGAATGGTAGAACCGTGATGAGGGTATCAAGTGTTTCAAATCTTGATAGTGAGAACCTTATGAGCATATATGGTGGCCATTCTAGAAATGTCTGTAGCCCTACTATTATTCTGAAGTAAGGGCACAAATAATACGGTAAGGCTGTCATAGTGTTGAACGACCCTGTCGAAAGGCAGTGACTGATCTCACTTGTCAAGTTTGTTTGGTGACAACCTGGTGCAACACATGGGTGNAACACTCAACCCAAACTGTAGAAACCCTAAAGGCTTAACAATGGTGTTTAACGAAGAAGAGAGAGTATTCGAAAACGAAAATGAATCGCTCTAATAAACTGCCAAAATAATTCTGCTTTTATATGGGTGAAATTAGGGTTGAATTTCATCCGTTGGATCTCCTTTTTCATCAACACTCAGGATTGGTTCTGTCAATATGAGCAAAGTGACGTCATTCCACTTAAGTGTCAAAACGGTAGCGTTTCAAGCCATCATCCAACAGTCCTCATCATCATTTCCCACTTCAACTACAAAATCAGTTTTTCTATGATGGATTGACACGACAATATCAATATGTGGTGCACAACGCCGCTGGTGGAGCAATGGGTGCTAATTCCCAACAAAACAGCGTGAGAGGAAGAACCGTTGGAGTACATGAATTAAGCTCCAACAATGAGATGGCTACGCAACTTGCTGAATTGACTAAGCAAGTCAAACTTTTGACTAACAAAAATACAGTGAGTAATGAGGTATGTGGAGTTTGTGGTGTTTCAGGGCATGGTGCTAACACTTGTTCTTTGTCTGATGACTCTTGTGCAGGGAATGAACAAGAACAAGCGAATTTGATGGAGTCTTACCAACCTAAGCCTAGGAATGATCCTTATTCAAACAGTCATAATCCTGGGTGGAGAAATCATCCTAATTTCTCCTAGAAGACTAATAATAATCCTGCTTTTACCCAAAACCCAAGGCCTAGTCAATTTCCAAACCAAGCCATACCACCTAAACAACCTAGAAATCCAACCTTGGAAGAAAACTTGAATGCCTTTATTCAAGTTAGTAGTGAAAATTAGGAGAGAAATAATCAGAGGTTGGATTTTCTAGAAGCATCTATGAAGAGGGTAGAAGTGCAAGTTGGGCAACTTGCGAGTCAACTATAAGGACATCAACAAGGAAAGTTATCGAGTCAACTCGAGCAAGTGAAGGCCATTACAGTCCTTCGAAGTGGTAACATTTTAAATAAATATTTTGATAATGACTTACCACATGATGCATGAAATTGGGATGAGGAGCAGGATAGACAAGAAAATCCTAAAGAAGTGGAAGAGGAGGTTGTTCAATCGTCCAAGCCAATCAACAAGGCTGAAGGGACAAAGGATTACCTCTCACCAACACTCCATAAGGCGACGAAACCTTATAGACCTCCAATTCCTTATCCAAATTGACTAAAGGACATTAAACAAGATAAGCAATTTCCTGAAATTTTTGGTATGCTTTCTAAAGTTAACATTAACTTACCTTTTTTGGATGTTATCAGGAATATGCCTTCCTAGCAAAGTTTTTCAAGGAATTCTATAGAATTAGCCCAGTGGACCATGATGGTTATCAAGAATTCAAGGTGAAGGACGTTAATTTTGATGATATAATTAAGGCCATTGCAAAGCTGGGTACTTATTGGGAGATCACTAGGAAGGGAAGGAGAAAGTTGAAGGGGATTGATTTGACATGGCTAGGATCTGGCAATACTTCATTAGTTCGAGGATAATTCCAAAAAAAGGCATTATAGTTCAGTGGATGCGGATAGAGCCATTCTATTTTATGCCATTGCAACTGGAATGAAGATGGATGTAGGCGAGATCATCATGGAGAATATAAATCATGCAGCCAAACCAGTGAGAGAGAGCTATGCTTTCCCGCATCTCATCATAGTGTTAGAGTAGATGCCCTAGAGCCAATCAATTATTGTAGAATTGACTCTTTGTAATAATGTTTATTAATCAATAAAAGGCTTTTTGTTCTATATCGCGTAAACCATTATTATTGCAATATGTATTGATATATGTCCTTAGAATGGTAGAGCCGTGACGAGGGTATCAAGTGTTTCAAATCTTGATAGTGAGAACCCTATGAGCACATATGGTGGCCATTCTAGAAACGTCCGTAGCCCCAGTATTATTCTGAACTAAGGGCACAGATAATACGGTAAGGCTATCATAGTGTTGAACGACCCTGTCGAAAGGCAGTGACTGATCTCACTTGTCAAGGTTGTTTGGTGACAACCTGGTGCAACACATGGGTGTTTGTTGTAGGCGATTACACCACAGCAAGTTCACTGGACTGACCCACCAGAGGATTCCATATGGATGGTAACCCCAGTGTCTATGGAACAAATCCTCTAACGAATGGTGGTGCATGTGATCCTTAGACTGATTTCACATAAAATAATCCGATTCTCTGCTAATATAACAATTTTATTGCTCTCAATCCAACCTAGGTCCAGTCTTCCTCATCATGATATTACCATTTGATGTTTGGTTTAACCAAGTATTCTTAACCATTAAACTCACTAGGATGTTTAGTAAAGCCTAACAATAACAAACCATTAGACAAAAGTACTAAAAATATGAACCAAATTGTATCTAGCCAATGTTTGCCTCAACACAATCCAGTCATTCAAAAGCTATTCAAGGTTTGCATATGATTTTTTACCTACCTTGTCTCAACAATCAATTGTTGTGTATTTTAAAGTTAGCATATGATGTTTACCATACTTATTTCATACAAAACATCAGATCGAATTAAGTGCAATGAATGAAACTATAAATATATTGAATCATAAACAATAAAATTCAGGAAAATAGTTCCAATGGTGAATACTCAGAGTAAGAATTGATTTATTTTTGCATCAATGATCAGTTGTAAGATTCCGATGGTGGATGTTGACTTAGACCAAGTTTCGTTATTTTGATTGATTTTGGTAATTTAGATTGAATTTCTTTTCCTGAAATTGTTTCTGTTTTTACTCAAATCCCCCCCATACTGGTTCACGTAACATAAAACCTGGCTTGACACTCTCCGTGGGAACGATCCCTACTCACACTACTACGTGTATTTTTAGGGTTTTAATTATGGGTGCCTACGATAGCACATCAACTGCTATAGAAATGGTTGAGTTATATGAGATGTCGGGTTCTAATTCCCAACAAAAGAGCGTGAGAGGAAGAAGAGTTGGAGTACATGAATTAAGCTTTGATAATGAGGTGGCTATGCAACTTGCTGAATTGACTAAGCAAGTCAAACTTCTGACTACCAAAACTACAGCGAGTAATGAGGTATGTGGAGTTTGTGGTGTTTTAGGGCATGGTGCTAACACTTGGTCTTTGTCTTATGACTCTTATGCAATGAATGAACAAGAACAAGCCAATTTGACGAAGTCTTACCTACCTAAGCCTGGGAATGACCCCTATTCAAACACTTATAATCGTGGGTGGAGAAATCATCCTAATTTCTCTTGGAAGACTGATAATAATCCTGCCTTTACCCTAAACCCAAGGCCTAGTCAATATCCAAACCAAGCCATACCACCTAACCAACATAGAAATCCAACCTTGGAAGAAAGCTTGAATACCTTTATTCAAGTTATTAGAGAAAATTAGGAGAGAAATAATCAAAGGCTGGATTCTCTAGAAGTATCTATGAAGTGGGTAGAAGTGCATGTAGGGCAACTTACGAGTCAACTACAAGGACATCAACAAAGAAAGTTGCCTAGTCAACCCGAGCAAGCAAAGGCTATTACAGTGGCTATTACAGTCCTTCGAAGTGGTAGGATTTTAAATAAAGATTTTGATAATAAAAATTCTAATGACTTACCACATGATGCAAAAAATTGGGATGAAGAGCGTGATAGACAAGAAAATCCTAAAGAAGTGCAAGAAAAGGATGTTCAATCGTCCAAGCCAATCAGAAGGATGAAGGAACAAAGGATTTCTAGAAGTTTCAACATAAACATCACCATGGGAGAAAAGAAAATCACGAAAGCTATGCTAGACTTGGGAGTGAGTATCAATCTCATGCCTTACTCAATATACTTGCAACTATGTTTAGGGGAGCTTAAGCTCAAAACTATGACCCTTCAACTTGCAGATAGATCGATCAACTACCTAAAGGGGATAGTTGAGGATTTGTTGGTGCAAGTCGACAAGCTGATTGTTCTTGTCAACTTTGTGGTTTTAGAGATGGAAGAAGTACCTTCAAAGGACAAGGACCATACAATTTTGCTTGGTAGCCCATTCATGGTGACAAGCAAGATGATTATAGATGTCGATAAAGGGAAGTTATCCATGACAGTCTTGGGAGAGACTGTTGAATTTAAAGTGTTTGGTTCTCTACCTATTCTTTCTACTTCCACTTTTGATGAGTGTTCTTTTATTGATTGTGTGGACTCTCTTTTTTATGACACGTATTTGTAAGAGAAGATAGAAGATAAGCTTGAAGTTTCCCTAACACTTGATAGGGTAGAGGAAACACTTGATGAGGAAATTAAGGGATTCCACGAGATACTAGACAGAGCAATTCTTGTTTTACCACAAGCAAAGTCTAGTAAATCCTCAAAGTCACCAACATCTGATGAACTATTTTAATTCCTCGCAAGTGCACGAGTCACTATCGTAGTCTAGCGTGCAAAAGCAAGGGTCGATCCCACAGAGATTTGTAAGCACTCAATTAATCCTAATATACTATGCCTTAATTAAACAAATAAAACAAACAAAATTTTAAACAAAAGAAATTAAAATAATTACTAAGGAAGCAAAATAAATTCTTAACCAACTGAATTAAATAACAAAATTAAAAATTAATTGAAAACCAATGCAAGGAAAACATAGGTATCC